>NC_140579.1:876180323-876651323 GCF_964204655.1 Triturus cristatus
CTAAATAATCAATCTTATTAAGACCAAATTTACATTTTTCCCGTTTGATAGTTAAATTGTGGATAGTAAGTCTGTCTAGCACTTGCCTAACTCTCTTACCATGTTCTGACACATATGATCCATACACCAAAATGTCATCCTGGTACACACAGACACCAGGAATGTTAACTAATACTTTTTCCATCACCCGTTGAAAAATGAAAGCGGCAGAAACCAACCCAAACGGGAGTCTTATGAATCTAAATGTTCCAAAAGGCGTGACAAAAGCAGTCACATCCCTGGAAGATTCATCAAGCAAAATCTGATGGTACGCTGATGTCAGATCGATGGTACTGAATACCTTTGCACCACCAACCATGCTCAACAACACAGATATGTTTGGAAGAGGATACCTGTCTACAAGTACACACTTATTGAGTTGTCTGAGATCAACACATAGTCTCAGGGACCCATCAGCCTTTCTGGCGGCCACTACCGGAGCTAGCCATGATGTTCCTTCTACTTCCTCAATGATGCCCTGGGACTTGAGTTTATTCAATTCTTTAAACATGTCTTCTTTAACAGTATTGCTGGATACTGGAACAGAACCTGGAGATAACTTATTCTTGTGACAGTAACCCTTCAGACAGCCTAACTTATCTCCAAATACCTGTGGATATTCCCCTATTAGTTGAGATTGCAAAGAAGAGTCATCAACAGACTCAATGGTTTTCCTCTCTTTGACAATGATGGAAGAAGTATTATTGGGGTCTAACATGACACCTAAATCTTTTTGATGCCACCAGCTGATGATACTATCACCCTTCCTCGAGACATAAACCTTCCCAGTAGTGAAACGAACCTCATATTCTATCAACCCATCAAAATACCCTCTTAGTTCAATGGGATCACCGCCATAGGCAGTGGGACGAATGTCAGGCTTTAGTAATTTGACTTTCGCACTCAAATTGTCATTTAAGAATTTACTTGAGACATGGTAATCTTTGCCCCTGAATCAAATAACACTTTAGTTTTGTAGCCTTCCACAGAAATAAAATCAAGCGGTCCATCACCACCAACCTGGACTACAATTTGCCCACACTCAAAGTCGTGCTGGTCAGGCATGTTTCCATGAGAAATCTCATTAACATTCTTTTTGGAAGTTTTGATCCTCCAAGCATTAACAAAGTGGCCCTTATTTTTGCAATAAGAGCATACGGCATTCAGGGCAGGACAAGACTTGTCATTGGCCCAGTGAGAAGTGCTGTTGCACCTATAGCACTTATTTTCCTTGTTGAGATTGGCTCGAGACTTAATAATAATTTTCTCTTTGGTTTGAGATTTTGTTTGAGAGTCTTTTGGTTTTGAGTTTATACTAATATTGACTACTGAAACATCTTTATTGAGATCTTTTTTGATCTCTTTTACACACTGTAGGGAGTGCTCTATCCTCTTAGCAACTACTAAGACTTCATCCAGAGACGGTTCATCTTTCAGCCAAAGTTCATCACGCACCTTCTCAGACACACAACCAAGCATGAATTGGTCTCGTATCCTTTCTTCAGTAAGAACATCAAATTTACACGTGGAGGCTAAACATCTACGGTCAGTTACATAATTCTCTATGCTTTCACCTTCATTTTGCATATGCCTACCGAAATGGTAGCGCTCTAAAATAGTACTAACCTTTGGCAGATAATGTGCATCAAGTTTATAAATACACTGTTCAAATTCATTCAAACCAGTTGCAGTATTGTCAGGGACATCTGGGAGGTGATCAAAAACATCTTGCCCCTCAGAGCCAAGACAGTGCATGAGCAAAGCAGTCTTTCTCTTAACACTGAGAGAGGTGCCCCATACACGAGCATAGCGCTCAAAGACCTTCTTCCATTTGGACCATTTGATAGGTGGGTCACCTGGAGACTGTAGGAAGAATGGAGCTGCTGTAACATTCTGCATGATTTGAGAATTTGTATAATTTGTATAATGAGTTTAAGATGCACTAATTGAGAATACGATGAGTAAAGAGTGTAATTTGTGTGGTTCTGAACTATATAGATGTACAAAGGATGCGGAGACCCAGTACATAAGCGTAGAACAACCTTAATAAGAACAATGACACATTAATTAGGTAAACAAAAACATGTCAGTAGCGTATTAGCACCTACAGTAATAGAGAGACACACATCAAACTCTATGTAGTATAGCCAAACTGTGGTTGTTGGGAACATACACATCAGATGGTAATCAAATGATGGATCGCATCAAGCTTGTATAAGTAATGAGAAACATGGTATAAAATAGCACGTTATAAGAGTATGCTGTGCGCATCAGCGCTATGAAACAAAAGATGGTCTATACACTGAAGGAGTGGTGAAGATTTGTTGCGTGCCATATCAACAGTACGTTACGAAGTAAGCTGTGCGTGTCAGCGCTGCAACACAATGGTTAGCTGGCACGCTAAGGTAATGGAAGTTGAAACTGTGCGTGTCAGTGTTGTCGGTGTTGTACATCCATTACTAGAAATTTTATAACATAGCTGTGCGTGTCAGCGTTGGTTAGAAGAAAATTAATGAACAAACTCAGTACAAAAAAATATTGAAATACACGCAGCAATTAGAAGCGCTGTGCGTGTCAGCGTCAATACTGTGGTTGCTAGGGGATGATCTGTCGACAAGGAGCAATTGACGTTGTTTTGTGTTTCACGCCGCAAAATAATTTCCGTGTGTCGATAGAGCGTGTCAACAAATGTGGTTGCTAGGGGAAGATTTGTCGACAAGGAGCAATTTATGTTGTCTTGCGTTTCACGCCTCAAAGGAACTTCCGTCGCGTTGCGTTCCAACTCTCTACTTGTTCACGTTGTGTTCCAGATAGCATACAACGTATCTCCGCGTGTGATGAGACAGACGATCTAAGGGCTTCTACGTCACAGTCTCTCACGCGAAAATGGAGAACAGAATCTTCGGATGCGAGATCTCAAAGAACTCGAGGGGAAGAAGTAGCGCGTGGCAGCGCGAGTGTTAGGGTGAGTCAGATTAAAAAATAAATAGCGTAACTGGCAAGCACGAACAACGTTTGGCCCAAAATGTGAATCACAGGATTTAGCCTTTTTATGGTACAATGCCAGACGCTAACTCTTTAAGTGACTCTCCAACATATAACCCGGCACTTGAAGTAATAGTGAGAGGTCTAGTATGGGAGTCACGCTGAACTTCGAGATCAATAAAAAAAATGTAGCGTTTTGAAGAGGTAAAGTCATGCAGTCAAAATGCAGTCAGAACACGATCCCAGATTGAAAATAGATAGTTTATAATTTCCCCTATGAAACGCAGTAGACAAGGAAAGATCTTACTTGAGAGTTTTGTCCTCTTGAGAATGTAATAATGTAGATTGGTCTTCTTGGATGTCGCTGAAACTTGGAGTTGAGCTGATGGTAAACCCAGTCGTCGCCAGTGTTAAATAGTAACTTCTTATGATGAAGGAAGATGCAGATACTTGAAATGTAAGTTCAATCAAGTTTATTCTTAGTCGTGGGTAAAACAGCTCAGCCACCCAACCGTCAGCAGGCTCATCACCACACTCTTCTACATTCTTACAACCAGCCTACAGTCACTTGACATTCTAGAACACTAAACATCCCACAGTGAGAGATAATGATATATCTCAAAGCAATATGAGAAAGCCTTTACAACAAATGGCTAGATTGGAAATTCCACTGGAAAGTCAAACATTTTTCTCCAAACATAAGCTTATGAATTCTGTAAAAAATATAAATGTTTGTCTAAAAAAAAAATGTTTCAGTTTTGGTTTACATATATTAATTCAACCAAGCAAAAGTGTCTAATTTATAAGGCTGGCCTCCAATGCAGGAGAGCTACTTAAAGTAGCTGGACAGCTACTAGTAGCTCACAACCTACTTTTTGAAGAAGCCTGGTTTCAAGACTCTCTTTTTAAGGCTGATATATTGAATCAATAAGTGCATCCTACAGACACTTACATAGTACGTAGATACTATATGATACAGGTCTGAGAGGATAGTCAATATCAAAATGAGGTGCTGCGAGAGGCACTACAGCCTGAATACATCACATGAGACAAAGGACAAGAATGAAACATAGGGCTGTTTTTAGAGTTTGGCAAATGAGATACTCCATTACGAACGTGGCGGGTGTCCCGTCTGCTGTATTACCAGTACATTTTAAATATGGTGAATGGGATATCCTCACATTTTGACGGAGCATCCTCTACGCCAAACTCTAAATAAGGCTCATAGCCTTGGTGACTTCCATAAAAGAGGTGCACCATTGATTACAAGAAATTATCAAATATAGGTCTGCTTACTACAGATTTGTTGTACACCTTTCCACACTATGGGCAGAAGGGAAGTTCTACAACAAAATGTCCATCTTAACCAGTAGCGGCCAGTGTGCTGGACGAGCGGTCTGGTATGGGGGTGGGAGGTTTGTAGGGGGGCATAGGGGTAGTGGGTGATAAAAATAAAAGAATTATAATAAAATAAATTACCTGCAGCTGGCGGCCAAACCGTCATGAGCCGTAAAGGGACTGCACTACTACTCACTTCCCTTAGTGCCTGTCACCCCTCAGGCCCTGATTTTTTTTTTGGGACGTTTTTGGGGGAAACGCTCCTCCGCCATAGTAGAGGAGCCGCCACTGGTCTTATCACTGCCTGGATGTTTTGTAGTCAACCCTGATGCCTAGTCTATCTTTCTATTATTTGATCATTCCAATGGGTTTATCCAACATACTATCTCCTTCACTGTAACTCAATCTGTGCACATAATAGTGAAGCACTGCAGGTGATTTAGTCAGTAAATCTAACACATTATCAGTCGCACTATCAACCTGTTGTTGGATCTGCAAAACATTCTCTTGAGTACATGGTTGCATGTCGAACACTGGTGCAGTCACTATTGCACAGTAGGTGATGGCATATGTCTAACCTTTGAGCACTCTTGCTGCCACAAAGTCCGAATATAACTTCTCCACTCTACGACTCAGAACATCTACATTGATCCATACAATAATTTTCCAAACTATGGGGCATTCTTTCTTAGAAGGTGTCACATGACAGTATCAACAACACTAGCGTGCTGTCACTGTCACAGCTTGTGCGTGCCAGAGAGGGAGGGAAAGAATAATCGAGAGCAGGAGATAGAACACATGTGATAGAGAGTGAGGAATAAAGAGTGAGGAATATTGGTGGCCATTTTAGGTCAGGCGTCATCTTTAGTCAATAGGCACCAAAATGCCAGCCTCCTAGAAAGAATCCTCTCCCCAAACACCGGGACATGTATTTAAAGTCAAATGGACAAAATTCCCAACAAAGGCGCCGATCACGATCCTGTAAAAACCGGGTACGAACCGTCGGACGGAGCATATTCTTGGTCCGACGCGTACCCGGTCGTCAAAATCTACCAACATGGAATTACGATTCGCACGGAAACACCATTTCCGTACGAATCGTACAAAACCCCGACCGACGAAAATAAACCTACAAATGCGATCCGGGAAAGCGCCGACCTGACGTCGGGATGCTCGCAGCCTGCCATTCACGAACCAGGAATTACGATTCGCACCGACGTCATCCCGCACGGTGAATATTTTCCGGCTGCCAAAAACTGCCGGGAAATCAGGACGACGCGAACAAGGAGTACCAGTACGCGACGGACAGACAGGACGACGCGAACAAGGAGTACCAGTACGCGACGGACAGACAGGACGACGCGAACAAGGAGTACCAGTACGCGACGGACAGACATAGACCCGAACCTACGTGTCATCCCGGCCCTCATAGCAGTCGACCTCCTCTACAGGTTACGACGCAGACGCCGCAGAAGGTCAGAACAACTAAGGGAGGGGGGAAAGGGGGGGAAAGGGGGGGGCAGGACCAGGGGCAGGCCACAAAACCCCCACCATAGTCACACAGCACACATACCCTGGACATCCCTGACTCCCAGGCCCTGGTCACTACGAGGGGGTGGGGCCGTGTCCAGCCAAGCCAGCGACCGCCACAACGGAAGTCCTTGACGACGCGAACCTGCAACACAACCAGACAGGTACGTCCCGTACCCACGCCTTAAGAGCGTGGGTACGAGTTGTACCACGCCCACACCTACGTCACCCCAACAATGGTGGGACGGCTCGTACCCACGTGGCAAAGGCCTGGGTACGGCCCGCACAAGCATCACATAGCATGCGGACGGATATGTACGGACCGTACCCCCACCCCGTATGCATGGAGCGGACCCCCAACCCCAACAGTGCAAGTACGACACGTACCCCCACCCGCGGACGTATGGAGCGTACCCCCCACCCCAACAGTGTAAGTACGACACGTACCCTCACCCGCGGACGCATGGAGCGTACCCCCACCCCAACAGTGTAAGTACGACACGTACCCTCACCCGCGGATGTATGGAGCGTACCCCCACCCCAACAGTGTAAGTACGACACGTACCCTCACCCGCGGACGTATGGAGCGTACCCCCACCCCAACAGTGTAAGTGCGACCCGTGGCCTCACCCGCGGACGAATGGAGCGTACCCCCACCCCAACAGTGTAAGTACGACACGTACCCTCACCTCGAAGGCATGGAGCGTACCCCCCACCCCAACAGTGTAAGTACGACCCGTACCCCCACCCGCGGATGTATGGAGCGTACCCCCACCCCAACAGTGTAAGTACGACATGTACCCTCACCCGCGGACGTATGGAGCGTACCCCCACCCCAACAGTGTAAGTACGACCCGTACCCCCACCCACGGACGTATGGAGTGTACCCCCACCCCAACAGTGTAAGTACGACCCGTGGCCTCACCCGCGGACGAATGGAGCGTACCCCCACCCCAACAGTGTAAGTACGACACGTACCCTCACCTCAAAGGCATGGAGCGTACCCCCCACCCCAACAGTGTAAGTACGACCCGTACCCCCACCCGCGGACGTATGGAGCGTACCCCCACCCCAACAGTGTAAGTACGACCCGTGGCCTCACCCGCGGATGAATGGAGCGTACCCCCACCCCAACAGTGTAAGTACGACACGTACCCCCACCTCGAATGCATGGAGCGTACCCACATCCGTGTATGTAATGAGCGTACATATTATGAAATAGGAGAGGTGTGTGCAGAGTCCTCCCAGCAGTGCCCAGAGACAGGAGGGGTGTGTGCAGAGTCCTCCCAGCAGTGCCCAGACACGGGAGGGGTGGGTTCCTATCACTCCCAGCAGTGCCCAGAGACAGGAGGGGTGTGTGCAGAGTCCTCCCAGCAGTGCCCAGAGACAGGAGGGGTGGGTTCCTATCACTCCCAGCAGTGCCCAGAGACAGGAGGGGTGGGTGCCTATCACTCCCAGCAGTGCCCTGAGACAGGAGGGGTGTGTGCAGAGTCCTCCCAGCAGTGCCCAGAGACAGGAGGGGTGGGTGCAGAGTCCTCCCAGCAGTGCCCAGAGACAGGAGGGGTGGGTGCCTATCACTCCCAGCAGTGCCCAGAGACAGGAGGGGTGGGTGCAGAGTCCTCCCAGCAGTGCCCAGACACAGGAGGGGTGGGTGCAGAGTCCTCCCAGCAGTGCCCAGAGACAGGAGGGGTGGGTGCCTATCACTCCCAGCAGTGCCCAGAGACAGGAGGGGTGGGCGCCTATCACTCCCAGCAGTGCCCAGAGACAGGAGGGGTGGGTGCCTATCACTCCCAGCAGTGCCCAGAGACAGGAGGGGTGTGTGCATGAGTCCTCCCAGCAGTGCCCTGAGACAGAAGGGGTGGGTGCAGAGTCCTCCCAGCAGTGCCCAGAGACAGGAGGGGTGGGTGCCTATCACTCCCAGCAGTGCCCTGAGACAGGAGGGGTGTGTGCAGAGTCCTCCCAGCAGTGCCCAGAGACAGGAGGGGTGGGTGCAGAGTCCTCTCAGCAGTGCCCAGAGACAGGAGGGGTGGGTGCCCATCACTCCCAGCAGTGCCCATGGAACGCAAAGGGTGGAGTAGCCACAGATACCATGCCCACAAATGTCAGTCAGGTGCACAAAGACCCTGCAGTACATGTACCACATGTGTGCGAGGCTGGGAGTATACGCATGCATAGGGCTAAAAAGAAAACATGTCCACATGAAGTCATGTCAATAGTCCACATACACAAGTACAATGACTACCAAGGATGCCACCCCGCTAATGTACACACAGCTCTGCGCTAAAGTCAGGGGACACCCTGCAGGGAAGAAGTCAGGGTACACAGAGGAAGGAATACACCTTGGGACAATTGCAACATGCAGCAACTGCTTACATGAATGGAGAAAGGTAGCTAACACCGTGTGATGGCACACAGATCCCAGGGTCCCCCCTATGAGCAGCACACTACTACATTTCCCACACACCCAACACATGACCAACACCCACAACCATGTAGCAGCCCCACCAACAGCAATGCCAGCAAAGCAGGAGTGTTCCAAGGGCAAAAAATAAATAGCTTTATTCAGCATGAGCAAAAAACTAGTATGAAGTAAGTCCAATATTTACAAAGCCCATAGGGCAGTCCAGGAGTCCCAGCTGGATGGGGGACACAGTGGGATGCGTGTCCCCTAGCTTGCCTGCACAGTTACAAGCCGTTGTCTTCCACAGGGGTCAGGGCATCATGTTGGGGGGAAGGAACAGGCACCGCAGGGACAGGAGGGCGAAGGGTAGGTGACGTGGGTGCATGGATGGAGGACTCCACCACAGGGGGTGGGGCAGGGCCAAAGGTGGATTCTAGGAGCGCGCTGCACACCTCGGCAAGGTCCTCCAGGGACTCCCCTGCACCCGAAGGAACCACAGGCCCCAAGGAGGGGGGGGGGGTCAGAGGGATGGGTTGCAGCGCCACTGGGGGAGGGTGTGGACAGGGGGGGGACTCAACCACCCTGACCGTGGACTTCCTTGACCGCTTGCGGGGTGGTGTCACTGTGGGGCTCAGGGACAGAGCATCCATGAAGGAGTCTTTGGGGGAGATGTGGCCAGGAGAGCTGAGGGGAGGGGATTTGGAGGGAGTGGATTTGGTGGAATGTGGACTCCCACTCTGGCTGCGTGTCACACGTTTGCCCCCCGACCCAGTGGGTGTGCCTACTTCACCCTGTGTGTGCGTGTCAGGAGGTGTGCGGCGGACCTTCCCTGCTGGTGTGGTGCCTGTGTCTGTTGTGGTGGGTTCATGCTTACGTCTGGGTGTATGTGGGACAGGCATGGGAGTGGGAAGTGTGGAAGGGGCAGGGGTAGGGGGTGGGACGTAGCACTGCAGGAGACCCACTGCTGCAGTCAGTGTGGAGTCTATGGACCTCAGCAAGTTGCGTTGGTCAGCCTGCGATGAATGAATGCCCTCCAAGTATGCCTCCATGTTGTTGAGGACCTGGCTGTGGGCATGGAGGACATTAAGGATCGCAGTCTGACCAATCTGCAACTGCCGCTGGATGTCCACAGACTCAGCATTGGCGGCAGCAGTGGAGACAGGGGCAGGGGGTGCGGTGCCTGGCAGGAAGGAGACATGTGGTGACCGGGCACGTTGGGAAGGGACACGAGCACGTGGGAGGTGGCTGATGCCAATGGAGGGGGCGGTGCCAGATGTAGGGCTGCTGTCAGATGGTGGTGCAGCCACCGCCCACTCGGAGAGATCATCCTCGGACCCGTCAGCTTCATACTCTGTTGTGCCAGTCGACAGGTCCCCGGGTTCACTCTCCTCTGCCTCAGTCCCACTCGAAGTGCCAGCCCCGATGTCACCGCTGGCACTGGTGCTCGGTCCCTCCACGCCGTCTGTGTCAATGTCTCCCTCCGTGTCCCCCGACGATGCTGTGGGCAGGGTGAAGAGACAGAAATTAATCATACACCTGTATACATATGTCACATGAGTCAAATCTACTTAGGTTACAGTGCATAGCCTGAAACAAAGGAAGAGTTACAACTACAAAACAAGGTACATATGTAGGCCCTGCAAGACACAGTTGTGTGACCCACCATGCCATGGAAAAACTATGGAGAGCATGACACAATAGCAAATGAGATGACATGGAATTTTGACTGAGGAGCAAGGCCCTGGGGACAATACAGCACTGCATCTGCACCACACAGCGTGGCAGGAAATTGGGATGAGCAGGGACCATATCCAGGAACTAGAGGCACATGCAGCATAGGTAATACTGATAACATGCCCACCCTGACAGGCACACTGCACCTTGAGTGTATGTCCAGACAAACATCACACACTGGCCAGTCCTAGCAAGGAGATTACAGGTCTTGACATGTAGGCCATGGCCGCACCACCCACCCCCTACATGAGACAAATCTGTGGAGACACAGGAAGCACTTACATCTCTTAGTCTGGGTGAAATACACATGGGATGCAATAATTCAAGATTGCACACCAAATACCCAAGGTGCACCTGTCCAAATAATCATGTACAAATGGGCATCATCAGATGATTGCTACAAGACGCACAGGCAATGGCCACTGTGAGTATGTACTTGGAAAATCAGGTCAGGCTGGACAGTGGACACTTGTAATACATCTCACGTCAATAAACATGGTGCCAAGGGACAATGGCACAGAGCACAACCTATGCTGTAGACACAGAGATTGTCGACATTCTCGGATTACACACATGATACCTAGGAAAATATGCCCCTGGGGACAGTAGTGGCCACACAACTCCATGCTCCTGAATGGGAATGACTGCAACACACGCTAACATCCCTGCACTATGCGTAACGCACACTCATGCACATCATGTCACAGGCCACCACATGGGACATGCCTGCTGGAAGGCCTGGCACTCGAGAGATTAACTACCATGTCTGGACTCAGCATTAGTGCCAACTGACATGGAACCCACAAGTCCAGAACTGGACAGGGCACAGGCAAGGTCACAAAACCTGTTACACACCACCCCCACACATGATGCTGCAGGCATTGTACACTTGTAGAAGGTGTCAGGCTACATAACCTTGTGATGGAGTGACTACACACAGACCAGGGAACACATTGCAAGGAGGGGAAGGGAGGCAGGAGAGCACTGCAATACTGTGGGGAACAGGATCTGCACAGCACCATAAACCCTGGAAGTGTATCCATGTCAGCTCTGATAGCTTCAAGTAGAGTCCGATGACCACCTCGGAGTTGGTTCGTTGCACAAAGGGTTCCACCTCTTGATCGTTTCCTCTCTGATTGCTATTACAGCACAAGAGATAGATCGGATCAAGTGAGGGAAGGAAAGGATGGGAACAGCGGGGAGGGAGACCTGTAAAACATAAACATAGACCATTAAACTTTATCTATACTTCATCTCTACCTGACTACATAAAGCATGGGAATGTACCCTGTGAGAAGCTTTCGTTACCTGTAAAGAAAAGAATTATGAACATAATTCAAAAGGCATATACTATTCAAATCTCTGTGATTGTCTTGTATCAGGGGTTTGTTTGGAGCCTATAGTTTTGTTACTCCATTGAACACAGTAAGCGTTAACAGCACCAGAAACAACAGGGATTGATATTCATAGCTCCATATGATTTGAACTCCACCGTTTCTCAACACGGTTTCGGCCAATAGATTTCGTGCACTTCAGTTACCGGTTCTCAACCCGGCTTCGGCCCTCAGTGCTCCCCCCGGGAAGAGATATCCTCCAAATTCCCCCAAGCTCCCAATGTTCGAGCCAACAGGGTTTCGTTTCCCAAAGTTGAAGATAGGACTTCTTCACGTGAGCTATCTTGTCTCTATAAACGTACCGTTTACTTCACGGTGTTTCTCACGCTCTCTCTCTCATACAACAGTAGAGCCGTTCACCTCACGGCGTGTCTTGTCACTCTCTCTTTCTCTCGCAAAAGGAACAGAGCCGTTACCTCACGGCGATGTTCTCGCTCTCACACGCACTTCTGCTCTCTCCAGGTTTGAGGGGCACCCATATGCTTGATACCCTTCTCGTATCACATGTCCCAACACAAATGCCCTGGGAAGCGGTACGCCCACGATGCAGTTAGTAGCGTAGCGGCTTCCCCGAACCCACTGCCTCCACACTCTAAATATATCAGAGACTTGAATGGTGCAGATGCACCCTTACCCGACCTCCGCCTCCTATAATCACCGCAAGACTGGAACCAAAGTAGGAATATCCGACAGCGCCATGGTTCCTCCGTTCTTCTTTTCACGGCGCGTAAAGCCGGAACACGACGCATTGCGTCGGAAGTGACGTCAGCGCGCGAGCACTGCGCCGCACTGGCTGCTGGGTAGGGTAGTTCCGGTGAACCTGACAACGTGCCGCAAACAACCCCGTAACAATCCATGGAACAGTGCACTTACAAATGCTGGAGAAACACAACAAACACACACATGTACCTACCCCCTTCCGGCTGCTGCATCTCCTGTAGACGCCTGTCCAAGTCTGGAAAGACCACCGCCAGCACACGTTTCTGGATGTGAGAGAGACGGCGGCACCCGCGGTTCTTATGGCTCTCAGGTGAGTCCCCCAGCAGGACCCGCGCGATCCTCCGCGTCCAGCACCGGATATCCTGCCAGCGTTTCCTCACCTGGGACAGGTGCCGCCTCCGACCATCCGCACTCCTCACGGCGCTGACGGCGTCCAGCCATATCTGCTCCTTGGCAGAGGCGTCTACCTGTGAGGATGAACAAGTGACACTACATCAATACACCTGGCACATGTCACAGGGACACAGATTAGAACACATTTGCTGTTTACAACAAGGCATAGTGTGCATCCAACGCATTGCACCTTTGTCATAGGGACATGATCCTCTGGGGGAAGGCCAAAAGCAGTACGTGCCATTGAAAGGACACAGGTGGAATGAGGGCAACTACACAATCAATGAGCCAGGCTCACACTGTGCAACACACCCACCCCTCCTGTCTCTGGGCACTGCTGGGAGGACTCTGCACCCACCCCTCCTGTCTCAGGGCACTGCTGGGAGGACTCTGCACACACCCCTCCTGTCTCTGGGCACTGCTGGGAGGACTCTGCACCCACCCCTCCTGTCTCAGGGCACTGCTGGGAGGACTCTGCACCCACCCCTCCTGTCTCAGGGCACTGCTGGGAGGACTCTGCACCCACCCCTCCTGTCTCAGGGCACTGCTGGGAGGACTCTGCACACACCCCTCCTGTCTCAGGGCACTGCTGGGAGGACTCTGCACCCACCCCTCCTGTCTCAGGGCACTGCTGGGAGGACTCTGCACACACCCCTCCTGTCTCAGGGCACTGCTGGGAGGACTCTGCACCCACCCCTCCTGTCTCAGGGCACTGCTGGGAGGACTGCACCCACCCCTCCTGTCTCAGGGCACTGCTGGGAGGACTCTGCACACACCCCTCCTGTCTCAGGGCACTGCTGGGAGGACTCTGCACCCACCCTTCCTGTCTCAGGGCACTGCTGGGAGGACTCTGCACACACCCCTCCTGTCTCTGGGCACTGCTAGGAGTGATAGGAACCCACCCCTCCTGTCTCAGGGCACTGCTGGGAGGACTCTGCACACACCCCTCCTGTCTCAGGGCACTGCTGGGAGGACTCTGCACCCACCCCTCCTGTCTCAGGGCACTGCTGGGAGGACTCTGCACACACCCCTCCTGTCTCAGGGCACTGCTGGGAGGACTCTGCACCCACCCCTCCTGTCTCAGGGCACTGCTGGGAGGACTCTGCACCCACCCCTCCTGTCTCAGGGCACTGCTGGGAGTGATAGGAACCCACCCCTCCTGTCTCAGGGCACTGCTGGGAGACATCAGGCATTCCCCCCCCCCGGGACCCCCCCCTACAGTACATAGCATGTGTGTCACACCTGGACACAATGGCAGAAGTCACAGTCACAAAAAAGGGACACAGTCTGTGCCAGTGGACACTGCACTCACCTGAAAACCTGGTCGCCCATACAGCATGGGGTACCGTGGGAGGATCACATCCACCAAAGCCATGTTCTCCTCCAGGGTGAATGGCTGTGACCTCTCCACAGCCCTTGACATGGTTCCAGGGAATCAGTAGCAGCAGCTGGGTCGTGGAATACAGAGATGTGCAGGCAAGTGCTCCCTCATGGGACCTGGCTGCCTTATATCTGCCTTGCTGGCCCATCTCATGCACAGGAGTACAGAGTGATTGGTCACTCACATTTGCATCCTATGTTTCCTCCAATCCCTTCAAACCTAGCAGTCTGTGGGTTCTCAATCTGTTTTTTTTCTCCTGCATGATGTCAGCCCCACAAACACATTGCAACAAAGTAGATTCATTCCAACTGACTTCTGCTGTGCACCTTCCTGAACAAATTCAAAATTTGAACTTGGTCTCCATGACAACCAGCATGCATGTAGGCCTTAATACTTGTCCCTCATGTGTCCCCTATGTAATTTGGAGCTTCACACACAGGTACGGTGCGTTCCGGGGCCCTAGGGCACCCCAAATGCATAGCAACGGCCCGTACACGCGTGCCTACGTTCACTATCACTATGGGTGTCCTCGCGTATGCGTACTCGTAGTGGTACGGGCCGTACATGCGCCTGTACGCTCCCTGTCACTATGGGTGTCCTCGTGTATGCGTACTCGTAGTGGTACGGGCCGTACACACGCCTGTACGCTCACTATCACTACGTGTACGCATACGCGAGGACACCCATAGTGATAGGGAGCGTACAGGCGTGTGTACGGCCCGTACCACTACGAGTACGCATACGCGAGGACACCCATAGTGATAGGGAGCGTACAGGCGTGTGTACGGCCCGTACCACTACGAGTACGCATACGCGAGGACACCCATAGTGATAGGGAGCGTACAGGCGTGTGTACGGCCCTACCACTATGGGTGTTCTTGCGTATGCGTACTCGTAGTGGTACGGACCGTACACATGCCTGTACGCTCGCCATCACGATGGGTACACATACGGCAGCACTCCCATAGTGATATGGGAACGTACACAGGCCCTCTTAGCAGCAGTACGGCGGTTTTCACACATCACAGTGGTGACAGGCAGCACACAGGAAGGAATAGGGCGGACATACTTGTCCATGGATGGACATACTTGTCCATGAATGGACATCAAGGCATTGTCTGTGCATTACTACATGTGTGGGGCACAGGTGTGACAGGCTGTGATGTGGAACATTACTCCTGAGTCGAGAAGGCACCAGATGTATGATGAGATGTGTACAGATGTAATGTGTGACGGTGCAATGTGTGCCAGGCATGCCCTTGACTCCTTGGACATGTGTGCATGTCATACTGCACACTTGGGATGACCGACACTGGCATGACACGGACACCAACACACGGAAGTGTCCCCTGATGCCCGGTACAGGGGTTACCACACCTGACTTGTCACTACCCACGGTGCACGATGTGACTATGTCATGTATGTGTGGGGGCTTCCCATTTGGTTGATGTTGGAGCACCCTCAAAAGCTGCAGCTGTTGCAGCAACCAACATGTGTCTGTGTGTAGATTGACATTGCACACTGTTCCGCACACCATGCCACATGTGGTTTCGGATGTGAGGTGCGCATGTATGCATGGGACACGGAGTAGCGTGACAAGGACATGTCTGCATCCTCTCAATGAATGTGTGGTGAGTCATGACATGTGCACCTTCATGGCAAGGTGTGTGGGCTGTCCTAGTGTAATGTCATGTGACCTGTGGCTCTAGTGTTCCGCTACCAGTCTCTGCAATCGGCATCCTACTTCTGCTGATGTGTGGGTGTATGTCACTCCTGTCTTGCGTCTGGCTGTTCACTTGCACTGGGACACAGCTAATCCCATGGCATGGCATGGGGAGGTTCTCAATCTCCGTGTGTAGCTGGGTCTTGGTAGGAGTGTCACCTGGCAGCCATACGTGTCCAGGGCATGTGGCACATACCTCACTCCGTATGTAGCATATGTGTATAGACAGATTAACATGTGCTTAGTACAAATGATTTGTTGTTGTGGTGCACTCACTCTTCCTTGTCACTTCCAAATTACTGCAGAGCGCCGCCTCTTGCCCGACCAATTCCGGACTTGGCTGCCATGCGGGAGAATGATTGGATCCGGTGCTACCGCTTCCCACAACGGTTGATTCTGGAGTTGACGGCGAGACTGGCACCACACCTGCAACCGCTGCACAGGTATCCTACGGCACTGACACCCAAGCTGAAGGTAATGGCAGCCCTACATTTTCTAGCCACGGGTACCTTTCAAAATACCATAGCTCATGTTGGTGGCATGTCCCAGAGCATGTTCTGCCGTGTGCTGCATGATTTCTTAGAGGCCATGTTGATTCACCTGGATGACTTCATCAAGTTCCCAACCCCTGAACAGTTGACTGGGGTCAAGCGTGGATTCTATGCCCTGGGAGGGATGCCCCATGTCATTGGGTCCATAGATGGGACACATGTAGCTTTGGTACCACCACACGCACGGGAGGTAGCGTACCGCAATCGGAAGCACTACCACTCCATCAATGCCCTTGTGGTGTGTCTGTCCAACATGGTGATTTCACATGTCTGTGCTCGTTTTCCAGGATCAGCACACGATGCCTACATCATGAGGCGTAGCAGGGTGCCTGAAATGATGATGCAGCTGCGCAACGAACGAGCATGTGTTGTTGGTGGGTACAGTCGGTCTGTCCTGTATTTTGCATAGCCTACCAGCACGACCGCTTCACCAGTTCTAACGATGTCCATGTGCTTCCCATGTAGGGGACGCTGGCTATCCCAACATGCCATGGCTGCTCACACCTCTCCGCAACCCCATCACGCCGGCCCAGCTCCGCTACAACACCGCCCATGGCCGGACAAGGCGAGTGATAGAGAGGACGTTTGGCCTGCTGAAGAGCCGATTTCGGTGCCTCCACAAGACCGGCGGCGCGCTCCCATATGCCCCTGCGAAGGTCTGCAAAATCTTCATGGTCTGCTGCATGCTGCACAACATGGCAGTTGAGAAAGCTGTGCCACTCATCCTGGATCAACATGACGAGGACCATCCACCCGTGGAGGACGAAGGGCTTGGCAATGGGGCTAGTGATGTGGAGGATGTGGAGCCGCAAGAGGACATCCAGACTCGGCTCATATGCGACTTCTTTGCTTAGTGGTGAGTACCAGTGTCTGAGTGTGCACACATTGCTCCACGTGTGGCATGTGTTGTGATGTGTGTCTCCACCTGCATGTATGGCACGTGAGTCAGATGTGTATGTGGGTGTGTCACTGGAGTGATGGTGGCAGTGATGGTTGTATTTCCCCAGTCATAATTGTGACCTAGCATGTTGTCATCCATACATGTGTCGAGTACATGCACATGCAAGTGGCTGTGCTTTTTGTGGCTGACTTCTTGTGTGTCTCTCATCCCCAGGTACTTGCGCATGCCGTCTGCTGGTTGCATTGTTGTGGCACTGCTATTCCTCATGGACACGTCATCGTGTGCTGACTCAGCGTTACACGCACGGACAAGTTTGGAAGTCTCCTTAGGGTAAGGGATGCATCAGGGGTGTATTGGGTGTGGCAGTTGTTCACGATGTATGCACACTGCCCCTGTCGATGTTTGGTTCCTCTGCAGCCATGTAGCATCACCATGGGACACGACATGCAGCTGTGTACACCTGAATAGATGGTCTGACTGGTTGACAGTCATCAGTGATGGGATAGTGGATTGTGATGATGGCATCAATGTGTGTAACACTGACCTCGGACACATACGGTTTGCATTGGCTTGACATGGTGTGGGACTTCTACATCAGCGGATCAATGGTGTATGGCAGTCTCTCCGTGAGCAGCTGTGGGTGTTTAGCTGTTGGCCGACAATTGTGTGCCAGTTCCATGGCTATCACGCATTTGTGCTGCAGAAGGGGGGTGCCAGTGTTGGACCCACATGTTACTGCACATGAAGTGTTCATGTGTACTTCAAGTTGCCTCTGCAATCCCGAAAACATGACTAATAAAGGTGTCCCTATGCCTCCAAGGTGCCTCTTCTCAGTCAATGCTGGTGTGTTGCCACGGTGCATCCAGCATGTCTGGCAGGGTTTCCCCTGATAGTGGCTATGTGTCTATGTGTCGAGTAGCAAGATGCAAGCTGTGTGTGTGGGCTGAGACTGTGTATTATGCATGATGTCCATGACTGTGTGGGTATTGTGACATGTGTCATCCCCATGCATCCAACGTTGGCCAGGCCCCCATTCTCTGCATCCACCGGACTCAAGCTTGCAGGACATGGTTCTGCCACCTGTCTACACATACCTGGGTGCCCCCCAGGACACTGGACTGGATCCCTGACCTCTGCGCATGACTGTTGCTGTACTCAATGTGTCTGTCAGCACGGTTGTGCGGCCACCCCCTCAGCTGGTTGGGCCCATCACGGGTGTGTATGGTGCTCCATGTCTGCCTTGCCTAATACACTGTGGCCCGTGTGTCCTGTGCCAGACTCAGGCCCCAGGGTGTGGATGGTTGAAGTCAAAAGAGAACTCAGGCATGTTTAGACTTTACAAGACACATGTAAGGTAATAATGCAACCAGCAGGCATCTTCTCTTCATGGTGTGAATTTTTATTTTTGGGGGGGGGGGGGTATGACGTGAGGGGCTTTCCGGGAGTTTGGAATCCAAAGTTCAGTAGGGGAGTTGGTGTCCTTGCCATTGGTAATCCTCAGAGTCCATGCCACAGTCTTTGTCCACATTGGTCAGACAGTGACCAGCAAGGCCATGTGGCAGAGAATGTCTCTTGATGCTGTGATGCTGTTGCTCCAGTGGGCCAGGTGCCAGGCCAGGTGTCCTGGGAGATGGTGATGTAGCGCCGACCCTCACGGTCCTTTCCGTGGACGACCCGGCCTCCTGCGGGGACCCTCAGAAGCAGGCCGTGACGATGTTTGGGATGCTCCATCGGATGTTTCCTCCTCCTCCTGATCCCTCCCTGTGGGTGGTGATGTTCTACGCCTTCTGGCACAGGGAGGGTTGCCCATGTTGTCGGCCATCCGACGGAGTGTATTGTGAATCCCCTGGAACACCGTCACTTGCTCAGCCTGTCTGTCCTCCATCCTCCGTTGGTGTTGCAGTAGACAGGCATGTTGCTCTGCATGTTGCTGGGCCTGCTGGGTCTTTATCTCATCGAGGGTCCCCTTGATCTCATTGAGGGTGGACACAACCTGGGCCATGCCCGTGGTGTCCTGCCGGTATGAGTCCAGGATGTTACGGACATGGGAATATACCGGTTCCCCAGCCAACTGGTCAGGCTGGCGCCTCCGCCGTCCTCCACTCCCACCATCCCTGCCCACTTGCACCTGGCCTGCCCTTGTGGGCACATTGGGTCTCCGGGACCCCTGAGGGGTGGCATTGGCGTTGTCGCCTGCCTCCTCCTGGGTGCCCGGGACACCGTGTCCCTCCTGGCCAGCCTGGCTGCTTTGTGGTGGTGGGGCAGGGATCCTGGGTGTCTCCTGGGATGTGGCAGGAGTGGGGGTGGTGGTTGGCCCCATTGTACCTGACGCAGGTGCTGCAGGTGGTTGGACACCAGAGGTGCCAGGTTGGTCGGGGTCGTCCACAGAGTGGTGAGAGTCGTCGCTGCCGGTGGGATCGGGCTCCCGCAGATCCGGGTCCTGTGAGTCTTCCCCCCAGTGTTGGGGGGTGAACCACGACGTTGACCTGTGTGTGAGAGAGACAATGTTAATTTTGGTCCATGCAACATCCATGTTTCATCAGTTTCAACGTTGGCACATTTCCTCTTGCAATTAGGATCTGTCTTGCATTCCACTCACAGTGCACTTGTGCATGGGTGTGTCCCTTGGGCACCACTTTGGCCCCTTTAACTATGTGTGGCACTGTCTTACTTGCTGCGTCAAGTGTGACTGCAGTCAGCAGTGGAGTGGGCAGGTGTGGCAAGCCATGCATTGGTGCCTTCCGTGTAGCACTGTACATGTGCACATGGAGTGGATCCACACACTTATATAATGCAGGTAGCTGTCGTTGTGCTCGTGAACAGGTTGTGACATGGCCCTGTGTTTTGCCATGGGGAAGAGGGGGGGTTCTGGCACTGGCCACCCTTGGCTACATGCACGCAGTCTACCTGCTGACGAGCAGACATTCTCACACACCACACGGCTGATTTGCTCTCCCTGTGTCTCCCTCCCTCTCTGTCCCCCTCTCCCTCACTCTGTGTGTCAGCCTCCTCCCTCTGTCCGTGTCCCTGTGTCTCCCTCCCTCTCTGTCCCCCTCTCCCTCCCTCTCTGTCCCCCTCTCCCTCCCTCCGTGTGTCAGCCTCCACCCTTTGTCCGTGTCCCTGTGTCTCCCTCCCTCTCTGTCCCCCTCTCCCTCCCTCCGTGTGTCAGCCTCCTCCCTCTGTCCGTGTCCCTGTGTCTCCCTCCCTCTCTGTCCCCCTCTCCCTCCCTCCGTGTGTCAGCCTCCTCCCTCTGTCCGTGTCCCTGTGTCTCCCTCCCTCTCTGTCCCCCTCTCCCTCCCTCCGTGTGTCAGCCTCCTCCCTCTGTCCGTGTCCCTGTGTCTCCCTCCCTCTCTGTCCCCCTCTCCCTCCCTCCGTGTGTCAGCCTCCTCCCTCTGTCCGTCTCCCTGTGTCTCCCTCCCTCTCTGTCCCCCTCTCCCTCCCTCCGTGTGTCAGCCTCCTCCCTCTGTCCGTCACCCTGTGTCTCCCTCCCTCTCTGTCCCCCTCTCCCTCCCTCCGTGTGTCAGCCTCCTCCCTCTGTCCGTGTCCCTGTGTCTCCCTCCCTCTCTGTCCCCCTCTCCCTCCCTCCGTGTGTCAGCCTCCTCCCTCTGTCCGTGTCCCTGTGTCTCCCTCCCTCTGTGTCCCTCTCTCCCTCCCTCTGTGTGTCACCCTCTGTCACCTCAGCCCAGCTTCCTGGGCACACACTGTTAGCAGATCTTTGAATGGCCCTTGGCTTGTTGATGTTAGTTTGTTTCTGATCTCCAGGCACCCATTGGGTGTAGTGTCTGTCTCTGCGCTGCTGCTGTGGTGGTGTGTGCTGCCACTCTTTCACAATGTTGGCTGTTCATTAGCTGCTGTCATGTGCAAAACAGTGCCTTCACCCCCATGTGTTGATGCAAGGCGTCCGCCATTTGCTGGCGAGTCTTTCCTGTGTGGGGACACAGTGTTTGTATGGCTGTGACCTAGGCCATATGGGCAGAGGGCATTGTTGTCTGCTTCTGAGTTGCACTATGTGAATTTTGGGGCCCACCCTCCCGCCATCCGGGTTACCGTGTCATGTGTTGGTGTCTTCTGTGGCCTGTGACTTGACATTGTCCAGCTGGGTGCATGGGGCATGGTGGCGCCAGTGGCATGTGCGTGTTCATGGAGTGTGGTTGAGTCATGCGATAGCTTGGGGTGGTTGCGTGCCTGTTAGTGATTTTGGTTGTGGATGACGTTCCCCCCATGTGAGGTGCGTTGTTTGTGTACTCACCCGGGTCTCGGAGTCCTCCTAATCCTTCGACTGCCTCCACCGGCTGTATGGCCATCACCCTCTCCTCCCAGGGCTGGTAGTGTACGGGTCTGCGGGAGGGCCCTCCTCCAGTGGCGTTGGCCTGGTTGTGTTCCTCCAGCATCTTGGCTCGGACCCTCCTCCGCAGATCGTACCACCTGGCTTGGCATTCATGCCTGGTCCTTCTGGTGTCCGCAACAGCATTCACAGCATCGACGATGGTATGCCACATGGCTGTTTTTGCTACAATGCTGGTCTGTCTGACCAATGTTCCAAAGAGCTGTGGCTCGACTCTGAGGATTTCATCGACAAGGACCTCCAACTCTCGGTTACTGAACTTTGGATTCTTGTTAGTGGCCATGGTGAGGGGTGTGGGTGTGGATGGTGGGGGGTGTGTGTGGATGGTTGTGGGTGTGTGGGTGTGGTTGTGCAGGTGTGTGTGTGTGTGAATGTGATGAGGGGGTGTTTGTGAAGGTGGTTGTGTGAAGGTGTGCAAGTGTAAGGTGTGGTGAAGCTTGTAGTATGGTGCTGTAGGTTGTCTGTGGTGTCTGGCAGCAGTGAGTCTGTTGCAAAGGCTCATGGTTTGTGTGTGTGGGCCCTTTTTATTGGTCCATTGGTGGGTGTGGCTGTGTTTGAAGTTTGGGTGGGTGTGTTATAAGGAGTGGTGGTGTTTTGGGCCTCTGTTTGTTTTCGGCAGTTGCAGGCCAGTGAATGTGTTTTTTTAGTGTTTGTTGGACATGTTTTGTGGCTTTGTGCCATTCGAATGGTGTATTCTTGTGTTGTTTTGGTTTGTCCTGGTTGTGTACGTGCGTTTTTAGCGTGTGTACGGTGTGTACATGGGCCATTTGGTTGTACGGTGCTGTCCTTGTGTGTGGCTTGGTACGACTCGTACATGCGGTTGTGATGTTGGGGCCTGGGGAGCGCTCCGTACTTAGGAGGTTGTGGTGGGGGTGCGACTCTGACGTACACGGGTGTACATACAGGGGGGTACGACATGTACAGGGGTGTACATACACGGGGGTAGGACACGTACAGGGGTGGGGGTACGACTCGAACGTACAGGGGTGTACATACACGGAGGTACGACACGTACAGGGGTGGGGGTATGACTCGAACGTACAGGGGTGTACATACATGGGGGTACGACACGTACAGGGGTGTACATACACGGGGGTAGGACACGTACAGGGGTGGGGGTACGACTCAAACGTACTGGGGTGTACATACACGGGGGTAGGACACGTACAGGGGTGGGGGTACAACTCGAACGTACAGGGGTGTACATATACGGGGGTACGACACGTACAGGGGTGGGGGTACGACTCGAACGTACAGGGGTGTACATACACGGGGGTACGACACGTACAGGGGTGTACATACACGGGGGTAGGACACGTACAGGGGTGGGGGTACGACTCGAACGTACTGGGGTGTACATACACGGGGGTAGGACACGTACAGGTGTGGGGGTACGACTCGAACGTACAGGGGTGTACATACACGGGGGTACGACACGTACAGGGGTGGGGGTACGACTCGAACGTACAGGGGTGTACATACACGGGGGTACGACACGTACAGGGGTGTACATACACGGGGGTAGGACACGTACAGGGGTGGGGGTACGACTCGAACGTACTGGGGTGTACATACACGGGGGTAGGACACGTACAGGGGTGGGGGTACGACTCGAACGTACTGGGGTGTACATACACGGGGGTAGGACACGTACAGGGGTGGGGGTACGACTCGAGCGTACTGGGGTGTACATACACGGGGGTAGGACACGTACAGGGGTGGGGGTACGACTCGAACGTACTGGGGTGTACATACACGGGGGTAGGACACGTACAGGGGTGTACATACACGGGGGTACGACACGTACAGGGGTGTACATACACGGGGGTGGGACACGTACAGGGGTGGGGGTACGACTCGAACGTACTGGGGTGTACATACACGGGGGTAGGACACGTACAGGGGTGGGGGTACGACTCGAACGTACAGGGGTGTACATACACGGGGGTAGGACACGTACAGGGGTGGGGGTACGACTCGAACATACAGGGGTGTACATACACGGGGGTAGGACACGTACAGGGGTGTACATACACGGGGGTACGACACGTACAGGGGTGTACATACACGGGGTGGGACACGTACAGGGGTGGGGGTACGACTCGAACGTACAGGGGTGTACATACACGGGGGTACGACACGTACAGGGGTGGGGGTACGACTCGAACGTACAGGGGTGTACATACACGGGGGTAGGACACGTACAGGGGTGGGGGTACGACTCGAACGTACAGGGGTGTACATACACGGGGGTACGACACGTACAGGGGTGGGGGTACGACTCGAACGTACAGGGCTGTACATACACGGGGGTAGGACACGTACAGGGGTGGGGGTACGACTCGAACGTACAGGGGTGTACATACACGGGGGTAGGACACGTACAGGGGTGGGGGTACGACTCGAACGTACAGGGGTGTACATACACGGGTGGGGGTTCGACACGTACACGGGTGTACATACAGGGGGGGGTGTGTACATTAACGGGGAGTGCGACTCGAACGTATGGGTGCTGGGGGGAGTGTTGGGCACGTATGCGGGGACATGTCTCCATGTTTGCAATGGGAGTTCGGTGCGGACGGTGTTTTTACCATACGGTTGTGAGATCGGACGCACGGGTTGGATCGTGATTCCTCGGTCGGACTTCACTTTTCACATTTGTACGGTAAATCGTCCGAGGACGTGTCGGACACATTTTCTGACCCGAGGACGTGTGGGGAAATATTCCGAATGCGGTTCGTATGGACTTTTTACTATGCGAATCGTGATTGCCAGTTTGTACGGCGCTTGTACGATTCGTACGGTAAAAAGACCGGATACGAGTCGTACGGGGAATTTTTTTGCCGGATCGTAATCGGCCCCTATGTGTTATACACTATGATGACACAGAGTATGAAAACAAAAACTATAAACATAACTTTGCTACAATTTATATCAAGGAAAGAGAAGCTTCATTTTTGGTATTCAAATCTATTGCCCAAAGATGACAATATATAGCACCTCACACTATATGACCACTGATCATAGTGCATAAAAATGCGCATGACCACCCTCTTCGAAGCCCATCATTCTTTTCAGCACCCTAATCTTGCGTGCTCTACTCTTTGTAGTTAGCATTTCCTACATTCCACCACTTCTGACGTCCAGGCTCTATATACACTTTCCCCTACAACAGCAGTCTCCGAATCTTCTAATCCATCAGCATATTTCACAAATCATTGAACCAATACATTTATATCATACCAGCGACTGCCTTTTCAACTCCTCTACCGTAATTAATAACTTAATTTATAATCCTCACCTATCCTTCTAATTTCTAATCAAACCAACCAAAAAATGTATTTCAATCACAAAGACCTTAGTTATAATGCATGACAGTGTTTTTAGGTCGAGCTTGGGCAGTGCATATGCTGCTCTGCGAGGCATGCTGCATTCGAGTATAGACTTGAAGCTCCACCCACTCTCCGCCCATATTTGTCATTGGCTTGTATCATTGCCCTTTGTAAATGCTGGCTTCTGATTCTGAAATAGGCTTGTTAGTCCCTCCTTAGTACCGCCATGTCTTTATTTATAACCTCCCATGAGGACTGGCCCTTTTTACTTCTGTTGTGACACGATTTGTCTTATTTAGTCTGTAAGGACTATTTTCTTTAATAAGTTTCTCCTACTGCAGGCATGACATACTTTCCTGCAACTTTCAGTGCTTTCACTTTCCAATCAGCCCGGTACAATGGCGGCCGAGGTCTCGCATTTTCAAGAGTTTGAGCTATTGGCATTGTAAATGACAATGCCTTTTATTTATGTGAAAATTATCAAAACAGATCAATAAAAGGCATTGTCATTTACAATGCCAATAGCTCAAACTCTCGCAAATGCGAGACCTATGGCATTGCAAATGCTTGTTTAATACGAGACTAAAATCTAATGTCTCCACTCCTCAAGGGTCCTAGAGTAACGCATGATATTGTTTTTCATCTACAGAGTACAAGTGTAAAACTTAACTGACGAGTTAAACCATGAACCAACCAAGACTACTCGCAGAAAAGCGTTTCAACATAAGTGGGAGTAAGCCGAAAATACATATAATTACAATACAATACCAGCACTTCTGCATTGTTATAGCCCCACAGTCAGTCAGTGAAGTCTGCAACTAGCACCGGGCTGCTAGAATTCGGAGGTGCGATTAGGCTCGAACCTAGCAACCAGGTCTGAGTACACAGCTTTGATGTTGGAATTCTTACTCATTTTTGTAACTCCCTCACCCCCTCCCATTCCCTGCCTCCTCAAACCATGACCAACCGACCGAGGTATATATGCGTATGTGCGGGACCAGCCTCTGCAAGGGTTAATTCTGAGCAATGCAAAGAGTACGGACATGCTCTCACGCGCACTCTACAGAAGCCCCCCCCCCCTCGCCTTGCGGAGTTCTTTTATTCCCCCCTCCCCCCCCCCCCCCCCCCCCCAGTGCTTCATTTCAGGGGACAATTGCTCAGCAGGGGTTAAAAGGGGTCCGGGATGGGAAGGAGAAGGCACACAGAAAGAGCAGAGGGGTCACAGTTTTTTAGAGTTTGGTCTTTATGTTTCCCCCATCTTTGTTTGTGTCGAGGACAAATGGGGCCACAACAGGGCGCAGAGGGGAGGCTGTCCTGACAATTTGTCCCCCACATGACTCCAGGAACCTCAGGACCTATGAGAGGCAAACTACACGACAGAGAGAGACCACAGAGGAGGAGGGAGGTGACCAGAGATGAGGGGGGGTGGGAAGGGGGAGAAGATTCTGAGAAAAGGAGGTGAGGAGTTTGGATGATGAGGCAAAATGGGAGCGAAAGACAGGTGCATATAGGATAGAATAGATCAGAGTGAGGTGGACAAGATAGTTGGGAGGGGGTGGGGAAGATCAGAGAGAATGTGGACGCATGAGGTGGCCGTGGCAGAAGAGCATAGCTCTCAAATAAACTTCTAGTGTACTAAGGATGTTTCTCCAGCATTAAAATGCAGATATGTTACTTGGGTGACAGGCAACCCAGGCTCTAGCATAGCCCACATCGCAGACACATCACTCCTACTTTTATATTCGGATTTGAAGTGCCCGCCTGAGCGCGGGAACCTCCAGCGTAGTTGGCCAGTAAGATGCCTGTGTGAATATAGGCCCCTCTCAAGGGAGCCACAACAATTTTCATGCAACTTCGGCCACCATTTGTCCCAAAACACACAATTGATATACTAAGTCCATTCCACAGTAGGGTCGCCAGAACAAGCCACATTACAGTGCAACGGTTCTTTACACAATAGGGTTTATTTAGTGTTTGCCATGCACTTTTTTGGAGGAGTACCATACACCAAACTGTCATGTCGCCCACTCAAATATAAAGTTGCGCAAACTGCAATGTTTCTGCGGGCCCCTGGTGGCTCCCCCAGAGGAAACGTTCGACCGACAGACATCGGACCGCTATTCTAACCACCTAAGAACTGCCCCCTACTTAGTCATTATGATATACTTTTTTTTCCCCTGCTCAGAACCATCAGAAAAGCCTGATGGTCCTAAACAGAAAACATAACAAGCACTGGCAAAACTAATAGGTTTGGCAATAGCTGTAAGATTTTTTATTTTTGTCAATGCTTGTTTTGTCATGTTTTATTACAAATATTTGCAGAAGCTACCAGACCTTCATCAATCTAAAAAAAAAAAAATTGGGAAAAACCTAAAATATTTTTGGGTCTGAAAAAAGAATATATTGCCATAGTAGTAGTCCCTGGCACTGAAGGGAACTTTGTGTGTGGAAGTTCTCCTTGTGAAAGAGCAGAATGCTGCCACTCCCAGTAAAATTAGCCAATGTCTCAATGTCTGACGTGGGCTGATTTATTGCTCCAGGCTGTAGTGGGCAGATAATAAACGTGAATGTCACCTATAACTCATCAATGGATGAAGAAGGCTAGCTGAAAGGCCCTATAATAGGTATATTATACATATAACTTCAGAAAATCAAAAGGTCTTGGCTAATGCCACACGTAATTAATATGACCTCCACACAAGGGGAAGAAACTCACAGGGTGTCAGGGCCATTCGGTTTTTGTTTTTCAAAAACAAACTCCCATTGAAAACAAAAAGGTTTGAAGAGCAGCTGTATGAAACATGGTGGCTGTGCAGCAAACTTGCAGTGCGTTCAGAGCAGCTGCCCTGTTGGTGGCTCCTCAGAAGGCATAAAGATCTCTACCATGTAGTCAAAGTTATCTAAATATGGTGGGGCTGTAGTCCACCAGGGTAGTAGAGGACATGCCTCCGCCTCTGCCTAAATAGAACAGAGTACAATCTGCCGATCACCATAGTCCTTGTTTCACTGTTGGTTGAGGATGAGATCTCAGATGATAATGTGACACTGGGGCTCTCTGCAATTCGAGCTCCCCGGCTAAAGTCCCCCGGACCCATGAATGTTCTTATAAGGGGACGTTTGGAACATTATTCATGGGCTCCTCAGGTAAATATGACACTGGCCCTTAGAAGGTATCTTCATCACAATGAGGCCCCTTCAATAGTGAAATTTTGTACAGTTCATGAATCGGACCCTTTACGGTTCTTGAACATGAATGAGTGAGGATCATATGGCTGGTGGAATTTGCTAATCAGATGACAATCCTTTATCAAGATATGGTCGCCCACATGGATGCCCAACGGGTGCCCTCACTGCTCATTGCTAACCTTTTCATTCTTCTCTTTTTAGTTCCTTTCCACCTGCGCTACCAGACAGGGATCTGGGATACTTCTGACTAACGAACATCCTAGCAGCTGCTGGTCAGTGCACAGTCAGTCGAGGAGTGAGAGGTGTCCAGATCCTCCCTTAGTAATGGAAATGGACATCCCTCCTTGCTCCATTGTTATTCGGGCATGTGCGAGGAGCATACAACCCCCACAATGGCCCAACGATAATGGAGCATAATCTTACCATGTCGATGGTGTCCATGAACTGGGAAATTCATGCGTGTGAAAATGTGGCCCGTTGTTAAATTTTTAGGTCTGGCCTTGCACTGTTTAGTTGCAAACGACCTTTGGTGGGCTTCCCAAAAACTTACAATGGGCTTACTGCTCATCCATTAGTTACTATTAGTGGGGTTTATTGTCACTTTCATTTGCCTGCTTCTTATTTGAAGTCTTGCCCGCCATTCCCTGTGCTTGTCCGGCACCTGCAGCATCTCTTTAATGAACTGATTTGTATGTGTCTACTGCTCACATTTAGGGATTTATCTTTTTTTGGGGGTAAGCTCTCCATGAGAATATATGTGTTTGCCAGCTTTCCTCTAATGAAGTGGCCTAGTGTTACAAGAATTATTAGGACTGCAATCTGCACTGCTAGCGAAATCTTTCTAACATTTATTACAATTTCAAAACATAATAATTCTCATGAGTGGTGTACATTCTATTCAATGTGTACATTCATCTATATGCGTGTTGTACATGAACATAATCAAAACATATTCACAAAAATGACATGTATCTTGAACAAAACAATTAGAATTTCATAGAACACCCAATACATTTTGGGACATTGTCCCTTCGTCAGGGGTATGCTGTGGGAAAAAGGAGAACATTTCAGAATCTGCGCTTTATGGGATCGGTTAATCACAACAACACTCTTTGTGATTTATGTGTGTTCGTGCTCCCCTCACCAAAGTGGTCAATGTGTTCAGTGATTTACAATACCTTGTAAATTAGATGTCAGTATTCTGGAGTTCGCTACTTCAACCACTAAGAGAAGAAACACTGAGGTAAGAAATAATATGTGTCTCTGCTGTTTTCTAGCAGATCCAAAAATCACATAAATCCACTGTTCGTACCTGGCCTTTTAGTGTATTGTCAGACGTGGTCTTCCCTGTTATCTTGTTAAAACCTGAAGGAACGAGCAAAACTAAATAATAATGTACGATAATGAAGAAACAGACAATATAGCTGTTCCGTTCTATAAATTATGGCTCACCTTCGTGTGGAATACACAAGAAATGGCGCTTTGCCAAGTTGCGTATAGTTGAAGAGGCTTTGTTCGAGTGGAATCGCTAACGGTGATCATAAGCAGTCTAAGAACGAAGAATAAAATTTCATATTACCTGATGTAAGTAGTAATTCCTAGTTTAGGTAGAAGGGTGGTATTTAATTAAAAGCGCGTTAGCTTACCGTGTCGGTATTCGAATAAACAGCGTTTGCGTCCGAGTTTCACTATCACTCTGCGAGTGTATTTCCTGGTTATAACATGTGCGTAGTGACGTATTCAAGCAACAGTAAAGACGGACTGTAGTCTCTTGTGGTGTCGATACTAAAAGTAGACTACTAATAGCGAGTGCTCTACCAAGTATAACCGTTTTTACGTGATCTCAAAATACCACTGGATTCCTATCAAGAACTGGTTCTGTTGTTCAAAAAAGAGTCTCCTAATAAACCTAACCTGTTGTGTCCTCTCATTCTGTCTGTTTTATAGGAGGTTGATATAGAGGGTTTATATGTGTGTTAACATATGTCATAGATGTTCTTGTGCTAACTCGTAATCACGATATCAAGTCGATCTAATGTGTAAAAATTCACAGTTATGACATTTGGTTCATTTAAATTGAATACTGACATGCGCATTAAATCTTCTTTTGTTAACATATACTCGCACGATAATTCGTCAATCTGAAGTGCAAAAATATCAATTGTAATATGTCGTTCATATAATACCGCTAATATAGCTTTTCAATGATTGTTCTATCTGTAGGTAATACAGAATCAATGTCTATATTGTACATAAGGACTTCACTTTGTTTTCACAGTATACATGCTCTAGTTTCTTTGCGTAAATTAAAATCGTACTATGAATCAGGTACTAGTGTGGATCTAAGTGAATTGTAGTGTTAATGTATGTCTTTGAAGTGTGAGGGTCCCAGAGTGGAAATTCAGATCAATATATCTCCATATATTTTTTTCAAAGGAAGCAAGCCATCTCGAGTTTATCATTAAGCCCTTGTGGGGTCAGGGTCTGCAGTCTTTTTATCCAAAACACCTCCCTTTGTAGTAGGTGCTTCGAATTATCTCGGTCCGGAAATTTTGGTACTTCTTCAATAATTTGAAATTTTAATTGAGCGGTTTGGTGACGTGCTTCATCCCAATGTACTGCTAGGCTTGAGGTAGTGCTTTTGGTGCGTATTTTACTTTTATGCTCCGTCAGTCGGATCTTCATTTTTCTCTCAGTTTTTCCGACATACAACAAACCGCATGGACATTTAATGATGTAGATTACGTTTTCCGAATTACATGTTGTGCTACTCAAGATTTTGATTTTATGACCCGTACGTGGGTGTAATAAAGTTTCTCCTGTGATTGCATTGTTGCAATGGATGCAATTCCAACATTTGTGTGTGCCGTTTGTCTTAGTTGAGGATTCAAACGTTGTCGGTGATTTCTTTTTTCTTGATAACATTTCTTTCAGGTTTTGTGCTCTTGTATATGCAAACAATGGTTTTTCCACAAACAATCCTTTAAAATCCGTTTCAGATTCAAGTAAGTCCCAACGTTTGTGTATGATCTTTTTTATAGCCAAAGATGCGGTGGAATATTTGGACACAAAAACTGTACGGGAGCTAGTTTTTTTTTGGAGACTTCTTTAGTAACTCATCACGCGGTCGATTTTTGACTTTGTTTAGTTGCTCATTGAGTACATTTTCGGGGTACCCTCTGCTTGTGTAATTCTTAATTTGTTGTTGCCAGGTTTTTTCACAAGCTGTGTTTGTTGAAGAAATTGGTTTAGTTCTTAAGAATTGGGAGGCTGGTAAACTCCGAATTAGAGAAGAAGGGTGAAAGCTACTGAATAATAAAGCGTTGTTTTTGTCCGTTGGTTTTTTGTACACGCTGGTGTGTATTTCGCCCTATTCGATATTGATCAAAACGTCCAAGAATGGAATTGCCTTTCGACTGATGGTGTGAGTAAATTGTATTCTGGAGTCTATTAGATTTAGTGTCCGTATGTTATTGATTAGTGCTGGTTCTGGTTTGTTCCAAATGAGGAAGATGTCATCAATAAATCGCCTGAAAAATATCAAGCCTTCTTTCCATGTGGGGTCTGTCAAAATGTAATCATTTTCAAATTTCGCCATATACGTATTGGCGTAAACCGGTGCTCCCGGAAAGCCCATTGAAGTGCCGTTCAATTGTATATAGAACCTTTCATCCCAACTGAAGTAGCTATTTTGTAAACAAAATTCCAGTAGTTGTAAAATGAATACTTTTGGTGTGTGCACGTTGTCTTGTCTCAATAAAGCCCATTCAACTGCCTCAATTCCATTAGCATGTGGTATGGACGTGTACAATGCCACCACATCAATGGTACATAAGATCCAATTCTCTGTGTTTTGATTTTTGATCGTCTCTAGATTTCGCAGGAAATCTGTGGTATCTTCAATGTAAGTTTGCCAGTTTTGAACAAACGGTTGTAAAAGGGTATCAATATACCGACCAGGTTTTTCAAATATAGAGTCACATCCAGAGACAATAGGTCTGAATGGAGGATCAACTAGGCTTTTGTGAATTTTCGGTAGTAAATAAATTTTTGGTCTACGTGGAAATTGAGAGCTGAGATATTTCTTGGTAGGTGTATCAATCTAATTTAATTCTTCTGCTTGTTGTAAAATGGAATTCAGATTTCTAGAGATTTCCATTGTAGGATCCTCTGTCAACTTTCCCTAAATTTCCTCGTTGGTGATGTGTTCCAAAACTTTTCTTTCGTAATGTTCTGTATCCATGAGCACTAGTCCTCCACCTTTGTCTGCCTTGGTAATTACAATAGTTGGGTTTCTAGCCAATGTTGTCAAGGCGCTTTTTTCAGCTCTACTGAGGTTCTTGGTTCTTTTTTTTTATATCGAATCTTTTTCAAATCTTGTTGTACGAGCAATTCAAATGTATCCAAGGTTTTGTGCGATACTGGAGCCATATATGTGCTTTTGGGTTTGAAAGTATAAGGTGCTGGATCTTCAATGGGGTCTTGGGGACAGATGTTCGTGAAGAAATTCCGTAATCTTAAAGTTCTCATGAATTTGTAGAACGCCACTTCTGTTTCTAGCTCCGTGCTGTTATAAGTGCTAACGAAAGACATTCCTTTATTTAGCACTTTTTCTTCAAAAGCTGTCATTTTAACCGAAGAAATGTTGATTATGAGGTTTTCGTTTGACTCCTCAATCCTTTTTTGCTTTTTTCTTTGTCCTTTTCCTCTCCTTGTTTTCCTGTGCCATTGATTGTCTTGTTTTGGTTCTTGTCCGGTGGCCGTCCCTGCTCTTTGCCTACTCCCAAAAAAGAAGAAGAAGAAGAGGAAGTACTAGGTGTCATAGTTGGTGTGCTTTCTTCTGATGGTTTCTCAGTAGCTTTTGAGCTAGCGGTGGTTTTAAGGGATGCTCTCTGGGTATCGATATCTGATTCAGAAACTACGCTTTCTTCCGAAGATACTTGAGTAGTTTTTTTGGTAAAACGTCGTTGGGCGTATACCTCCGCCCATGTATAGGCCTCATTAAGCTTGTAATCTATTGTGTCTCGTTTAAATTTTCTCAGCTTAATGCCTCATGCCTCAACACTTATACAATATCACCGTGTTAAAAGGATCCCAAGTGGACTCAGATTATCAATACGTCCTATGCTATTCAGGCTTCAGAACAATCAACAGTTTATGGAGAAATGGTATTCCATTTTAAATAAATGTTCGCTGGATCTGATTTTGCTGATAATTGAGGAGTTGTCCAAAACCATTCATGATCTAGAAGAAGAAATACACACACTAAAAAATGATTTATCGACCAGAATGGAAGCAGAACCATGGGGCCAATTCCTTGAAAATCTCAATTTGAAACTAGACAAATACGGGAAAGAGCTACAAGAAACTAAGCTGAGAAAATTTAAACGAGACACAATAGATTACAAGCTTAATGAGGCTTATACATGGGCGGAGGTATACGCCCAACGACGTTTTACCAAAAAACTACTCAAGTATCTTCGGAAGAAAGCGTAGTTTCTGAATCAGATATCGATACCCAGAGAGCATCCCTTAAAACCACCGCTAGCTCAAAAGCTACTGAGAAACCATCAGAAGAAAGCACACCAACTATGACACCTAGTACTTCCTCTTCTTCTTCTTTTTTGGGAGTAGGGAAAGAGCAGGGACGACCACTGGACAAGAACCAAAACAAGACAATCAATGGCACAGGAAAACAAGGAGAGGAAAAGGACAAAGAAAAAAGCAAAAAAGGATTGAGGAGTCAAACGAAAACCTCATAATCAACATTTCTTCGGTTAAACTGACAGCTTTTGAAGAAAGAGTGCTAAATAAAGGAATGTCTTTCGTTAGCACTTATAACAGCACGGAGCTAGAAACAGAAGTGGCGTTCTACAAATTCATGAGAACTTTAAGATTACGGAATTTCTTCACAAACATCTGTCCCCAAGACCCCATTGAAGATCCAGCACCTTATACTTTCAAACCCAAAAGCACATATATGGCTCCAGTATCGCACAAAACCTTGGATACATTTGAATTGCTCGTACAGCAAGATTTGAAAAAGATTCAATATTCAAAGAAAACCAAGAACCTCAGTAGAGCTGTCACTTCCCCACAGCTGCTGCTCCGCCTGCCAGTCTTCTTGCCTCCTGCTCCTCCCTCCAGATCGGTGCTCTCCTACCCTGCTCGAACGCTGCCTGGACTGCCTGCGCCTGGACTGAGTGCCCCCGTGTGCCTGCCTGCCCCATTTTCTTTTTTCTGTACCCGTGCCTGGACTGCCTGAGTGCCCGTGTGCCTGCCCGCCCCATTCTCTCTCCTGTACCGCCGAGTGAGTGGTTCGTCCGCCGGGCTCCTCTGCCCCGTTTTTCCCACCGCTGCCTCCCGTGCGGCCCCACCCCCCCACACCCATTGGATTCTTCCCTCCTGCCTCCCAGCTGACCCCTCCTCCCCTCCTCCCCTCTCATGACGCCCCCGGAGCGACCGCGCGCAGTGGGCGCGCCGATTGTGTGCCGAAGGTGCGCCAAAGGCATGCCCGTCTGCGCCCGTCCACGCCTGGACCGCGCCCAGCGCCAGAACCCCTGGCCCCCGCAGAAGCCACCCCACCCGCCGGACTTACGATGCCGCCACCCTCAACGCACTCAACACCGGCCGGACCCCCGGCTGCTACCGAGCCACCCCGAGACGAACCCACGGACCCTTCACCTGACAATCCTGCAAGTTCTCCTGCATCCGGACCCGCACCGCACCCACACCGCACCCACACCCGCCAAGCCGAGCACTAGGAGCAACCACCTTAACTGCATCCTGCTCAACACCCGCTCCGTCCACAGGCACGCCGTGGAACTCTGGAACCTCCTCGACACCACATCTCCAGACTTCGTCTTCATCACGGAAACCTGGATGAACGCCTCCTTTGCGCCCGACATCGCCATCGCCATACCGGACAGATACAAGATCACCCGGAGGGACCGCGTCAACCAGACAGGAGGAGGCATCGCCATCGTCCACAAGAGCACCATCCGCATCACGACCAGCTCCGAGGACACCCTCACAGCCGCCGAACATCTTCACTTCCAGATCCACACCAACCCCAAGACCACCCTCAGAGGCACCCTCATCTACAGACCCCCCAGGACCTCGCACACAATTCAGCGAAGACATCGCAGACTTCATTAGCCCACACGCCCTCTCCTCCGCTGACTACATCCTCCTAGGGGACCTCAACTTCCACCTGGAGAAAAACAACGACAACAACACCACCACCCTGCTGGACAACCTCGCCAACCTCGGACTCAAGCAACTGGTGAACACCCCCACCCACTACGCCGGCCACACGCTTGACCCAGTCTTCTACTCCAGCAAGTACGTCTCCTTCGGCTACTCCACCGGACTCCACTGGACAGACCACAGCTGCGTCCACTTCAGCTTCAGAAGGACCACGACTCACCACCACCCGCAACAGGTTCCCCGCAGGAGCTGGAGCAAGATCACCACCGACCAGCTCACCACATCCCTGAACCAGAATCCTCCCGCCAGCTCAACAAACCCCAACCAGGCAGCCAACAACCTCACACAGTGGATCACCAACTGCACCAACGACCTGGCACCCCTGAAAAACCATCCCAGCAGACCCGGCAGCAAGAAAGTCTCCTGGTTCAATGACGATCTCAAGAACTCCAAGAAGAACTGCCGTACCCTCGAGAAAGCCTGGCGCAAAGACCCGACTACAGACAACATGACTGCCCTCAAGCACGCCACCCGCAAACACCACCAGCTGATCCACACCACCAAGAAGACAGCATTCAAGGAACGACTAGTCAACAACGCACACAACAGCAAGGAACTCTTCAGCATCGTCAAAGAACTCTCCAACCCCAGCGCCGGAACCAACGACATCACCCCCTCGCAAGAACTCTGCGACTCGCTCGCCTCGTTCTTCCACAGCAAGATCGCCGACATACACAACAGCTTCGGCGCACAGACCACGCACCCAACCACCGAACTAATGCCCCCCACCACCACCCTCCGCGCCTGGACCCCAGTCAGCACCGAAGACACCATCCACACGATGAACACCATCCACTCCGGATCACCAACCGACCCATGCCCCCACCACGTCTTCAACAAGGCAGACTCCTTCATGGCACCCCAACTCCGGGACATCATCAACTGCTCCTTCAACACCGCCACCTTCCCGGAGAGCTGGAAGCATGCCGAACTCAGCGCCCTCCTGAAGAAGCCTAGAAAAAACAACAGGAGTGTAACCCGTAAACCTCGTTGAGATAGGGTAATAATGTAAGAAACAACAACAACTCTCAACTGGTATCATTCGACAAAGACAAATAATTTGCATGTAAAAAACATTACAGAAGAGATAAGGAAGACTCAAGAAGAGAATGATTTGAGAAAAGACATACTGTATTAAATTAGAAAAATTACTTACATAAGGACATGTATAAATTTAAATAATCCAAAAAAATGAAGCAGTAATAGCAGCACTGTACGTCAAATTAATATACCATAAAGACAACCCGGACTTGTACTTGGTGCTTAAAGTGTATGTGACACGAAGACGGCGACGCAAGTGACAAGGTGAGATCAGCAAGGGACGGCGCAACGTGAAGTGAAAGTGAATAATGGAACAATAATTACAAGGTTCTGAATTCAATTTTCGACATTATAAAAATAATTTATACATCAATTTAAAGAACCATAAAGCCATCAGTTAAGCTGAAAGGTCGACGGCGTTTCGATCCTGATTAAATTGGGATCATCGTCAGGACAGGGTTGAATTATTCATCACAGTGCTATACAAGAAAAGGAAAACAGTATGAATGAATAGTAGAGAAATATAAATTGTAAAAGGAAAAAGCTAGGGTCTAAATATTCAGAAAGCTAGTCTTGCCATATAATCAAGACATGCGGAAGTGACGGAGGAAAAGGCAAGGTAGGTGATGAAGTGGGGGAGGGGGGGAAAAGAAGAGCGGGGGAAGGGAAGAGTGGAAAGTAGAGAGGTGACAGGCAATTTATTTACCTAAATGGATGAAGGTTCTAGGCTAGGAAACGGTGGAGAAACAGGGTCCAATGTAATTCTATGAGGAAAGAGACAAAGGGTATTCAAGTAATACAAGCGATGTCAAGATAGAGGGAAAAACCCGAGGCTGGTCAAACCAATTACCTGGGACTAGGTGACAGGGGGCGAGGGGCTGAATCCGGTCAGGGCAATCAAAGTCAGTGAATCTTGGTAGACGAGATTGAACTCGTGGCCATGAAGGCGTAGTAACTGGTCAGGTGTCAAGAATTCTGAGGTGGGGGAGGAAAAAAGTGTCAAGGTTACAGCCAAAGTGTTACGTGGTGCGAAGTCTAATTGCCACATGGAAACCGGGAAAACTTACAGTGAAATTGTATTCGGTTCACATACAACAAGAAAAGACTTGAAAATGAAAAATTACAGGTCACGAGGGATCCATGATCCTGATTATCTCGATCAGGGAGGAATGTAGAAATTCCGGGGGAGGGGGGCGGACAGGACTGCCTGAAATGGGAGATAAAAAAACGGAGTTTGTCCAGTACCGCCATCAAGGGGAGGGAAGGGTGCAGGAAATGTAAAAACGGGACGGGGGCGCTTACCTAATGAATACGGCGTCCGGAGGGCGTCTCAATCACCAGGACTCCAGTAACACGTAATTACTCTGCGGGAATACGTGGGAAAGCAAGGCTGTACAAATAGGAAAGCAGGGGGTGGGGCTATGACGTAAGAATACGTCCGGTGGAAAGGTCGAGTGCAATGAAGCTGGAAGAAAGTGTACCGAAGGGAGCAGGGAAAGAAACCAGAAGGTTGAAAGGAAAATATCAGAAGGACACAAGACAATTTGTAAATTAATTACAACTATCAAGGAAAACATGTAGTGTAATAATAAAGGCCTGTATATTAAAAAGCGGCTATATATAAGGGAAAAGTGACATGCTATGTAGGACATATATAGCTAATATCCTAGAGAATCTCATAAAATACAAATCGTATAAGGGTCAATGAGAATTAGAAATTGGCAAGGGGCCAGCGGGTGAAGAAAAAGAGGGGGAGGGTTAGTGGCGGGAAGGGTAGAGGGAGAGGGGGTGGGGAAGTAGGGAGGGAGGGGGGGTTGGATTGAAGGGGAAGGAAAAAGGGAGAGAAACAAAGGAGGAAAAATATCAAAGAGTCAGTAGATTCTATGCAAGTTTAAGAATCATGGGTGGACAGAAATTCAATTCCATGAGAACATCTGTGTATGGGGGTGGGGGAGGGGAGGGAAAAAGGAGAAAGGCAAGGGAGGAAACATATCAAAGAGTCAATGGGTTCTATACAAGTTTAAGAATCATGGGTAGAAAGACATTAAATTCCATGAGAACAAATGTGTAGAGAGAGACTTCAGAGCAATATCGTACTGTTCCATTCATCAATGGTATTTAGGCCCGCATTCACGGAGTCACAAATGGTCATCCATTTAGACTCACTTTTGTTCAACAGTAGTTTAATATTACCCCCTCTTAGGGGTAATGTGGGTTGTTCAATCACTTGCCAAACAAAATCTGTGGAGTTGTGACCCTTTTCCAGGAAATGGTTCACCAATGGAGCAGTCAATGTTTTACAGTGTATTCGGCTTTTGTGTTGTATGATACGTTGTTTAATCATTTGGGTTGTTTGTCCAATATACGTAAGGTTACAGGGACATCTGATTGCATACACCACATTAAGAGACCTGCAGTTCGTCATGGTTTTAAGTATGTAGCTTCTGGTGCCTGTTTTAAACTCCTTAGTATTTTGCGTTAAATCACAAACTGAACAGTTCTGACATTTGTAGTGGCCGGTGATAGGGGGGAGGCCCCACGCTGATGTGATGGTATTTGTTTCAGGTGTGTTGGAGGGCCAAGTTATAGCATGGACCAAATGTGTCGCAAGATTTTTACCCCGTTGATATGAAAATAGGGGAGGTTCCTTGAAAGAGTCCAGCTGTCTGAGTACAGACCAGTTGCGTTTGATGATTTTGGAGACCAAATGGCTACAAGGGCTAAATTTGGAAACAAATGGAATTCGTGACATGTTTTGTTTGGGTTGTGGTGTCAAAAGTACTTCCCGTGGACAGTACCAAGCTCTCTTCCGTGCTCTAGACAGAAGGCGTTTGGGATAACCTCTGTCTGATAACTTTTGTATTAGAACATCTGATTCAGAAAAGTAATCTTTACGCCACTTACAATTCCTACGAATCCGTAGGAATTGGCCATAGGGGAGACCATCTCGCAGAGCTCGAGGGTGATAACTTGAGTAATGGAGAAGGGTGTTTCTCTCCGTGGGTTTTCGAAAGAGGCGAGTGCCAATCACACCCTCCTCGGCGTGTATAGTGACATCAAGGAAAGGTAAATCATTGGGTTTAGCTTCACATGTGAAGTTTAGATGTTGTTGTGACTGGTTGAGCCAAACCATGAACAAATCAAGTGTCTCTGAAGTACCTTTCCAAAGGACCAGGATGTCGTCAATGTAGCGACGCCAGAGGGAGATACAATCAAGAAAGGGATTGATGCCCGTGAGAATGTGGGTTTTCTCCAAGTTGTGTACGTACAGAATAGCAAAATTTGGGGCAAAACATGCACCCATAGATACTCCTTTAACTTGTAGGTAAAAAGAATCACGGTATAGAAAATAATTGTTCTCTAATGCAACTTGGAGTAAATCCATTATAAAATCTGTAGGAATCAAACAGGGGCGTGGTCTAGAATCTAGGAGATCTCTTATAACTCGAAGTCCATCCGAATGGGGAATGTTTGTGTATAGAGATTCGATGTCTAAGCCTGCCATGATTTCAGAGTTGTTATCGAATGGTCTGTTCTCAATTGTCACAATGAGATCCATGGTGTCTTTTATGTAAGTATCCGTATGGGGTACGAATTCTTTGATAATAGCGTCAATATACTTGCCCAAAGGTTCCAAAATGGAACCACATCCGGACACGATTGGACGGCCCGGAGGATTCGTAGGGTTCTTATGAATTTTGGGAAGTATATACAGTACTGGTGTCCGAGGGAATTGGTTATTAAGAAAATTGAACTCCTTCGCAGATATTATATTTAGGGCTTTTGCTTTTCCAGTCAGTGTCAATATTTTATCTCTGAGAGCAGGTAAGGGGTCTTTGGTCAATTGTAAATAGTGTTTTTTATTTGAAAGTTGTCGTCTTATTTCCAAATCATATTTGTGATTGTCCATGAGTACTATACCGCCGCCCTTATCTGCTGGTTTGATGGTCAGTTCTGAATTATTTGCAAGGTTTTGGAGAGCTTGTTTTTCAGATAGCGGTATGTTATAGGGAACATATTCAAAACGTGTTCCTAAGTCAACTACTTCTTGTAGGACTAGGCGTTCAAATGTTAGAATCTCGGCAGGCATGGAAATAGAAGGGGGGTTGAATCTTGAGGGGGGATGAAAACGGGGAGTCAAAACATTAAGGTCACAGGGTTTGTCAGAGAAAAATTGTTTCAATCTTATACGGCGAAAGAATGTCAAAAGGTTGGATTGTAAGTCAAGGAAATTTGTGCGTTCAGTAGGTACAAAACTTAGTCCTTTACTAAGTATCTGGGTCTCATGTTCAGAGAGAATGTAATTAGATACATTGAAAATGGGTATAGTCAATGAATCGTTAATAGGGGTAATTGAGATCATTGGGGAGGTCCCCATTGGTAATACCTGTTGCGAGTTTGTCTCTCCCCTGGGTATTGGTGTTGGTACTGGCGTTTGTTGCGTGGTCTGGATTGTGATTGGCCGCGTCCGCGGCTGGGCCCTAAAAAACCAGGTGGTAAGAGAGGTTGAGGTCTTTGAGCCAATCCACTTGTGCTAGAAGTACTGGCTCCGTCTGAGTCTTCCAGGGAGGTGTTGGAGGAATCTGAGAAGGTAACTCGCTGGTTGTTACGTGATCTACCCCAAGTGCGTGTCCTAAGTGGGGTAAATGGAGTGTTGTAAAACTCTTCTCTAAGATAAGGATAAGTATTATCAACACTATAAAATTTGATATCTTTCTGTATTTTAGTGACTTTTTTATTTTGTTCGAAGGTATTGAAGGTCAAGATAGTAGCACTGATTTTATCAAGAAGGTTTTTGGCCTCTGTACAAGTAGTGTCTGCTAGAATCAATTTCTCCAATTCAGCAATTTCCTCCAGTTCAAGTCGACTATGTTCTATTGCGGTGTCAATACCTAACACCATCCAGTGGCGAGAGCAAGTAGTGGCAAGGTGGCTAAAATTTAACCGGAATTTAGGATCTTGAGTAAAGATGGCCGGTATGTTTCTAATTTGTAGGCCTAGTGGTATTACTCCTGATTTTAAGTATTCCGTGAGCATACGGGCATGCAAATCAGTCCTGATTTGCTTCTTTTTCAGTTTTTCAAGTTTGTCCAACAATAGACGAGAAGAATTAGGGGTGGAGACAGGGGTGGTGGAGGACAGGGGTCCTGAGAGGAGAGAAGGGCCACCAATAAGTCGTTGGATGTAATCCTCAGAGTAAGAAAGAGTCTCCCTAGACATTCTAATAGACAATTAAATCCCTAAAAGAGAGACCTAATGAATAGGCCAAACTAGTGGATCACAAAGTGATCTACTCTCGCAGCTAAAAAGCTGCTCACAATCTTAGAAAAAACAACAGGAGTGTAACCCGTAAACCTCGTTGAGATAGGGTAATAATGTAAGAAACAACAACAACTCTCAACTGGTATCATTCGACAAAGACAAATAATTTGCATGTAAAAAACATTACAGAAGAGATAAGGAAGACTCAAGAAGAGAATGATTTGAGAAAAGACATACTGTATTAAATTAGAAAAATTACTTACATAAGGACATGTATAAATTTAAATAATCCAAAAAAATGAAGCAGTAATAGCAGCACTGTACGTCAAATTAATATACCATAAAGACATCAGCAGACCCCACCGACCTCAAGAACTACCGCCCCATCTCGCTCCTCCCGTTTCCTGCCAAAGTCATCGTGAAGACCGTCAACAGACAGCTCGCCGCCTTCCTCGAGACGAACGGATCCCTCGACCACTCGCAGTCCGGCTTCTGAGCCAACCACAGCACCGAGACCGCCCTCATCGCAGCCACTGACGACATCCGAGCCCTGCTCGACAACGGGGAAACAGCGGTCCTCATCCTCCTGGACCTCTCCGCAGCGTTCAACATTGTCTGCCACCGCACCCTAGTGCAGCGCCTCAGCAACATCAGAATCCAAGAGAAGGCTCTAGAATGGATCATCTCGTTCCTCGCAGGAAGAACCCAGAGAGTCCGCCTCCCCCCGTTCAGATCCGAGGCCACCGAAGTCATCTGCGGCGTACCACAAGGATCATCACTCAGCCCCACCCTCTTCAACGTCTACCTGAGCCCCTCGCGGCCATCACACGCCAACACAACCTCAACATCATCTCCTACGCCGACGACACCCAGCTGATCCTCTCCCTCACCAACGACCCAGCCACCGCCAGAACCAACCTACACGAAGGGATGAAAGACGTAGCCGAATGGATGATGAACAGCCGCCTGAAACTGAACTCAGACAACACGGAAGTTCTCATCCTCAGATCTTCACCCTCTGCATGGGACGACTCATGGTGGCCCCGGCCCTTGGCAGCGCACACAAACCAATGGACCACGCACGCAACCTGGGATTCATCCTGGACTCCTCACTCTCGATGACCAGACAAGTCAACGCCGTCTCATCATCATGTTTCAACATTCTACGCATGCTCCGTAAGCTCTTCCGTTGGATCCCCACCGAAACCAGGAAGACGGTCACCCAGGCCCTCGTCACCAGCCGACTGGACTACTGGAACACCCTCTACACCGGAACCACAACCAAACTTGAGAAAAGACTCCAACGAATCCAGAACGCCTCCGCACGACTCATCCTGGACATCCCACGACACAGCCACAGCCACATCTCCGGACACCTGAGAGACCTCCACTGGCTCCCCGTCAGCAAGAGAATCACGTTCCGACTCCTCACCCACGCACACAAGGCCCTCCACGACCTGGGCCCCAGGTACCTCAACAACCGCCTGACCTTCTACACTCCCACCCGTCAGCTGCGATCGACCAGCCACGCCCTCGCCGCCATTCCACGCCACCATGGGAGGAAGATCCTTCTCCTACCTGGCAGCCAAGACGTGGAACTCCCTCCCCATCCACCTTCGTCTGACCCAAGACCACCTCTCCTTCAGGAAGCAACTCAAGACCTGGCTGTTCGAGCAGTAGCAGACCTCCCCCCCCCCCCCAAGCGCCTTGAGACCCTCCGGGTGAGTAGCGCACTATACAAATTTCTTGATTGATTGATTGATAGAGCTGAAAAAAGCGCCTTGACAAAATTGGCTAGAAACCCAACTATTGTAATTACCAAGGCAGACAAAGGTGGAGGACTAGTGCTCCTGGATACAGAACATTACGAAAGAAAAGTTTTGGAACACATCACCAACGAGGAAATTTAGGGAAAGTTGACAGAGGATCCTACAATGGAAATCTCTAGAAATCTGAATTCCATTTTACAACAAGCAGAAGAATTAAATTGGATTGATACACCTACAAGAAATATCTCAGCTCTCAATTTCCACGTAGACCAAAAATGTATTTACTACCGAAAATTCACAAAAGCCTAGTTGATCCTCCATTCAGACCTATTGTCTCTGGATGTGACTCTATATTTGAAAAACCTGGTCGGTATATTGATACCTTTCTACAACCGTTTGTTCAAAACTGGCAAACTTACATTGAAGATAACACAGATTTCCTGCGAAATCTAGAGACGATCAAAAATCAAAACACAGAGAATTGGATCTTATGTACCATTGATGTGGTGGCATTGTACACGTCCATACCACATGCTAATGGAATTGAGGCAGTTGAATGGGCTTTATTGAGACAAGACAACGTGCACACACCAAAAGTATTCATTTTACAACTACTGGAATTTTGTTTACAAAATAGCTACTTCCGTTGGGATGAAAGGTTCTATATACAATTGAACGGCACTTCAATGGGCTTTCCGGGAGCACTGGTTTACGCCAATACGTATATGGCGAAATTTGAAAATGATTACATTTTGACAGACCCCACATGGAAAGAAGGCTTGATATTTTTCAGGCGATTTATTGATGACATCTTCCTCATTTGGAACAAACCAGAACCAGCACTAATCAATAACATACGGACACTAAATCTAATAGACTCCAGAATACAATTTACTCACACCATCAGTCGAAAGGCAATTCCATTCTTAGACGTTTTGATCAATATCGAACAGGGCGAAATACACACCAGCGTGTACAAAAAACCAACGGACAAAAACAACGCTTTATTATTCATTAGCTTTCACCCTTCTTCTCTAATTCGGAATTTACCAGTCTCCCAATTCTTAAGAACTAAACGAATTTCTTCAACAAACACAGCTTGTGAAAAAACCTGGCAACAACAAATTAAGAATTACACAAGCAGAGGGTACCCCGAAAATTTACTCAATGAGCAACTAAACAAAGTCAAAAATCGACCGCGTGATGAGTTACTAAAGAAGTCTCCAAAAAAAACTAGCTCCCGTACAGTTTTTGTGTCCAAATATTCCACCGCATCTTTGGCTATAAAAAAGATCATACACAAACGTTGGGACTTACTTGAATCTGAAACGGATTTTAAAGGATTGTTCGTGGAAAAACCATTGTTTGCATATGCAAGAGCACAAAACCTGAAAGAAATATTATCAAGAAAAAAGAAATCACCAACAACGTTTGAATCCTCAACTAAGACAAACGGCACACACAAATGTTGGAATTGCATCCATTGCAACAACGCAATCACAGGAGAAACTTTATTACACCCACGTACCGGTCATAAAATCAAAATCTTGAGTAGCACAACATGTAATTCGGAAAACGTAATCTACATCATTAAATGTCCATGCGGTTTGTTGTATGTCGGAAAAACTGAGAGAAAAATGAAGATCCGACTGACGGAGCATAAAAGTAAAATACGCACCAAAAGCACTACCTCAAGCCTAGCAGTACATTGGGATGAAGCACGTTACCAAATCGCTCAATTAAAATTTCAAATTATTGAAGAAGTAGCAAAATTTCCAGACCGAGATAATTCGAAGCACCTACTACAAAGGGAGGTGTTTTGGATAAAAAGACTGCAGACCCTGACCCCACAAGGGCTTAATGATAAACTCGAGATGGCTTGCTTCCTTTGAAAAAAATATATGGAGATATATTGATCTGAATTTCCACTCTGGGACCCTCACACTTCAAAGACATACATTAACACTACAATTCACTTAGATCCACACTAGTACCTGATTCATATTACGATTTTAATTTACGCAAAGAAAATAGAGCATGTATACTGTGAAAACAAAGTGAAGTCCTTATGGACAATATAGACATTGATTCTGTATTACCTACAGATAGAACAATCATTGAACAGCTATATTAGCGGTATTATATGAACGACATATTACAATTGATATTTTTGCACTTCAGATTGACGAATTATCATGCGAGTATATGTTAACAAAAGAAGATCTAATGCGCATGTCAGTATTCAATTTAAATGAACCAAATGTCATAACTGTGAATTTTTACACATTAGATCGACTTGATATCGTGATTACGAGTTAGCACAAGAACATCTATGACGTATGTTAACACACATATAAACCCTCTATATCAACCTCCTATAAAACAGACAGAATGAGAGGACACAACAGGTTAGGTTTATTAGGAGACTCTTTTTTGTACAACAGAACCAGTTCTTGATAGGAATCCAGTGGTATTTTGCGATCACGTAAAAACCGTTATACTTGGTAGAGCACTCGCTATTAGTAGTCTACTTTTAGTATCGACACCACAAGAGACTACAGTCCGTCTTTACTGTTGCTTGAATACGTCACTACGCACACGTTATAACCAGGAAATACACTCGCGGAGTGATAGTGAAACTCAGATGCAAACGCTGTTTATTCGAATACCGACACGGTAAGCTAACGCGCTTTTAATTAAATACCACCCTTCTACCTAAACTAGGAATTACTACTTACATCAGGTAATCTGAAATTTTATTCTTCGTTCTTAGACTGCTGATGATCACCGTTAGCGATTCCACTCGAACAAAGCCTCTTCAACTATACGCAACTTGGCAAAGCGCCATTTCTTGTGTATTCCACACGAAGGTGAGCCATAATTTATAGAACGGAACAGCTATATTGTCTGTTTCTTCATTATCGTACATTATTATTTAGTTTTGCTCGTTTCTTCAGGTTTTAACAAGATAACAGGGAAGACCACGTCTGACAATACACTGAAAGGCCAGGTACGAACAGTGGATTTAAGTGATTTTTGGATCTGCTAGAAAACAGCAGAGACACATATTATTTCTTACCTCAGTGTTTCTTCTCTTAGTGGTTGAAGTAGCGAACTCCAGAATACTGACATCTAATTTACAAGGTATTGTAAATCACTGAACGAATTGACCACTTTGGTGAGGGGAGCACGAACACACATAAATCACAAAGAGTGTTGTTGTGATTAACCGATCCCATAAAGCGCAGATTCTGAAATTTTCTCCTTTTTCCCACAGCATACCCCTGACGAAGGGACAATGTCCCGAAATGCTTTGGGTGTTCTATGAAATTATAATTGTTTTGTTCAAGATACATGTAATTTTTGTGAATATGTTTTGATTATGTTCATGTACAACACGCATATAGATGAATGTACACATTGAATAGAATGTACACCACTCGTGAGAATTATTATGTTTTGAAATTGTAATAAATGTTAGAAAGATTTCTCTAGCAGTGCAGATTGCAGTCCTAGTAATTCTTGTAACACTAGGCCACTTCATTAGAGTATCGCACATGCCTCGCAAGCATATTGCAACACTGCACGCATATCAAAAAAACTTCGTCTTATATTTTGATAAAGTCGAGTGCGTCCACCACCCATTCCTATATTTGCCAGCTTTCCCCCATATCTGTTTACCCCTGCCAAATACTCCCGGAACTCTGAGGGCTTCTCCCATACCAAGCTTCTCCACCCCAACATTCCATGTTGTACTCTCCCTTGTGTGCTATTTTACACTTCTAGCTCCACCCACTCACTATTGCCTCCCCCAAACGCTCCTCCATAACTGTCTGAGCTCCTTGAGAACCTTTCATATTTAAGCGGATAAAGTGTTCATTTTTTTATGCATTATTAATTTTTTTATTTACCAATCTAAGTGAAGTCTGCCATTTTGGATCCATAAATAAAGAAAGCAAATCAAATGGCACACAGGTCTTCTGCTGGCACACACAAGCGTACACACAACTGCCAACAGCGGCCGCACCATTGAGTCTTTTTCTTTCTTGGTCCATGCAGCACAGCTTCCGCAAAAAGCATTTTGTTTTCCCTCAATGCTGCACAACATTCAAAAAGGAGTTCTATTGGCTTAGTCACTCACTGCTAGTTCTTGAGGCAGATCGCAGGCGGAACACATTTTCTTTCTGTTATGTGCTCAGCATTTGAATTGTTGATTTCTACCATTTGTCAGTCTCACAGTTGTCTCAGCAGTCAAGCAGGCGGCACACTTAGGGTGTCAAATGCAAAAACAGCAATGCTCTTCAGCCAGGTATAGCTTAGATTGGGATGCAGCACAAACAATTGCCACTGGCTGAGAATAATTCAAGCATTCCATCCATCAGCTTGATGTTTTTGCATTTGAAGCCCTAAGCACGCAGCTATACCTGGCTGAAGAGCCCATGGCAAGTCTAGTTCTAGGTTGCTTGTGTTCCTCTTGCAGGAGTTTGGGCTGGACTGTTCCCATGACAAACAATGGCTTGGGATGTGGCCCCAGCGATTGCCAGTGGCTCAGATTAATTGACGCATTCCATCCATCACCTTGTTGTTTTTGGATATGAGTCACTTTATTCAGTCACCTGACACACCAAGCATCATGATGTCATATCTTTAACCATAGTGCCCCACACACAGGAACCAAATATTTTCTGCAATTATGTCTTGGTCTTCAATACTATTTGATGGCCTACATGTGCAAAATGCTTGATCTTTGCTGCCAGATCTCTCTGTGGGCCACAGGGCAAGTAGGGGTTACTAGGCCACACCCATTGAGGCCTTTTACCACTGAAATCTCAGGGTCTGACCTACTATGGAACTGCAAACTGAGCTCCAAGTACACCTTTTCAGTACTTGAAGTCAGGATAGTGGGTATAGCATTCCAAGGCTTATCACGTATGTAGTGTAGGGGGAGAGACTTAAAGCTCAGCAGATACCAGAGAACATCATGCAATAATGATTGCTCAATACACTGCCCTTGGGCATTGGGCTCTATAGTAGGTACTAAAGTGAAAATTGTCAAAAAAGGATCACAATAAGAATAATCTCACAGGTGAAGGCTCACTATGAGTAGGCCTATCCTTTAATGTCCCACTCACAGACAACCCTCACTGTAGCTTTTCGAAAGCTAAAGAAGCCCCATTGTCTAGTGAGCACAAGTTCAAAGGTGCTAGAGTTACTTGAGAGCAAACCTCACTCCTGAGTGCTTGTCCTCTGTAGTATCCACAGCCATCTGTGTTCTTGCACTTTGGGCCTATAACCAACCTGCCAAGTGTGACCTATTGTAGGAAGCTGGCCCTGTATATACTATACCAAAAAGAGGTGCAGTGTGCACATAGTCCAGTGAGTCCCAAAAGGTATGGCAGAGGTTAAAGCAGATGTTGCCTTATTCTCAATTTAGTGGTAGCAGTTAGGCTTATCAGAGGGTAGTGTGAATGTATTTGGTCCTCATACAAGACAGGAAGGAACACACACTCAAAGACTGACTCCAGACCAATGGTTGTAGAAAACAAATACTTTAGTTACTTTTATTTCTAGGAACCATGTTGAACTCAGTTACAAGTAAGTACTTTTGTGCAATACTTTCAAATTACTGGCAATAGGTTTGTATAGCATTAACAATGCTTTCCATGTGAGCGCTGAGTCACGCGGTCCCGCCTGGCCTGCACGGGTCTGGCATTGGTAACTGGAAGCTGTCACAGGAACCCCAGCTGGGGTGGCAGTTGAAACCAAGACACTGATTCCCTGGCTTCAACGCACCTGGGTGCCGGAGGGTCGATGCCAGTGACCCTCTCTGATTCAACAGGCCTCAACCCGCACAGGGTCAGACTCAGTAGGCGAGCAGCAGGATGGGCAGGCAGCATTCTGGAACGGGCACGCCCGTCTTGCAGCAAGCCGAGGCCGCCAAGCAGCCTGGCCCGAGCCAAGAGGGACCAGATCACGCCGGGCCATCAACACATTAGTCCAAAATAGACACAGTACTCAAGGCGGTGGAGCAAATTGGGACTTCGCTATCACAGACCCGCTCATCCCTGGAGGGCCGTATCGATAAGATCAGGTCCGACTTTACATTGCTACATGCAGACCATCGCAAACTGGCGGGGAAGGACACCAATATGGGGACAGAACTGGAGGAAGCCCTCCCAGACCTCAAAGCCACATCAGCCAAGGTACGTGATCTTGCTGAGCAGGTGTGAGCACTGGGGCATGGAATGGGAGACTCTGAGGGCTGCTCCTGCCGTAATAATATCCCTGAAATCGGCCTGCCAGGAGGAATGGAGGGGCGCAACACGGTGGCGAAAGCAGAGCAATGGCTTAAGTCTCTGATACTGGCGGATGCGCTCCCTCCCTTTTTCGCAGTGGAAAGGGTCCACAGAGATCCCTTAGGCAGACCACCACCGGGCGCTGGCCCACGGCCCTTTCTGTAACAACTTCTCAATTACAAGGACTGGGACACAGTACTGCGGGAGGTGCGCAAGTTAGAGTCAATCAAAGTGGACAACACAACGGTCCTCTTCTTCCTGGACTAGGCCTTGGGCGTGCAGAGACGAGGTACTTTTCTGGCAGTGAAGAGGCGGATGCGAGAACTCAATATCCGTTATTCCCTTATCTTCCCGGCGCGCCTGAGGGTGATTGCTGAAGGATCCACTAAGTTTTTTGGCACTGCTGATGAGGCCTGGAACTGTCTGGAAGCAGCAGGACACCACACATCGCTAAGCAGGCGCGATGATTATACACGCAAGTCTGCCCCAAACGCCCGGATCAATCGGAGGCGGAACCATGGAAGGGGTGGAAAAGGGCCTTCACGCCATCACTCAGTCCCAGACCTGGTGCAGGTGATGGAGGAGAATTGTGCGTCCCTGCGGACAGCGGCCACGTTGCAGAACTCTGTAAGCACTGTAGATTCAGATGCCTCTTCAGAGTTGTCTCTTAGTGAGGACAGCTCATCTGCGGTGTTGACGTCTGGTGAAGATCCACAAAGACTCCCTGCAGTGACTCCACAAACTGCTGATGACCTAATATGAGGTTTGATGGAAGCTCATGCATGATGTCATGCCCGGCTGGGCAGAACCACATGCCGCTAATAGTCATGCGCCACACGCACGCAGCATAGTGATGATTGAGCCACTGCCCTTATCTGACGGTGGAAGTAGGCCTCGGCCGTGATGAATGCACATGCATCATTTCAAAAGATGCTTGTCGTAGAGTAGGCCCATACATGTGCCGAGATAGGGCCCAGGCACACGCAGGCACTACTTTCTCAAACTGCCTCACCCCACCCTCTGTTCTGTAGTGCGGAGCACACAGCCTGCACTTGCCCTTTGGCATAGTTCATTGTTTGGGCAGACACACATTGTCCCTCTGCGCGTTTTAAGTTACAAAACGAAATCCTTATCCTCCTGTTAGTTGACTTACAGACCGTTGTTGTACCGCAGTAAGCACTAAAGGCACGTCTTCCGCCCGTAACACACACGCGCCACTCATGGCCTGATCCTCCCGTGCTGCGCCCTTCGTGCCTGCTTCCACTTTATCTTAGCATACATGCCGCCCACCACCCTGATTGTCTGGAACGTCAGAGGAATGCATATACGCCAGCGCACAGGTATGAAACATATGCCTACATAAAACGCCATGCCTCCCACATAGCGCTGTTGCAGGAAACGCATCTAGCCCAGCCAGAGGATCGGCTAGATGCGCAAACTTCAGCATAGGTGGAGGGGCCAAGTATTAGCCACCAGCTATTCCTCCAATGCCAGAGGCGCCCTCACATGGATTCACCCGGGTCAATCAATCAGTGGTTTATAGAGCGTGCTTCTCACCCGTGAGGGTCTCAAGGCAGATCCTGGTCAGTCGAAGAGCCAGGTCTTAAGGTCCTTCCTTAACGTGTGAAGGGTTGGGGAGCATCTGATGTTGACCGGGAGCTCGTTCCAGGTCTTGGCTGCGATGTAGGAGAAAGCTCTCCCGCCGGTTTTGTTTCTGCGGATGCGGGGGGACTGTGCCAGAGCGAGGTCAGCAGAGCGGAGGTTCCTCTTGGATACGTGGAAACATACTCGGTGGTTGAGGTATATGGGTCCGATGTTGTTGAGGGATTTGTAGGTGTGGGTGAGGAGTTTGAAGGCAAACCTCTTCTCAACGGAGATCCAGTGGAGGCTTCGTAGGACTTCGGTCATGTGCTCGTGGTGCGGTGTCCCTAGGATGAGCCTGGCTGCAGCGTTCTGGATGGTTTGCGGTTTGTGTAGAAGAGTTTTGTTGATTCCGGCGTAGAGGGCGTTGCGGTAGTCTAGTCTGCTGATTATGAGTGCCTGTGTGACGGTCTTTCTGCAGTCGGGGGGGATCCATTTGAAGGTCTTACGGAGGATGCAGAGGCAATTGAAACTGGTGGACGCGACGGCGTTGATCTGGCGGTTCATGGAGAGAGAAGAGTCAAGGGTTATGCCGAGGTTCCGAGCGTGGTCTGTCGGGGTGGGTGGGCTCCCGAGGGCAGAGGGCCACCAGGTGCTGTCCCAGGCGGAGGTGCAGGAACCGAGGATGAGGACCTCGGTCTTCTCAGAGTTGAGCTTTAGGCGGCTGTCCTTCATCCAGGCTGCTATATTTCTCATTCCTTCCTGGAAGCAGAGTCTGGTGTCTTCTGGGTTCTTGGTGAGGGAGAGGATGAACTAGGTGTCGTCGGCATAGGATATGATGCTAAGCCTGTGCTGTCTGACGATGGCGGCGATGGGGGCCATGTAAATGTTGTAGAGCGTTGGGCTTAGTGATGATCCTTGGGGTACTCCGCAGATGATGTCAGTGGGATCGGAGAGGAAGGGGGGGAGTCTGATCCTCTGGGTTCTGCCAGAGAGGAAGGATTGGATCCAGTCGAGGGCGGATCCCTGTATTCTTGAGTTGTGGAGTCTGGCGGCTAGCGTGCGATGTGAGACGGTGTCGAAGGCTGCGGAGAGGTCTAGGAGTATGAGGGCTGCGGTGTGTCCCTGGTCTAGCAGCATGCGGATGTCATAGGTGGCGGTGAGGAGGGCGGTCTCGGTGCTGTGGTTGCTGCGGAAGCTAGACTGGGATGCATCAAGGATGGAGTTCTCTTCGATGAAGGCGGTCAGCTGGGCATTCACGAGTCTTTCGGTGACTTTGGCTGCGAAGGGGAGGAGAGAAATGGGCCGGTAGTTCTTCAGGTCAGTTGGGTCGGCCGTTGGTTTCTTGAGGAGGGGTTTCACCTCTGCACGCTTCCAGTCGTCTTGGCAGATGCCGGATATGAGGGAGGAGTTGATTGTCCATCCTAGTTTGGGTGCGATGACAGCGGCGGCCCTGTGGAAGATGTGAGGGGGGCAGGGGTCCGTTGGGGCTCTCGAGTGCAACTTCTTCATGGTTGAGGTGATGAGCTCGATGGATGCCGGGGCCCAGGAGGTGATGGTCGGCTTCTCGGAAGTGGTGGGTGGTGTGGTGCTGTCTTCTGCTGAAGAGACAGAAATAGATATATATGGGCGCTATGTACTAACATGGGGTAAGCTAAATGGGAGGTAGATAGTTCTGGGGTCCACCTATGCCCCCAACACTGATCAGGCAACATTCTGGCAGGCGCCTTCTAACATACTATCCCGTTGGTGTGACGCCCCTTGGCTGCTGCGGTGCTAGACACTAGCTTGGATATGTCCTTCCCAACCTTGCAGCTCACCACAGCTGCATCTAACGCCAGAGTTTTAGGGGAATGGTTGAACCACTGGGGACTAGCGGATGTGGGGAGGGCACTGCATCTGTGAGAGAGTGCATACTCACATTACTCTCATCCACACAGGACGCATGCATTAACCAGTTTGTGGGAAGCGTTACACTCATCACTGAGTGCGCTCGGGCTGCATACTTGGGCCGCACACATTCGGACCACAATCCTGACATAGTACAAATGTTCTATGAGGGTACTGCGCAGGTTGCCCACTAGTGGAGGTTACAGCCAGCGGCGCTGGAAGACCCCACTTTCAGGGCCTCAGTGGCCCCCACTATTGAAAATTACTATGAAACAAACGCTGACTCAGTTCCGGACGCTGGTATTGTGTGGGATGAATGTAAAGTGGTAGCCCGAGGTCAGTGCATGGGGCTCAGCTGGAGCATGCGCCAACAACTAGAGCAAAAGGCAAAGCGCATTGAGAATGCCCTCATCCACTTAGAGACGGAGGTCACGAATGCAACCAGTACCCAACATGCGCTAGATGAAATGAAGCCTGATTATGCCAGAGTCATGGAACGGCTGTGTTGCATAAATTATGCCGCACATGCAGCCCGCACTCACACGGTGGCAGATAGAGCAGGTAGGTTGCTTGCGAGATCGATCAGACATGAGCATTTGCAGATTCCGGTTCTTGCGCTGCGATCAGTGGCAGGTCACCTGCTGACGTGCCAAAAGGACATACATCGTGAGTTCACAACCCATTATAAAACACTGTACAGGTCAGCCCTTAGGGTGGTGCCTGTGGACCTAGACTCCTACCTGCTCCGGCTGCCACTACCGGTGGTATCGGCAGAACAGAGGGTCGATCATGCTCCTGGAGGTGCAGGCAGCCATACAGGCGCTTGCAACTGGCAAGGCGCCTGGCCCGGATGGCTACCCGGTTGAATACTACAAAGCGTTTCAGCCAGCCTAGGCTCCGCGCCTACTGTCAATGTACCACAGTGCGCAAGAGTCATCTCTCATCCCGGAGTCGCTTCGCGAGTCGCTACTAGTCTTGTTGCCGAAACCAGATTGGGATCCGGAGTTGCTAAGCTCCTACCGACCACTGGCGCTGCTGAACATAGACTACAAGGAGTTAGCCAAAATGCTAGTGTGCAGACTTGCTCCCCTGGTACCAGAGCCGGTACACACAGATCAAAATGGCTTTGTGCCTGCCCAATGCACATCACTGAATATACGTTGTTTCTTCCATGTGTGCCCATTACTAAAGAGAATATCGGACACACACGGATTGCCTGGTCCTCAACCTGGAGAAGGCATTTGACACCCTTGAATGGGACTGCCTATTTGCTGCCCTCAGCAAGTACAGACTGGGGGAAACTTCCTGGGTCTAGTTAAACTGTTATATTCGCCACTCATAGTCAAAATCAAGACAGGTTCCTATGTGTCACAGGCGGTCCCCATCGAGCATGGCATCCGTCAGGGGTGTCCACTCTCCTCACTGCTATTCTCACTCGCCATTGAGCAGCTGGCAGTGGCTGTCCGTCAAACTGGCGTGGAGTGGGGCATCCCTCTGGGCGATGGCACACACGCGGTTTCCCTGTACAGACCCTCCAGGATTTCGCGATTCCGCGATTTCGCGGTTTGCCGCGAAATCGGCACTTTTGTAAAAATGCCACGGTTTTTACAAAAGTGCCCGCGAAATCGGCACTTTTGTAAGAATTCCGCGATTTTTACAAAAGTGCCCACAAAATTGAAGGAATGCAGGGAAAAGGTTGTTACATGACAATGACAAAACCAAACACCCCTTTAGTACTGGTGCATCCTTTCTCTTCATGTATGATCATCCATTTTAAATGGAGTCACTGTTGTAACTTGAAAATGTGTTTAAAAATATACAAATAGCATCCTGAATCTAATCCACGCAGGCATGGAACAATACAAATATACCAGAATAATTAAAGCACTGAATAAGCTTACCATTTCCGGGGATAGGGTCTCTCAGATGCATTCCATTTTCCGAACTTGTTCACTACAGGACGCTGTTTGAAAGCAGCATGGCCCAAGCGAGATCTGCCTTCTGCTGGGCGCCGTGTGCACAGCTGGAGTGCTGTTTGACATGTTAGAAGGAGATCATGCCCTCTGCCCTGCCACAACTGTTGTAGGCATTTGCAGATACCAGGCCAGTGTCATCTGAAGATACACCTTCAGAATGCCATGTTTCACTGTGTCCTTGATGCCCTAGGAAGAAGGGGGCAGTCAGCACACATGTCCACTACCCTGACACTACGTGTTGTAGGGATAGGGCAGATACCAGGGCAGCCTCTTCCTCTGGAGATACTCCCTCTGAATGCCATGTTTCACAGTGTCCTTGATGCCCTGGGAAGAAAGGTGCAGAGAGCACACATGCCCTCTGCCCTGACACTACTGTTGTAGGCATAGGGTAAACACCAGGGCATTTCTTATCAGAGGCCCGCCCTGAGGATGCTTTTTCATATGGAATTGGTGCATGCGCAGTTGTTCACTGCTCCCAGTGTATTGTAAATTCTACTAGGGCCGCATTGGCTGCTCCCAGCCAGTCACAGGCTCTCACAACTGCCCCTTTACTCAGCCCCCAAGAGCAGACACAACCCACGAGACGAGAAGAGACGCCGAGGGGCATCATGGGAACAGAGTTAAAGGGTCCAACAAAGGCCCTGGCCTGGGCTGCCTGACCTTGGCCTTCCGAGCTGGCTGTAACATGGCAGCCTGAATGTGGGAGAGATGGGGTGCTCGACCCGCAGCATCCCACACTTCCCAGGCTACCGCGCTGTCTGGAGTGCCTGCTCCGTGCCAATAGGGTGAGGCAATTAATCTGGTGGGTTTTTTCATTCCTCTTCATCAAACTCTCCCTTGTGACATTCTCACATGTTCAGAACTTTTACAACAGTTGTACAAGCAGCTCATATCCTGCCCACAAAAACTACCTTGTTGCGCCATGAAGGGCGGCGGTAGCAAAACGGGCGTGGGCCCGTGGGGGTGCAATGATCTTCGAAGACAAACCGTAACAGATCAGCAAAACCTGCAAGCCGGAATCAAATTAAGTAGGGTTATCCCAGGTCCTCTGTAGTCTAGAGCAGCAAGATGGAATGATTGTGATAGTAACATCGACTTGTTTGTATGTAGTGCTTCATACCACACTCCTGCCGTTTCTAAGCGCTGCAAATAACAGCGAGTGCTATTTTCTCGCCCTGGGATGGATGGATTAAAGGCGGGTCTACCTTGCCTTGTGTGAACTAGTGACCTTCAGAAACTTCCGCTGCCAGCAGCGAGAGTTAAACTAACAAACACATCTTATGGTTCAAATATGAGGGGGGTGGGCGCACACAGCCTCACACTCCAGCACTCAGCCCCGATGCATCATAATAAATGCTGTGCATGATAACACTTTCTTCGGTGTCAAGCTTTCGTTTTTCACCCTTGTTGGTGCAGCCAGTGCTGTGTTTCCTTAGATACGTGTTTGAGGAGAATTGTCCTTCCTCAGTAGAGCAACACTTTTTTGGGGGTGCTGGAGATGCTGCCCAAAGTCTTCTTAGGTCTCAGTACCACTCGCCGGGCGCAGGTGCATCAGCCAGAGCTCTTCAGCTCGTTAGCTCAAGGGAGCCTTTTTAAATAGGAGGGGGATGGGCACATCTTCTGGTTCCATCACAAAGGTCACACTGCAAGGGCCGTCAGGAGGCCTCTCACCGCATATCAGGGCCCCTGGTCCCACCCCATAGGAGGCACTGACTGTCACTGCCCAGGGTCCTCTCACCACACAACAGGGCCCCTGGCCCCACCACAAAGGGGGCAATGACTCTCACTGCCCGGGGGCCTCTCACTGCACTTCAGAGTGAAACCAGAAAATCTTGATAAAATCGTAGCTTCCGTGCTGAAATTGTGTGATCTTAGGCAAATATTTAATTTCACTAAGGTAGATTCTGGAATGCTATTTCCTATGGGATGCTACCAGGCCATCTTTGATGGGCTTCTCAGAACCTATACTAAAGCAAATGGAGGATTGCATTTCCAAGGAATAACAGCCTTCACCTGTGGGCTGCTTCCTATGTTCGATATCCCAGTTTGCCTATTTCAAAGCTGAATACTCTGCTAAAACAGTTTCCATTGATTTAAGGCTGACAATGAATGATTATGAGTAAAGTAAAGTGCCGCAAAAATGCCGCTAAATTTCCATATTTGTGCAGCTAAATTTCCATATTTGTGCCGCTAAATTTGCTAATTCATGCCGCTATATCCTGGGGGGCCTGGCATACAGGCTGTATGCCGACGATCTATTGATATATCTTCGGGATGTCCGTGGGTCATGCTCGGTGGTGGAAAGGGCATTGCTGGAGTTTGCTTTGTTGTCAGGGCTGCGGGTAAATTGGGGGAAGTCGTGCCTGTTCCCGTTTGCAGTGACGACCCCTGACCCAGGTTTAGGACTGGGGGGTACCCTGGTGCCATGGCAGAATTTGGCGTTCCCTTACCTGGGAGTCAGAATCTATTGCCAACCTTCTGGAAGGCAACACTGTACGGGCCGTAACGGCGGTGCGACCGCAGATGCCCTTCTGACGCACCCTCCCACTAGCCACCATGAGCCGCACTGTGCGCTACTGAACATAGTGGTGCTCCCATGGCTACTTTACCACTTTACAAACTTGCCAATATACATCAAGCCCTCGCTTTTTCGCGCTTTCGAACAGGAACTGCAGCAATTAATTTGGTATGGCACCCGAAGCAGGGTGGCGCTTACAAATATTTATCTTCCCATTGATCATGGTGGACTAGCTGTCCCCAACATAGAGCACTAATATTTGGCATTACAACTCCAATGGGTAGCTCGTTGGATTGGTGGCATTCAGCTGGCGGACACTGCGATGAAGCAGCCGGGCTGCACGCAGCCCCAAATTACAGCTTTATGACACCCGGGCAGGGGAGGTGTAGCCCCGATCCAGTTCCTGATGGCAGTTGCGTATAAATGCTTTTGTCGGAGCCTAAAGCTCACAAAAGGGACTATTCTGTATGCCCCCTCCCTACCCATACTTGGCATGCCCTGCCACTGCCGTGCAGTCTCAGGTGCTGAGCTTGCCCCCTGGGAAATGGCGGGACTGCAGACCCTGGGAGATCTGTATCAAGACGAGCAACTAGTGCCATTCCACGCGCTAACCTAAGACAGCGGCCTGCCGCAGGGCCAATTCCTGTTATACGCAGCATTAATGCAGGCACTACGAGTCCTGTGGGGAGACATAGCTCATGAGCCCACGACTCATCTCACCTTTCAATATTTTCACGAGTTGGGCACTGGCAGACACCTTACCAAATGGTTTGCTGAGTCCCTGCGGACGCACTCGGCACCATCATTGATGCCGCTTAGGCAGCACTGGGATGCGGACCTGCGAGACAGTGCACTGATTGCGAGTGGTCAGACATTTTGAAAGGGCCTACACATATCCTGAGGAATGCCCGATTCCGCCTAATACAATATTACTTCCTTCAAAGGGCGTACATAACGCCAGCCAAGATCAACAGATACTTTAACCGAATAGATGCCGGATGCCCGAGATGTAAACTGGTAGATGCAGATCTGTTGCATATGTTGTGGGCCTGCGCAACCCTCATCCCTTATTGGAGAGCGGTCATAATGCACTTAGGACTGCACGGGTCGCGTGATTGAGTACACATGGGTTTGCATACTGGGCCTATTCCGTAGAACTACGAAGTATAACGTTAAGTCCCTATTCATAGACCTCAGCCTGATTGTAGCCAAGCGTCTAATCACTAGGCACTGGAAATCTCCGGAACTGCCAAATATAAAAGCCTGACAGCTGGTAAGGCCCGGGAGTTCACACATGCTATGTCAAGCGCTGCGCTACACCTCACAAAACAAGGAGCGGGCCTGCCCCACTGGCTATGTACCTCACATACACAACCAGGCACATCATATTTACTTGCCCAGGTGCGTGCAGCATCTCCAGCCCACAGTAGGCAGGTGAGACATGGCTAAAACTACAGCACGCACAGCAGGGAAAACGTAGGAACACCGAGCAGGGTCAGTACTACCTCATGGGCCCAAGTGGTACAACGCAACTCTATCCAGGTTCATACATCCCCTGTTTCTTGAAACATAAGCACGCACGATATATCACGCATGACGCGTGAAAAAGCAAAGCATATAAGCAATTAATGGGTAGATTGCTTATGCTAACTGACTATTTGTATTGTATGCGTAAATATGTGACTCGTGCAGACACTTGTTAAAATAACATCAAAAATGTTGTGCATTGTTTTAATAATTCAATAAACAAATTTAAACAAAAAGAAAACAATGCTTTACATGTGCAAGAAATGTTTTTCAATACAGAAAGAAATACTTTGTTTTCAGGATCACACTGACTACAATGCAGTGAGAGACCAGAGCAATCCTATGGGAAAAATACAGCTGAGTGACCTACAGGTAACTAAGCGGTTCTCAAGTTCAGTCTCTGGGGGTTTGGGTCAACACTGGGACAGGGTCTGACCAAGGTAGGTACTGCACCACCAGCGGCACTGGGGTGGCCGGTTGCAGAGGCCACTGGGCCCAATGTTATCCTATGGAGGCTGGGGGCACCTTGAAGAGGCGCGGGTTACAGGTAAGTACCTTCGGCTCAGGGACACAGGCCCCGGGAGTTAAGATCCGCACTTGAGAGGCCACCAAGGAGGACTGAGACTGCACCACCAGCGGCAGAGGGGAGGCTGGATGCAGAGTACAAATTAGGCGTCAGGGCCCGTTTAAATCAATGGAGATCCTTGGTTGGGGAAAACAGCTGAAGGCTCGGCTCTGGAGGTTGGCTGGCAAAATCCCATGACTTGAGAGGTAAGAGGATAGTGGGTGGATGCCGGGACACCGCTGGTTGGGCACACCAAGGCCGGGGGGCTGCGGGTGCAGGTTTTCTTTCGACATTGAGTTTTCTCACCAGATCCGGTCGTGTTCGGGGGGGGGGTCCCTTCAGACTGAAGCTGCAGGCGTTGAGGAGAGGTCAGGACAGGTCGTCCAACACTGTATACCTGGTCACGATCGCTGGGGAGACTTCACTGGATGGGTGGGCCACCTGGACTCGGGCCGTGGTAGTTGGGTGCAGAGTGGTGCAAGTTTCGTGGATCCGCCTGGATCTGGAGTCCTTGTGTGGATTTCTTGGCTGGACAAATACAGTGTCCAAGGGAGACAAGAGTTTTAGTCGAAGACACCAAAGGTCCTCCGGGGTTCTTGAGGCTGCTGGCTATGGGCCACGTCAGTTTCTTGAAGCACGGTTGCTGGAGGAGGAGACAGGCCAGTATGGCTGGGGCAAAGTCTGCTGCACGGCTCTTCGGTCCTTCTTCTTCTTAGGTCATTGAATCTGAAGAACAAGGTTCAGCAGAGCCCTTTAATACAAAATGTAAGGGCGTTACTGAGGTCGGGGGCAGTAGCCTAATTCTCCAATTCAAGATGGGGAATTTCTAAGAGAGGGTTCACCTCTGCTCCTGGTGACCCTAGTGGTGTGCTAAGCTAAGGTGGACACTCCTATTCCCACCTGTCCTGCCACCAAAAGTGGGGCTTGGAAAGGGGGGCGGGCAACTCCATTGGTTGGAGCTGCCCAAATCAGCACATCACAAGGTGAGAGCCTTTGAGGCTCACCGCCAAGTGTTGCTGTTCTTGCCAGGGTGGAGGTGTGAAGCACCTCCACCTAGAGCAGGCTTTGTTTCTTAACTTTGAGAGCACAAAGGCTCTTACCCCATGAGAAACCTGTCTTGTGGTGGCTGGCTTGCGGGGACCAGTTTGAAGTTGGTCATTTTTCAGGGGGCATCCAAAAGATGCCCTCTGAGTGCATTTTTATAATAAATCTAACACTGGCATCAGTGTGGGTACATTATAATGAGAAGTTTGATACCAAACTTCTCAGTCTTCAGAAAAGCCATCATGGAGTTGTGGAGTTCGTGTTGACAAACCCCCAGCCCATGAACTCAAAATGGCTTCACTGCACTTAGGGCTGTAAGGCCTGCCAGAGGGGTGACTTACCTATGCCACAGGCAGTGGTGTGTAGCCATGGAACTAATAGTTTAGCTACACCATAACACATAGCCTGCAATGGCAGTGTGTATGTGTTTGGTGTGGGGTCCTTAAGCAACGCTCGCTGGTCACATGGCCAGTTTTACACTGAATGACAAGCAAACATGCCCCTAGCCGAGTGCATATTGCAGTGAGCACGCATCATGCCCTTCATTATGCTACCCAGTTCTGGAATGACAATGTTAACAGAAACATTTCATTTGCCTACATTCTCTGTGATCATAGAAGCCTCTGACTGTGTGAGTGGGTGTGTACACATTGACCAGTCTTTATGGAGCCACATTTATTTATCTGCGACCTGAACATAGCACAGTCCACTCAAACATTTTGCTGAAATTCAGTGGACAGAATATTTCTAAAATTTAAAACAAGAATATGCTCATTTTGAATTAAAGCAAGATAAATTATGTGTGGGAGCCTCCACACAAGGGCCAGATGAGCTACAGAATGAAGACAAGTAAGATCACAGGAGGGGGCGATAAGGACACCATTCGAAAAGGGGTTGAGAGGTTCAGAAAGAAGGGGTGAGGAGGTCATGCAAGATGGTAAATGAAAGGGAGTGAGGACACACATAGATAGAAGGATAAGGAGACTTTATGAGGAGAAGCAGGTGGAGAGGCAATGGATGATGGTGAGAAGGCTCGGTGAGAAAGGGGTGAGCAGGCCAAGAAGGAATAGATGGAGGATGAGGAGGAGAAGAAAGAACGGGATTAGAAGACCATGTGCAACAAGGGATGACAAGACTCAGAAGGAAAGAAATGAGGAGAATAAAATATCTATTGGAGAAGGGGAATATGAGGGCAATAAAAGATGATGAGGATGCTCTGAAAAAAGCATGAGAGGTGTCTTGAGTGGATGGGCATGAGGAATCTTGAAGGGAAGGAAGTAGGAAAAGTGGTTGAGGAGGCTACTGAAGAAGAGTTTAAAAGGAAAGTCATAGAGAAGGCAAAAAAGCCACATAAGAAAGGAATAGGATGGCAGTGGGAGAATAGGAGCAAGGAGGCTCATTGAAAAGGAAGGAGAGGCATCCCCAGAAAAAGAGGATGAGGAAACTATGGCAGAAGAGAAGGTTTTTATGACACCTCAGAGAAAGGAGATTATGAGGACACAGGAAGAGTATGAAAACCGTGAGTGACTAGGCTGTGGATGCACTGGAAGAACGGATGAGGAGTAAGTAGAAGAAGGGATGAAGAGGCCATAGTAAAACAGAACATGGGCACTGCTGCAGAACAGGCACGAGAGGGCTCCTATGGAAAGACAGAAGCTAACCAAGAGAAAGTATTGATGAAGCCATAGAAGAAGCTGCAGTTTCCACAAGAAGACTCGGCACAAAAGAAATTAGAAGTAATTTGAGAGTGGAACAATATGGCTCCTGAAAGTAATGAAGCAAGATGGTTTATCGCAGAGAGCCTCAAACTGTGGGGTGCGCCCCCCTGGGGTCTGTGGCTGCATACCAGGGAGGAGCAAATGCCTCTGCAACTATTTATAAAAGAAGGCCTAGAAGTGCTTTTTAGGTTGAGCCTGTAGCAGCGCGCATGCGCTGCTCTGGCGAGACTTTATGTAAGGAGCTTCAGAAAGCTCACTACACGCTCATGCGTGTGGCTTTCGTTACAGGCTATTGGGCTTTGCATGCGTCTTTCTAAGAAAGACAGCACGCAATTGCAGAGGACAAAGAGGTAACTGGTGGCACTAGTGGACTGGCAAGAATAGGCAGCAAGAGAAAGGGACTAAGACGCATCAGTCAACTACGACCATGATACACAAGGAACAGTCATAAATCTACACTCGGAACAGGTTCTCCTGTGCATAGGTGTAGATTTACAAATGTAGTCTATTCACAAAACGTACTAGTAGAATGTCTGTTAAGCTGCAGCAGGTACAGCTTTCTATGCACCCTTTTAGAAAGGTTGTGCAATATTATTGTGAATTACTACTTCCTCAATACACGGTACACGGTAATATATAGTTGGCAGAGCTGTTGCACAATATTCGTTTTTCTCTAAAGGAAAACCTTTTTCACTGGAAGGAAACCACTTTCCCTGCAGCCTCTTAAAGTCTGGGGATGTTCTGTTCCCCTTCCCATCCTGCTTACACATTTACTCCAGCCCCTAGCAGGACCACGACCATTTTCATAGTGGTGAAGGGTTGGAGAGCTGTTTCTGAATACTACTGTATTCAGGCACGATTCTAGCATGTTTGCCCTCCCCCCGCCCCCAGAAAGGAAATGTGTGACGCCTCTCTAATTTGCATACAAGGTGAGACATTCAGGTTGTATGCATGTCAAAAGAGGCCCCTGCTCCTGAAGCGGCTTTGTGTAGACTCCTCCTGGGATCCAGCCCCTCCCTCTCAGCCACCTACAGCTCATTCACGGCTGACGGTGTGAGAGCTGCTTGTTACCCGAGAGGGTTAATACTTGCGGTGAGCTCAACTGCAGTAGGCATCCCACAGTGCCTCTGTGTGCGCACCTGCCGTGCACCGGGAAGGAGGTCTGATTGCAGGACAAACCTACAGCCAGATCCAGGGGCTCCTCCCCTACCAGGTCTCCAATTGTAACGAGACACCTTTGAAAGGTGACCTTTCTTTCAATTAAGGGGGCACGAGAGGACCGTGTCGGTGTATCCCTTGGCCTTCGGCTCTCTTCGGGGAATAAACTCAGCCCGGGCAGGGTCAGACAGAAGCAGTTGATCTCTGCTCGGGCTGAGTGCAGGGATACACGCTTTCACTGGATACCTAATGGAGCTCAGGCTATTAATTAATTACCCGACGTTTCTTTAAAATAGTAGTCAAAGCTGCACATGAAGAGACAGGAAGCAATTAATTACCCGACGTTTCTTTAATATTGGAGTCAATGCTGCAAATTAAGAGACAGAAAGCAAATCTCCAATAGAATAAAGAAAGAAACGTGAAGTAAATAAAAAATTATTCGCATGCACGGGTGAAAGAATGGTTAATTACCCGACGTTTCTTTAATATAGGAGTCAATACTGCAAATGAAGAGACAGGAAGCAAATTTCGAGTACAACAATGAAAGAAACGTGAAATAAATAAAAAAATATTCGCATGCACGGGGTGAAAGAATATAATACATTTTCGAGGCATGCATGGAGTGAAAGAATGGAATAAGTTTTCGAGGCATGCACAGAGTGAAATAATGGAACGAGGCATGCACAGAGTGAAAGAATTGAATACATTTTCAAGGAGAAAAGGAAGAGGTGTGACACTGTATGGAAGTGCAGTTAATAGCTAAATAACATAAATAAACTCTTATTACATGAATTTTGCATTCTAATTTTTAACAATTATTTCATAGAGCCAAGGTTTTAGATTGCTATGAGTGACATTTCATAACGTCAGAGTAATTATGAGCGACATTTGAACGACTAGGGGGTGACACTTTCTCCCAGCAAAATCAAGCAATACAGAGGAGGGACCACCACACTGAAATGCGTTACGCCTGGTGAATGGTACTAGGCAGGAATTGTTGACTATGAAGACAGATCAGTATTTCTGTCCTATGACACAGTCAGTCGATATTTCATCTTTCTTGCAAATCAACATGCTGTGCACTTTATTGCCTAATCCCATCTACGTGGACCTGTTTCTTCTTCTCAAATTCCATTCCTTTCTGAATAATTTATTCTATAGATCATCCATTCTCCCCGATTCATTTATCATTATCGTTGCCAATATAATTGTCGCTCACCCGTAAACAAACCATACTGGGTGTACTTCATTTTTATTATATACTAGTGCGAGCAGTTGGAGCCGCTAGTTTGACATTAAATAATTACCATGTAAAACTATTGTTTTTCACCTTTATCATTCATACATTTTGTTAAATTATGTTGCTTTCTTTTATTGTTATTTATTACTACTACTGTTTTTTAGAAAAGTAAATGCTGCCTTTAACTTGACCTCCAGTGCTTGGGGCAAGGGGTACTAAACTGAAATAGGCACCGGGTAATATGGCTAAGTAGGTTCAAGTCCCTGCTGCAAGGATCGGTGTGAAATCTGCAAGGCCCATGTATGGATATGGTCTCCATTCTTCATTTTTATCTCATGTTGATTGTGTGGGATGGTGTGCTGTTATTTATAGTGCTGCGAAGCTCCAGTGATGGTGACACCTCGAGCTCTGTAGAAAAACAAATGTTATTGTTACTGATACCACAAATCTGTGTCATTGAATTTCAACTGGACTTCAAGGCATGAGTTAAATTTCTTCATATGTGGATGTTGTCCCTGTTTTTACTTATTTCTTACTAGCATGATCTATGGGACCTGGAAAGAGGTGTGGCGCCGCGGCCAGAGCGACTGACTCTGGAATCTGGGGATCACGGTTCGATTTCAGGCACCGGCGGCAGGTAAGCCCAGCACCATGTGACTCTGGGCATTAGCTTGCTTAATCTTCCCGACGGCCCCCAGCGCCTAGAGACCCTTACGGGTGATTGTTTGCGCTTTACAAATGTGGATTTAATTTAATTGTAACTGTATGTAAAACGAGATTCGTACAAAGTATGGCTCCGGGCACACAGGGTAAATATTGTCACATAGAAACTGCGCTCCTAAATGGCAACAGTTCTTGTTGAAATAAAATCCTTCTTTTTGAACATGATGTGAAGTGGAATGTGTGCTTGGGAGTGTGTACAAATCATTCTATGGCGTGTTTCTGCCTGTGTAGAGCGCCTTTGACGAGGGAGTGTGGAAGTTGTTGACAATGACAGCAGACCCCACGCACAGCTCGTCCGGGAGCAGAGGTCCACCAGGGGCTTACTATGGTACGCATTGCTCTGCAGCCCCAAGGAGGAACTGCCAGTTCTTTAGCCATGGATTAAATGCTGCTGAGGGCAGATCACCTTATAGTTGCCCCACTGGATGAAGCCTGGCCTTCGTGCCATTAGCAACTACTATACTGAACTTAGGCACACTTACTTCTTTCAAGGGTGGCAAGGATTCCTCACGCCGCTTGATTCTGGCTCAGCTGGGACCTGAGCACACACACACACACGTTTCAGGCGCACCCGTTGGGGTCGGGTCCGGTTGCGTCATACTGCGTGCGTGCACTGCAGCTATGAGCTCTTTCCCATAGTGCCAGCTGCAGCAGTGTGTCAGTGTGCCAGCAGGAACATGAGACGCCGGTTGGGTCGGGTCCGTCGCTGGGAACCTGCCATGTGGTGCAAGGGGCCATCTATGCTGCCATTGCCCCAGCAACCCTATACTAGTGCGAGCAGTTGGAGCCGCTAATTTGACATTAAATAATTACCATGTAAAACTATTGTTTTTCACCTTTATCATTCATACATTTTGTTAAATTATGTTGCTTACTTTTATTGTTATTTATTACTACTACTGTGTGAGAAGTTGGCCTGGCTTTTGCTGTCTCCTAGTTACAGGGACACCTTGCACCAGTCCAATTCGACTCTTATTGATGATAGGTTTAAGACAACCTTTAAAGAAAGCTATCCTAGTGGTAGCTGTGGAGAGAAGCCTTCAGGCTAAGTCTTGAAGGAGTGTTAAGCTTATTGTTTTACCATAATAACCTCTTGAATAACCAAATGAAAGAGTAGCCCACACAGGTATATATATAAAATATATGTATTTATTCTAGACAGAATCCCACAGTCTCTTTATGAGGCTAGTGGCAAAGTTACAATTCAAACAAGCATTTATAAACACAATAAATAGCACAGGAATCACAGGGCCCCAGGGGGGGACCAAACCATATATCAAAAAAGTGGTATAAGAACCACGACAATTCTACAGACAATGCCTAGGGCATTTAGGATCGCTGGCCCCTTAAGAATCCACCCCAGGTTATGAGGAAGGGAACCCACGGGAGGCGCGTGCAGTGGAAATAGCTGCTATTGGGATCTTTATTAAAGCCTATGGAGAATGTTGCGGTTTGATTTACACAGATTAAAGTCACTTCTAGCAGGAGTAAAAAGTTAAAACTTTAGACTTAAGCTTTTGAGGAGCCCACTACCACAAGAGTACCGAGGTACCACTGTTACCTGCCCCAGGGAAGCCGGGTGCATAGGTAGTTTTCGATGTCGGGTCGCGGGCTGATTTTCAATGGGAAAATGTTCTAAGTGCTGCTAGCCAACAGCGTCGATGATGCCGTGAAGATTGAAGTTGTAGAAGTTGAAGAGAAGAACCTGAAAGCAGAGGGGGCAGAGTCTGGGTCACGGCACAGTGACCAGGGAGCTCAAAGCAAAGAGCCCTTCAATGTCGGGTGCTTCAAGTGGAAAGAGGTGTAGCTTGGATCTGCAGCCACGGGCTTCGGGAGGCGTCAAGGAAGGCCAGCTTCGGGAGGGCGACTGTCCTACGCCGGATGAGGGTCGCTGCGGTGTTAGTGTCCGGATTGGATCCCCTAAGCCTTGGCAACCGCAACCCACGCAAGATGAACAAATCAGCTACTGGTGCAGACCCACGACGTCTGTGAGAGGTCTCCTTTGGAGAGACTGTAGAGCAGGCCTCGAGCAACCAGGGGAACTCTTAGTTCTTGAGATTGTTCTCCGCTGGGGCCCACAAGTCGAGAGACAAGGGACCGTGGAAGGCAGCAAAATGGAGTGCGTAAAAGGGAGCCCACGGGCCACCGGAGGGGGCTAGAGCGCTGATCTTTGGCACAGATGCTGCTTGGTGATTGGCTCAATAATGGGCCAAAGCACAACTTCCCCACTGGTCAGGGTCGTGTGCTACGCAAGAGGTGGCCGGTGTCCTGGGGTATTGGGAATCTCGGCACCCACGTGGTCCACGGTACACAGGTTTGCTGTGCACACTCACTGGCCTCTGGGATGCTTAGGAAACCCACCTCAAGGGTGCTGGAAGTCGTCAAAGTCTGTGCGAGCAGTGAGGTTCCAACCGGGTCACTTGCAGTGTTTCAGGTGCCTGCCAAGCAGGGGGATAACTCCTTTATCCCAAGGGAGATTTCTTCCATCAGCTGGGCAGTAGCAAGTCGAAGGTCAAGACTGTAAAGTTCAAGATTAATCTGAGGCTCTGGGGCCACTTTATTCACCTTTATCCCCAAGATTAGGGGAGTGTCCAGAGTAGTGTCCACCAATGAGTGGTGAGGCGGGAAAGGGTGGCTACACCCTCTCCCCTTTGTGTGTTTCCCGCCTGGGCGTGGGGCAGGATGCCCCTGAACCGGTTCCAAGCGGTGTATGCAGAATGAAGGCACTGCAGCTGCCTACATGCAACTCTGAAAGGACATTTGGTGCACCCACACTGTTCCAATCCACATATCCTGTCCGGGGAGATGCTAGCACCTCCCTGCCACAGGAGCCCTATTGTCCAGCTGGCGAGGCTGGGGTTTTCCCCCGCAACAGCCATCCAGAGTCGTGTGGGTAGCGGGTAGTAGCCATTTTGTACTACTTGTGCACTTTTAAATTGGTGTCCGAATTCTGCCGCTTTTCCCATATCGCCCCTCTAGCAGGGGGGAATCGTGCCCTCATGCCCATGGCTGGATTGGGGGTAGGATTCCTACATGTTTGACACCAAACACGATATGGTTCTGTGTAGCCATTCTCAAGTTATCACGCTATCGCGATAGACTTATAATGCGGTTAAGAGTATATGGTATGGCTACACTACAAACAACCCAGCAATGATTTTACGAGGGTTGCAGAGAGGCCCTACTCAGGTAGGGGTCCCCCTCACACATACCTCAGCACCCTGCCTTGTAGGATTAGCAAGGCCTGCTATAGGGGTGACCTATGAGAGTATATGTGTTGTAATGGGGTGGGATATAGGGTACCAATATCCCTGTAAGGGGTGCTAGCACCACCTTACCCAGACTACAGAAGTGGTCTGGTGGTGTCAGTTTGTATGGCTGTCCCAGGGTGGCACAATAAGTGCTGCAGCCCTGGTAGGCCTACTGAGGGACCCATGCCCTGGGTACCTAGGGTACCATCTACAAGGGACTGTCAGGGCATCCTCAGCATCCAATTGGTTTGTACCTAGGGTACTCACATCGTTTTAAGGCGAAAGCAGATAGGCTGGGGTCCTGGATAGCAAGTAGGTTCAAGTCCCTGCTGCAAGGATCGGTGTGAAATCTGCAAGGCCCATGTATGGATATGGTCTCCATTCTTCATTTTTATCTCATGTTGATTGTGTGGGATGGTGTGCTGTGTGTCAGTGTGCCAGCAGAAACATGAGCCGCCGGTTGGGTCGGGTCCGTCGCTGGGAACCTGCCATGTGGTGCTAGTGGCCATCTATGCTGCCATTGCCCCAGCAACCCTTAGTGCAGGCAGCAGCCCATGGAAGCTTTGTGAAATGCTGCCTGCTCAAGCTGCATGCCTCAAACAACACAACATCTTGGTAGCCATTGGGCTGGGCAGGCACTGACTTCGACATCCTGACGTCAGTGAACCCTAATGCTGCACGCGTGTCCTAAGAGTTACATTGTAACACTTTGCAACTCTTGCAGCTGCGCCAGAGCCCACAAGCCTGCAAGGAACAGCGCGCACTGCGCGATGCCACTTAAGCTTGTATAACGGTACATTATTATATAGCAGCGCTCTGCTTTGACAGCTGAGGCAGCACTATAATGCGTGACTTTGCATTTCAGTGCGGTGATGCGGATTACCACACTGAAATGCATTAGTCTAACGCCTGATGCGTGGTACTTGGCAGAGCTGGTATTTCATGCTTGTCTTTTACATGAACGGTTGGCAATGTGGGTCAGTGTGCATTCATTGACTTCCATTCACCACTGATGTGAAGCATGGTCAGTTTAAAATGATCTTGCAGTCCTGTAAGATAAGGGTTTATAAATGGTAAGATGTTTTTGAGCTTGAAGCGTGTGATTATAACGTGTGGTGGAGCTGTCGTGATTAGGCTGGGGAAGTGATCTACAGGTCTGATTTTGCTATGGATGAAGACACTAGAGCATTTTGCTTGCAGGGCATTGTGCAAGGCAGTAAATTGACTGCTGGCACGATTTAGTACCTCTGCATCCTTGTTGGCATAATGTATCCCATCCCTTGTGTAGAAAGTGGTGAGGGTTGCCTGAATTTATATGGCACAGTCACGTGAATCCTGTCTTGCATATGAGTCTGGAAGAGGCTTTATAGACTGGATATTCCATATTTGAGTCTTGTGTCAGTTGGCAATAACCAATAATACATTGTAGTTATCGGTTGTGTATATAGTCAAAGTTCCTGCGATGGGTAGAAGTAAGCATATTTGCACTCTGCTTTCCTAGCTAATACCGAAGCAAGCCCATTTGGTTGTATGCACACCCGGTTAATAAGAACAGCATGCATCTGCACGTACCTCATGAAAACGTTCTGCAGCAGGCCAATAGATGACAATACAATTTTTTTCATGATTCAAGTGCCGCTCTGTCCCTGTTTTAACAAGCATCTGCAATGCAATAGGTCTCACATTTATGCAAGTTGGAGCTATTGGCATTGTAAATGACAATGCCTTTTATTTATGTTTTGGTTTTTAATACATAAAAAGGGCATTGTCATTTACAATGCCAATAGCTTCAACTCTCGCAAATGCGAGACCTATTGCATTCCAAATGCTTGAACGCATTGCTGAGTTGCCCCCTTCTATCTCCCATGGCCCCTGAAGAGCTCCCCGTTTGCTACGGGTTCAATAAACAAGCCAGTGTCCACTCTTGCAGTAAGAGAAACTCATTAAAGAAAAAAGTGCTTACAGACTAAAGAAGACGTACCATGTAACAACCGAAGTAAAAGGGCCAGTCCTCATGGGAGGTTACAAATGAAGACAAGGCGGTACTAAGGAGGGACTACAAGCCTAATAGCAAATCAGAAGCCAGCCTTTATGAAGGTCAATGACACAAGCCAATGACATATATCAGCGGAGAGTGGGTGGGGCTTCAAGTACATACTCCAATACAGCATGGCACGCAGCACATGCGCTGCCTAGGCTCGACCTAAATAGGCACGGAATACTCCGCTGTGCTCCTCTGTAGTGCTTCTAAAGTACTAAACTGAAAAAGTACTGTTTGGTGGTGCAAGATTAACACACTTTTCAATATATCAACCACCTTAATCAGGGATAGATTTCTTGTCTTTGCTGCTGTTTGGATGAAATGAACAGCAAACTCTTTTGATTCCCCTCCATTGAATCCTTTCTATCGGTACAATTGGATGATGAGAATGCTATCTATGAAACTGTGCCATTTTGAAATTTGCAACCAGCCAGATTCTTGGTCAATAGAGATAATGCCCTGGTGGACAAGAGGCTGTGTCTAGCCACGACCTGAATGCTGGCAGAACTAAAGTACAACAGCACATTACTCTTGAGATTTTCAAATAGATCAGCTTCTTACTCTTAAAAAAATGTATCATCCTGTCGCAGGACCTTGGTCCTTTTTGTGTGTTCATAAGGATTGGAATGCAACTCAAGAAAAATCTAATGCATTGTTTTATGTTTGTATATTTTGTTCAGGGTTCATATTTACTGTTTGTCTTTTGTGATTTAAGTTAATTAACAGACTAGCGCAATTGGTAAGTGGATCTGATACTGCAAACGCCTGCATTTTCTAGTTTGAAAACAAATGCATTAAATGCAATTAAACAGTAGTGTTGGACCCAAAAATGTTCCAGCCGTATGATGCTCCAAGGAACTTCCCAACCAAATGTAATAATTTATGGAAATATCACACACTGTTTATCCGCAACTTCCCACTTCATTCTACAGTTTCACAGTTATGTTGTTTTTATTTTTTATTATGAAACAGTCTACAGGTCTCACCCCATATGGTTAAAGACTACAAAAACATTTATTTGGCCACTTAAAAAATGTGTTAGTTGTCAGAAATGAGCCTAGATTTCTAGCCTTTTTTTCATAGTAACATGCATAGAAGTTAACCTGTACTATAAAGGTTATTTTGATGGTGATGTTAACTAAGTACATAGACATACATGTTTAAAGCATGGTGTAGGATGATAGTCTCTGTACTGGACTCCCACCCTGTGCTGAGAAATCAAGAAACACAATTAGAGTTTATTAATTTATATTCAGAAGTTGCCACCTGGATTTATTAAGTACTTTGTGTGTTATTAAAATATGTTGTAAGCAGTCCTTTCTTGCTAGGCCACCTTTCATCCAAGGTGTAGGATATTGGTAGCATTGTAAACAAGTAGTAAGTGTGTGAAACGAGTCCAATGCACCACAAACAGTTCTCTCTTAAGTCTCAAATATTTGGTTGTTTTGGATACACGTGTATTGAGTGCAAGGAAAAAGATGCAGCTACACAACCCTACAAGTCTCAATCATCTCCTGGGGCACGACATTATAGCCCCTAAAGACATTATGCTGAGCTGCGGTCAGCCAGGAGGACCTGCCACTCATCCCTCCGCTACACCTCCTGGCTCACCCCAAACATCAGTTTACTACATAGGATCTCCCAAGTAACCCTAAAAAATTCTCCCTGATGTTATCTCTCCTTTGACTCATTCCAAACCTAATTTTTTTACTCTTGATTCTTTCTCCCTCATCCCTTACTACAGGCTCTTCCCTTCTCCATCTCTCCTTTACTCATCCCAGACCTCAACTAACTACTATGATCTCCCAATTAACACCCATGAATTTCTTACCTTCTCTATCCCTCCATTACACCATTCAATCCAACTAACTGAATTACATGTCCTTCGCTCAAATTAGCTCATTCCTTTGAGTACTAATACTGATACTAATGCTAATACTAATACTATGCTCATATTTCCCTATACTAATCCACCACTAATCCTTTGGGTTCCGGAGTAGCGTGCTACTCGCTGAAAAGTATTTTGACTCCTCATCAGGGGTAGTAAGAGCTATATAGATATAAATAAAATTACAAGTGCAAGAGATGGAATCAGATTATAAACTAAAACATGAGGAGAGAGAATGACAGAGAAGGGAAACAATGGCAGAGATTAAAAAACCTTAAAGGGTAAAACACATCAATACGGACAAAATATTAAAGTGTGACGGATAGAAAAAGGCAATGAGAGAAAGCAGGAGAGGAAAATGGAGAAATAAAACATTGCGGATTTTGTAAAATGAACAATTTACAAATCTGTTTTCAAAACGTCACTCCATTGTAAGTGCATAACAGTGATTCTTTCATTTTATACTTACAATAATAAGGCTGCCACCTTACTGACATATCACCAGCCTGCATTATATTTCTGTGTCTAATAAAACAAGCATTGGGAAAGCAAATATGGTTTGCCTATGAGAGGGTTATTTGTGTATGTTTTTAAGTAATGTTGTGTAGCAGCCTGGCTGTAGAGCAGCATGAAAGAAAGTGAAACAAGCATTTGCAATGCAAATTGGTCTCTCATTTGTGAGAGTTAGTGGTATAGGAGATGTAATTGCTAATGTCTTTTTCCCTTGTGTTGTGGATTGGCATGGAGTGGATATATGTGGTGTGGAGTGGAATTATGTGAGTTGGATTGGAATGTTAGATGTAGAATTGTGTAGTGTAGAGTGGATTTGTGTAGTGGAATTAAGTGAAATGGTGTTTAGTTGCAACATGTGTATAGTAATTATGTGGTATTGAGTGTACTGGAATTATGTGGAGTGTAATTGTGTCATCGAGTGCAGCTATGTGGAATGGCATTTTGTGAGTTGAATGTTGTGGGTTTTAATTATGTGGTGTTCTGTGGAGTTTTTTTTGCATGATGTGGAATTCTGTGAAGTGGTTTGGATGTATGTGGTGTATTGTGTAATTGTGTTGTGGAGTTGAAATATGTGGTTTGTTGTTGAATTATGTGGCGTTGAATGAAAATGTGTAGAGTTGAATTTTGTTGCGTGGAAGTGTGTGGTGTTGAGTGAAATTATGCTGATTGGAATTATTTTGCATGACATGGAGTGTATTTGTGTGGATTGTGTTATTTATTTATTTATCGAACTTGTACAGCGCACTATCACCTTGCAGGCATCCTGGCGCTAAGCAACGACGACTGTTTAATGTGAGCAGAAACAACAGAAGAAAAGAGCAACATTATTTAGGGGCTCGGAAAAAGCCAGGTCTTTAATCTCCTCCTGAATGGGAGGAGGTCATTCACCATTCTTAACTCCAACGGAAGCACGTTCCAAAGTCTGGCAGCTGTCACACTAAAAGCTGTACCTCCAGATCTAGATTTCTTAAATCTGGGCACTGTGACCAGTCTAGCAGATTCGGAGCGCAGACATCTCCCTGGAATATACCAGACAAATTTCCTCTGCAGGGCGACAGGGCCAGTCTCATGCAAGGCCTTGAACACCAAGCAGAGAGATTTGAACTGGATTCTCTGCCTAATAGGGAGCCAATGCAGCTCTGCCTAGCAACAGCTTAGCTGCTGTAGACTGGATGCGCTGCAATCTATCTAATAGGTAGTTTGAAGCACCCAGCAGCAGCGCATTACAGTAGTCCAGTCTACTTAATATAATGCCCTGAACTACTAGAACCCGAGCCTGAGAAGGCATTAACGGCAGGATTTTCCGCAGGGTACGAATCATGGCGAAGCAGCTTCCTACCAGTTGGTTGACCTGAGCTTCCAGCGTTAGCTTGTTGTTAAATATAACGCCCAGGTTCCGCACCTTCTCCACTGGACGTAAGGTCTTAGGGAGATCCAAAGGCCAGAAATTCTCCGGCAGCAACTGAGGGGCCTTTCCTGCATAGAAATAAAGAACCTCCGTTTTTCCAGCATTGAATTGTAGGGAGTTCAATTTCAACCAGTGCGACATCGCCCTCAAACAATCATGAAATGCTTCAAGCGAGGTCGTGTCATCACCCTTCATGGAGAGAATTAACTGCGTATCGTCAGCATAGTTTACGGACATAATATTATAAGCCCTAATGATGGTCATCAAAGGAAGCATATAAATATTAAAGAGGATCGGACTAATTGCCGAGCCCTGGGGTACACCATGCGTGATCCTAGAAAAGGAGGATTGATATGGAGGCAGGGCCACTGCTTGACTCCTCCCAGTGAGAAAGGATTGAAACCAACAAAGGGCACACCCAGAAACCCCAACCTCCTCCAACCTCCTCAGTAAAATCGCATGGTTGACCGTATCGAATGCGGCAGACAGGTCAAGCAAAACAAGAGCTACTGACCGGCCCCTGTCTGCCTGCATTCGAAGCTCGTCCAACACGGTCACCAATGCCGTCTCCGTGCCGTGCTCTGGCCGAAACCCAAATTGTACCTCCTCCTGAATATTATTCTTCTGAAGATGTTGTGAGAGGTAATTACCCACCACTCTTTCAACAATCTTGGCCGGAAACGGCAAGAGAGAGATGGGTCTATAGTTACTAGGGCTAGCTGGGTCCAGCGTGGACTTCTTCAGCAGGGGCGTCACAAGTGCCTGCTTCCACTGCGAGGGGACCACACCACTAGAAAGTGACTGATTACAGATTAGCCTAAGTGTGGGAAAAAGCTCCGCTTCGAGTTCCTTCCAAACTCTTGGAGGCAGAGGGTCCAGCGGTGAGCCTGACATCACCCCTGAAGAAACCTTACTAAAATCCTCTAATGAGAGGCCCGGAAATTCGGTTAGGAACTTCCCATAAGGCAGGCTCTCAGGGTGGGAAGATGTATTTACATCCCCTACCCATGATCCACTTACATCACAGGGAGGTGTCAAACTCACAGTATCCTGACAGCAAGGAGTTTCCCCCAAATCCGCAATAATTGTATTAATTTTATCCTAAAAGTAGCTTGCCAGGCTATTGCATAACTCTTGTGAGGGGGGAATCTGATTCTTACGGCATTCGGGACTAGTCAGGGAGTTTAAAATTTTAAAAATGCACCTTGGACGATTCTGAGCCTTTAATATGGTGCTAGAATAGTAGTTAGCTTTAGTCAGGTTTATTTCTGTCTTATAGCACCCCATCAACCGTTTCCAGCTGATTTTTTCCTGATCGTTATAGCTCCTCCTCCACTTCCTTTCCGCCTGCTTACATTCCAGTTTCAACTTTTTTAAATTGTCATTGAACCATGGTGCGGAGGCTCTTCCTACCTTCTTATGTACTTTAAAAGGGGCCATTGAATCTAGTACAGAAGAAATCTGTCCACAAAAGGAGACATAGTTCTCCTCCACTTGCCTGCCTTGTAAAAAACCATCTTTCAAGTCAAAGACCGGGACTTGACCTTTGTTTCTTAGAAGGGACTTCCAGTCTCTACTAACATAATTAGTAGCAGAACTCCCTGTCTTGGCATTGTCACAAGGCATACTAACCAAAAATTTTACCAAGAAGTGATCTGTCCAAATCATTGGCAGAATACCCACAACATTCAGAACCTGGTCCCCCGAAAAGATAAGATCAAGTAGATGACCATCCCTGTGAGTAGCCTCATTCACCCGCTGATGAAGGCCCAAACCTGTACAAGACTGAAGGATGTTGTTGTAGCTGGAGTCCAAAGACCCATTCATCCACAAATTAAAGTCACCTAGCAGCACTACCCTGGCGTGGGTAGCGGCCAAGTTGGTAATGGCCTCCAACAATAACTGCTGCTGCCGCAGACCTAACGCCCCTGGAGGTCTGTAACAGACCACCCCAGTTAAAATATAGCCATGTGCGTCTTTAATAGCAAATCCAAAAAGCTCGAATCCCTCAATAGTATCAATATCTAATACCACACAGTTCCAGGAGTCTTTGTAAATTACACCGACTCCTCCTCCTCTCCCCCGCAGTCTAGGTTTATGTAAGATTTTAAATCCAGGAGGGCAAGCCCAGCCAGGCTCGACCTCACACGCCGGGCTGACCCAGGTTTCAGTCATGAATAGAACATCCAGTTCTTGGAGTTAAAGTAACAACTGGATTTCAGTGCAGTGTTTTGGGAGTGATCTCACATTGAGCAGTCCACAAATAAGTTTTCCCTGTCTCAAAAAATCAGAGACTGGAAGGGCAGTCTGCTCCAACATAAAAGTGCCCAGCCCCTCTGTCGCCACTTCCAGCCTACGCAGTTCCAAACTGGAGTAGCAAACAAGGTTACTACCTCCGTCCAGGTCCAACTTACCCCCGACACTTGCAGCAGCGCTGGCGCCGAGCGCGACCATAGCGCGGACGGGCGCAGACGGGCTTGCCTTAGGCGCGCCTTCGGCGCGCCACCGGCGCGCCCGCTGCGCTCGCCTGCTGCGTGTCCACGCCAGCCTCAGCTATATGCAGCTCGGGTCCGGGAAGCTAGACCGCTAACCCGACAAGATGGCGGTGCCCCGCAATCGGGAATCTAGTGCTAGTATGGGGGGGAAAGGCGCCCAATCAAGGTTACAATGACTGCAATTCTGCCCGTTTATTTTCCTTTAAAAACACACACAGATGAAATACACAGTAAAAAGTTATTTGCTCTAAAATACAAGCAAAAGTTTTCCCCCCAATTTAAATCTTCCCCTAAAGTGCAAATGCAAAATTAAACAATGTTAGCTGCTCCCCGCCGCATCAGCAGCACAAGAACACAGCCTCGAAGTTTGTTACCAAGTTTTAAAATGATAAAACATAATTAGAAAGAAAGGCGGCCTCTAATTCTGCACAAATTTACAAAACCTTATATATGTAAAGACTTGGCCAAATATCTCAAATAAAACATGCATATTGAACACCCAGTGACATTTGTGTTGGTGAATTTTAAGGAGGGTTTGAACAATGTAGGGTGCTGTTTGGGGTGCTAATGGTGCTAGGGCTCTGCACATCTGTGGCGGAGGGAATGTTCATCTAAACTCATCCTGGCACATTTGTGACTGGAATTCTGATTCTGGGGGTCCAAACAAAGCACCCGTAAATGTGTATGTGACTCATGGGATTTTTAATTAATTCACTACTCAGCAGGCAGCGGGTAGGTTGCTTGTGAAACTGTAAACATATTAAATGCCTTAGCCTTAGATAGCTATTGAGTGAGGTAAAAAAACAAGCATGAACATTTATGTCACATTAAAGAGCATTGTTGCTTCTGGCCGCGCAGAGTAGGGTTACTTTTCCTCGCTGCATTCTCAATCTGTAATTGCCTTGTTTACCTTTTGACAAATGAGATGGGGGTTGGCTCTCACTGGGGGCAGTCTTGTTTGTTTTATAATGATGCTGACCCGCCTCGACGCCAGTGTGATTGAGTGTTTAGGGCTGGTGTGTTTGGGATGGTCATTCACCACTAGGACTTAGATCAACTGCCAAAAACAATAAATTACACTTTCTTCCAGAGGGCTTGGAAGACTTGTGATTTTATTATTACTGTACTTCCTGAGGAATGGTCATATTCAAGTGGAATTCTAGTTTTTCTGCACAATGAATCCTAGTCAGCTGGTCTGCTCAGAAGGTTATGTTTTCCCTGCTGGTATTACTGTGTGACCTGCTAGGTTGAATTCTAACAGGACCAGCTCAGCCTTGCATCCATCCTTCATAGATAAAATGAGTAGCATTAAATTGTGTAACACTTGTTATAACAGCACTGTGAGAAGTTGGCCTGGTATATGATGCTCACTAGTTAAAGTGATCACCTTGTACCATGCCAAGCAACCCTTATGGTGTGGTTGTAAGTCAACCTTTTCGGACTAGCTGCCCTAGTGGTAGCGTAGGCTAAGCAGTCTTTGAGGCTAAACTCGTGAAGCGTGTTAAGCCAGCTGTTTTACCAAATGCAACCCCCTTTTATACCAATGAAAGGACACCACACAGATATATATTCAAAATATATATGTATTTATTTCTCAAAGTAACCCCTAGTCTCTTTATGAGCACAGGAGCACAAATCGTCAAACAAGATTACAGTAGAATACACAGAAGTTGCACTTTATATGGATAGGCCCTGGTGGCCGCTCGAACCATATACTAAAATAGTGGTATAAGTACCACGAACAGAAAAGGGAAAAGGCCTAGGGCCTCTAGAATCGCTGGGCCTACAAGGAGCTAACTTCAGTTAGTGACCAGGAGGTCCACGGGTGGCGTGTGCAGAGCAAATAGTCACACGCGTGCTCCCATAGGTTTCAATGAGTGCGTAAAAAGTACAAAGTTACTGCAAAGAGGATCTTCCGGATGGACTAGGAACTCAAGATTTGGAACACAGGCACTAGAGATGTAATACTACACTTGGGCACAGGTGTGCCAGCTTTACCTCACCCACAGGAAGCGGGTGCATAGGCCTCGAAGTGCGTCGGGTTTCTTCTATCTGTTCCGTGGAGCCTGAAGACAAAGATGCTGCAGGCGGTCGGTCCGGGAGAGATGCAGTGGATCCAAGAGTGGATCGGAGATGTTGAAGACCTGTAAGCAGAGGGGACAGTGTTCACAGTCACTAGCCAGTGACCAGCGTGGCACCAGGTGGGTACCAGGCAATGTCGGGTGCAAACAGGAAGAAAGGTGTAGCTTGTCTCTGCAGCCACGTGGTCCCTGGAGGTGGACGACGTCCAGGAGTCGGTTCACGAGCTGTCCCACGCAGGCTCTCGCTGTCGGCGGTGTCGGCGACTTGATCGAAGCAAACAAGCCTTGGCAAAAGCAATTGTTGTGGGAGATGAAATAAGCTGATGGTTCTGACCAGCAAGGTCAGAAGGACTGCTCCTTTGGAGGGGAGCAAGGGCCAGTCTGGAGCAACCAGACCAGCGGTGTATTTTGTAAAGTTCGTCGCCAAGATGGCTACTAGCCAGCGGGCCAGCAACCGGTTAGGCGCGTCGAGTGGCAAAATGCAGAAGGGCCCCACGCAGATCGTGGAGATGCTGGAGGGCTCACCTTTGGTGCAGATGCTGCTCGAGGGTTGGGCTTCTCAGATCCCAAAGCACAACTTGGAGGGAGCCTCGGTTGTTGCACTTGTCAGCTTGTCGTGGTCGTTTCAAGATGGCTGGCCCCACGTGTCTCGGTGCCTCCACGAGTCTCCTCTTTTCACTGACTGTGGATCGGGCGGTGAGAGGTCTGGAGGTCCAGGTCTTGTCAGTGTCTGGGCTCGGGCTCCGGCGGGAGGCGGCGGCAAAGCAGACGTTGATTCGCTGGATGGTGCTTGCGTTAGCAAGGTGGTCACTCCCTGACCACAGGGGAGATTTCCTTCAGTCTTCTGTGCAGCAGAATGTCGAAGTTCCCGTCTTCTTCTTAGTTTCAAGTTGATTCCAGGATGTCTGAAGTCTTAGGACACAGCTCCTACCTTTAAGCGGATTCTAGGGGCCGGACTACCTGCTAGGTCCCTCCCTATGGGTGGGACCAGGAAGGGGGGTGGTTACACCCCCAATCCTTTGTCCAGCTCGCCCAAGGCCCGGGACTGGTGTGCCCCAGGACCGGTTTGAACTGGCATATGCACCGAGGCTCCTTGTGAGCCACAGGCATGTCTGGTTTCTTTCAAGCCCTACCTGACCAATACACAAAATCCTGTCTGGGGTGGTGCATGCACCTCCCCTGGCAGGAAACCCTTTGTCCACACCTCCCAAGCTGGAAGGACTCTCAGCAGCAGGAGGGCAGACTTGTGTCTGTGGTGGCAGCATCCATTTTGTGGAGCTGAGGCTATGTCTGATTTTACCCGGGTTTCAGGTACTGTACATGTCGTGTCCCTCTAGAAGGGTGGAATGCTAACCCCGTCGCCAGAATTGGCGAGGGGTTAGTATTCCAATTCGTATGACACCTTACTCGACATGTTTTGATAAAGCCAAACCAAAGATAGCATTTAACCGCGAGGTTCATAATGCACTTAAGAGTATATGGTATGACGATATCTGGAAACAGTAGAAGGAAGTTGTTCCGACCACTGCAGACAGGCTCAGCTCATGCCAGAGCACCATCTCACATGGAACCAAGCACTCTGCCTTCAGGATTGTTAAGGCCTGCCATAGGAGTGACTTATAGGTTACCAGGTGTCCCATTTAAGGTTAGGTATAGGTATACTACACCTTAGTAAGAGGTGATTACACCAACTTACCCCAGCTGAGTGATCAGCCAGTTGTGTCAAATTGTTAGGCCAAGCCTGGGGTGGCATAATACATGCTTCAGCCCCTGGCAGGCCTTGGGTACACCAATGCCCTGGGTACCTAGTGTACACTGGTACAGGGGCTGACAGAGTGATCCACTTCCAATTGGTTATGCACCTAGGGTGCATAGTTTTAATTTAGTAGAGAGAACAGCAGGCTGGGGGTCTGATTGGCAGACCCACAGCCTCAATATGTCAAAAACCAGTGAAGCAAAAAGCAAAAATTTGGGGTGACCATAGGATAGCAGACCCTACTCTCCTACGCAACCCCCCCCCAAACGCTTGGACATTAAACTAGCCTTGACCAGTCTCGTCTTCATGTCCTAAGTGGAAGTACCTGGAGAGACCATCTGCATTCCCATGGTCAGTACCTGGCCGGTGCTCCACTGTAAAGTCCATCCCCTGTAGGGAAATGGACCACCTAAGCAGTTTGGGGTTTTCACCCTTCATCTGATTTAGCCACAAGAGGGGCTTATGGTCGGTCTGAATCTTGAAGTGAGTGCCAAACAAGTATGGCCTCAGCTTCTTCAGGGCCCACACCACAGCAAAGGCCTCCCTCTCAATAGCTGACCAATTCTTCTCTCTGGGGGTCAACCTTCTGCTAATAAAAGCAATGGGTTGGTCTTGACCATCTACATTAAGTTGTGACAGCACAGCTCCCACACCCAACTCAGAAGCATCTGTTTGGACAATAAACTCTTTGGAGTAGTCAGGACTTTTCAGGATAGGTGCAGAGCACATGGCCTCCTTCAGGTCATCAAATGCCTTTTGACAGCTTACTGTCCACTGAACCTTTTTGGGCATCTTCTTGGATGTCAGATCATTAAGAGGAGTCACAATGGACCCATAGTTCTTAACAAACTTCCTGTAGTACCCAGTCAAGCCCAAGAAAGCTCAAACTTGAGTCTGGGTGGTTGGAGGGGACCAATCCTTGATGGATTGTATCTTACTCTCCAGTGGTTGAACTTGGCCTCCACCTACAAGGTGGCCCAAATATACAACCTTACTCTGCCCTATCTGGCACTTAGTAGCCTTGATAGTGAGGCCTGCCCTTTGCAGAGCCTCAAGAGCCTTCTTCAGGTGGATCAGGTGATCCTCCCAGGTGGAGCTAAAGACAGCAATGTCATCAAGATATGCTGCGCAAAAGTCATCCAACCCAGTAAGGACTTGGTTCACCAGCCTTTGGAAGGTGGCAGGTGCATTCTTCAGACCAAAGGGCATCACCACAAACTGGTAGTGCCCACCTGGGGTTGAGAATGCTGTTTTGGCCTTAGACTCCTCAGCTAATCTGAATTGCCAATAGCCAGCTGTTAAGTCAAATGTGCTCAAAAACTTTGCAGAAGCTAGTTTGTCTATGAGCTCATCTGCCCTTGGAATAGGGTGTGCATCTGTCCTGGTGACAGCATTGAGACCCCTGTAGTCCACACAGAACCTCATTTCTCTCTTGCCATCTTTGGTGTGAGGTTTGGGGAACAGAACCACTGGGCTAGCCCAGGGGCTCTCTGAGGGTTCAATGACACCTAATTCCAGCATTTTATGTACCTCAGCCTTTATACAGTCCCTGACGTGGTCAGGTTGTCTGTAAAGCTTGTTCTTTACAGGCAGACTGTCACCAGTGTCCACCACATGGGTACACCAGTCAGTTTGACTAGGTATCAAGGAAAACATATGTGAAAATGATTGTAGAACCTGTCTACATTCAGTCTGCTGATGGGCAGTGAGGTTGCCTCCAAGGGTCACTCCTTCAACTGAGCCATCTTCAGGGTTCTGAGACAACAGGTCTGGGAGAGGGTCACTCTCTTCCTCCTGTCCCTCATCTGTAGCCATGAGCAAGCCCATGTCTGCCCTGTCAACATATGCTTTAAGCCTGTTAACATGGAGTACCCTGTGGGGACTCCTGGGAGTTCCTAGGTCTACCAAGTAGGTGACCTCTCCCTTCTTTTCCAGGATTGTATGGGGTCCAGACCATTTGTCTTGGAGTGCTGCTGGGGCCACTGGCTCCAACACCCATACCTTCTGTCCTGGCTGAAACTCAACCAAGACAGCCTTTTGGTCATGCCAAGCTTTCTGGAAGGCCTGGCTTGCCTCAAGGTTTTTGGATGCCTTCTCCATATACTCAGCCATCCTGGAGCGGAGACCAAGTACATAGTCCACTATGTCTTGCTTAGGCTTTTTGAGAGGTAACTCCCATCCTTCCTTCACTAAACACAGTGGGCCTCTTACAGGGTGCCCAAACAACAATTCAAAGGGGCTGTAGCCAACTCCTTTTTGTGGGACCTCTCTGTAAGCAAACAGAAGGCAGGGTAGAAGGATGTCCCATCTTCGCCTGAGCTTTTCAGGTAATCCTTTGATCATACCCTTTAGGGTCTTGTTGAATCTCTCAACAAGCCCATTGCATTGTGGGTGATAAGGGGTGGTGAACTTGTAGTTGACACCACATTCCTTCCACATAGCTGTCAAGTATCCTGACATGAAGTTGGTACCTCTGTCAGAAACTACCTCCTTAGGAAACCCCACTCTGGAGAATACTCCCAGCAGGGCCCTGGCCACAACAGGAGCTGTAGTGGTCCTAAGGGGAATTGCCTCTGGATACCTGGTGGCATGATCCACTACCACCAGTATAAATCTGTGCCCAGATGCAGTGGGAGGATCCATGGGACCCACTATATCTATTCCCACTCTTTCAAAGGGGACCCCCACCACAGGTAGTGGTATTAGGGGGGCCTTTGTTGTGCCACCTGATTTGCCACTGGCTTGGCAGGTCACACAGGAGCGACAAAACTCCTTTGTATCTTCATTCATATGAGGCCAGTGAAAGTGAGGGACAAGCCTGTCCCAAATCTTGTTCTGGCCTAAGTGTCCTGCTAAAGGAATATCATGGGCCAAGGTAAGAAGGAAGCCCCTAAATTGCAGAGGTATAACCAACCTCCTGGTAGCACCAGGCTTGGGGTCTCTAGCCTCTGAATAAAGGAGCCCTTCATCCCAATACACTTTATGGGTACCTTGAGCATTCCCAGCAGCCTCAGCAGCAGCCAGCTGTCTGAGGGGTTCAAGAGAGGGACAGGATAACTGAGCCTGCCTCAAGTCAGCCCTTGAAGGTCCCCCTGTCCCCAGAAACTCAACCTGATCAGGTTCAAGCTCTTCAGGGACAGTTCCTTCAGGGTCCTCTAGATCAGCTTCCTGGGAAGGCTGATCATTACTCTGAGGCAGGGGGAAGGCACAGCCTTGACCCTCCTGTTCTTCTTCTTGGTAGGTGCTTGGTCCATTGTTCCAGGATCCAAGACCTGAGGTTCAGTGAGGCACTTTTTGGCCTGTGACCTGGTCACAGCAAGGACATGTGATGATATACCTAACATCTCTGCATGAGTCCTGTACTCCACTTCTGACCATAGAGAACTCTCTAGGTCATTGCCCAACAAACATTCTACTGGGAGGTCTGCACTAACCACAACCCTTTTGAGGCCAGTTACCCCTCCCCATGAGAAGTTAACAACTGCCACACTATGTGAAGTAGTGGCATTGCTGGCATTGGTCACCAGGTAATTCTCACCTGGTATGTACTGTCCAGGGTCCACAAAGCCTGGTGTCACCATAGTGACACTGGCACATGTGTCCCTGTAGGCTTGAGCCACTTTTTCATTTATTAAAGGAGTCTGTCTGTACTTGCCCAGGTTACTGGGGCTCACAGTCAGGGACAAATCAATGTCCCCATCACAGATCAAGACTGCCTGTGTCAGGGTTCTGTCTAAGTCAGAATCTCCTTCAGTTCCCATAGTGATTCCCACTACACCCTCTGTCTGGGGACCAACACTGCTAACAGTAGTACTGGGAGCAGGTGCCTTAGGGGCAACAGTGTTGGGGGCTCCACCCTTTTTACAATCACTAGTCCAGTGAGTTGTATTTTTGCAATGATTGCACCAGGGTTTCTTTTGACCTTCTTTCTTCTTTTTGGACTGTTGGGACCCACCCTTCTTAGCAGTAGTTTGGGGCCCTGTTGAAGACTTCTGGTCTTTAGGTTTCTGATCTCCACCCTTTTGGTCTGTTTTATTCTGATCACCCCCTTGGCCCTGGTTCTGGTTCTTTTGCTTAACCCTGGTTCTGACCCATTTGTCTGCCTTCTTTCCCAATTCTTGGGGAGAGGTCAGATCAGAGTCAACCAAGTGTTGATGCAGTTGCTGGTTTTGACAGTTATTTAAAATCTGTTCTCTCATCATCAAATTATACAATCCTGTAAAATCAGATACCTTACTTCCCAGCAACCAACCCTCCAAAGCCTTAGTGGCACATTCAATGTATTCAGACCAGTCCTGAGTCTGTGTCTTTTGGGTGTCTCTGAACATTAACCTGTACTGTTCAGTGGTTAAGCCTAACCCATCAACCAGAACACTCTTCAGGACTCTGTAATTTCTGACATCCTCTTCTCTAACAGTGAGGAGTCTGTCTCTGCCTCTTCCTTCAAAGGAGAGCCAGAGGATTGCTGCCCACTGGTCTTCAGGAACCTGCTGTACTTTGCAGGCTCTCTCAAGAGCAGTTATCCATTTGTGGATGTCATCCCCACTTTTGTAGGGGGGCACAACCTTAGACAGGTTCCTATTATCAAAGACCCTATCTTTGTCCTTAGGGACAATGCTGCCACCAGTGGGTATAGACCCACTCTCTCTAGGTTGCCTAGCCTTGTTCAGTTTTTCTTCCATCAGGGCTACTTCTAGCTCCTGCTTCCTGATCCTCAGCTGGGCTTCCTGCATTCTGGCCTCATGTTCCCTCCTCTGAGGGGTGGTCATCCTTTTCCTGGAGTGACCTTGAGAGCCTCTAGAGCCCTGAGAAGCTTTGGAGTCACCTGAGCGTTTCCTTTGCCTCCCAAGCCCTGTGTTAAGTCCACTGGGGAGATCCAATGGGGTAAACCCACTGTCAGTCCCCAATAGCCTTAGTTTAGCTGGGCCAAGTATAACACTTGGCACTGGGCTAGTTCTCCCTTCATCATCACTACTTTCTGTATCAGCACCTTTATCACTCTCATCCTCTGTGGTATTATTGCCATCTAAGGGGTGACTATTGGAACTGGGTACCTCTGTAGTATCTTCAGAAGGGGGGCCTCCTGTTCCTGACCCTAAGGGGGCTAACTGGGAAGCTTTCTTGAGCTCTCTCTGATTCTCATCATTTTGCAAGAGTTCTCTGAGCTCAGCAGAGGTAGGGTTCTTGGGCTGTTTAAGGCCTCTAAGAGTTGCCAAATGCCTGAGCTCATTCTGATTAAGGGTAGCAAAGATGGATGGTGCCCTCTGGGGGTCACTCTCAACAGAGATAGGTACAGTGGACCCCTCTGCCCCAGCCATTGCTCTTAAGTGTGGGTGGATGTGTTGCAATCTACCTACACTTGGGTTTACCTACTAAACCTATCTAGTAGTTGTAGTCAGGGTGTGCTACTCCCTTTGCTCTACAACAACTAAGTTCAGTAGAACTTATGTATATCTAATCTTGTTTTATATGTACCTACAGGTACCTATGTGATCTTTCAATTGGTAACCAAGAGATTACAATGGTAAAACACAGCAAGCTCAAATCCAACCGCTGCTCACCAATGTGAGAAGTTGGCCTGGTATATGATGCTCACTAGTTAAAGTGATCACCTTGTACCATGCCAAGCAACCCTTATGGTGTGGTTGTAAGTCAACCTTTTCGGACTAGCTGCCCTAGTGGTAGCGTAGGCTAAGCAGTCTTTGAGGCTAAACTCGTGAAGCTTGTTAAGCCAGCTGTTTTACCAAATGCAACCCCCTTTTATACCAATGAAAGGACACCACACAGATATATATTCAAAATATATATGTATTTATTTCTCAAAGTAACCCCTAGTCTCTTTATGAGCACAGGAGCACAAATCGTCAAACAAGATTACAGTAGAATACACAGAAGTTGCACTTTATATGGATAGGCCCTGGTGGCCGCTCGAACCATATACTAAAATAGTGGTATAAGTACCACGAACAGAAAAGGGAAAAGGCCTAGGGCCTCTAGAATCGCTGGGCCTACAAGGAGCTAACTTCAGTTAGTGACCAGGAGGTCCACGGGTGGCGTGTGCAGAGCAAATAGTCACACGCGTGCTCCCATAGGTTTCAATGAGTGCGTAAAAAGTACAAAGTTACTGCAAAGAGGATCTTCCGGATGGACTAGGAACTCAAGATTTGGAACACAGGCACTAGAGATGTAATACTACACTTGGGCACAGGTGTGCCAGCTTTACCTCACCCACAGGAAGCGGGTGCATAGGCCTCGAAGTGCGTCGGGTTTCTTCTATCTGTTCCGTGGAGCCTGAAGACAAAGATGCTGCAGGCGGTCGGTCCGGGAGAGATGCAGTGGATCCAAGAGTGGATCGGAGATGTTGAAGACCTGTAAGCAGAGGGGACAGTGTTCACAGTCACTAGCCAGTGACCAGCGTGGCACCAGGTGGGTACCAGGCAATGTCGGGTGCAAACAGGAAGAAAGGTGTAGCTTGTCTCTGCAGCCACGTGGTCCCTGGAGGTGGACGACGTCCAGGAGTCAGTTCACGAGCTGTCCCACGCAGGCTCTCGCTGTCGGCGGTGTCGGCGACTTGATCGAAGCAAACAAGCCTTGGCAAAAGCAATTGTTGTGGGAGATGAAATAAGCTGATGGTTCTGACCAGCAAGGTCAGAAGGACTGCTCCTTTGGAGGGGAGCAAGGGCCAGTCTGGAGCAACCAGACCAGCGGTGTATTTTGTAAAGTTCGTCGCCAAGATGGCTACTAGCCAGCGGGCCAGCAACCGGTTAGGCGCGTCGAGTGGCAAAATGCAGAAGGGCCCCACGCAGATCGTGGAGATGCTGGAGGGCTCACCTTTGGTGCAGATGCTGCTCGAGGGTTGGGCTTCTCAGATCCCAAAGCACAACTTGGAGGGAGCCTCGGTTGTTGCACTTGTCAGCTTGTCGTGGTCATTTCAAGATGGCTGGCTCCACGTGTCTCGGTGCCTCCACGGGTCTCCTCTTTTCAGGGACTGTGGATCGGGCGGTGAGAGGTCTGGAGGTCCAGGTCTTGTCAGTCACTGGGCTCGGGCTCCGGCGGGAGGCGGCGGCAAAGCAGACGTTGATTCGCTGGATGGTGCTTGCGTTAGCAAGGTGGTCACTCCCTGACCACAGGGGAGATTTCCTTCAGTCTTCTGTGCAGCAGAATGTCGAAGTTCCCGTCTTCTTCTTAGTTTCAAGTTGATTCCAGGATGTCTGAAGTCTTAGGACACAGCTCCTACCTTTAAGCGGATTCTAGGGGCCGGACTACCTGCTAGGTCCCTCCCTATGGGTGGGACCAGGAAGGGGGGTGGTTACACCCCCAATCCTTTGTCCAGCTCGCCCCAGGCCCGGGACTGGTGTGCCCCAGGACCGGTTTGAACTGGCATATGCACCGAGGCTCCTTGTGAGCCACAGGCATGTCTGGTTTCTTTCAAGCCCTACCTGACCAATACACAAAATCCTGTCTGGGGTGGTGCATGCACCTCCCCTGGCAGGAAACCCTTTGTCCACACCTCCCAAGCTGGAAGGACTCCCAGCAGCAGGAGGGCAGACTTGTGTCTGTGGTGGCAGCATCCATTTTGTGGAGCTGAGGCTATGTCTGATTTTACCCGGGTTTCAGGTACTGTACATGTCGTGTCCCTCTAGAAGGGTGGAATGCTAACCCCGTCGCCAGAATTGGCGAGGGGTTAGTATTCCAATTCGTATGACACCTTACTCGACATGTTTTGATAAAGCCAAACCAAAGATAGCATTTAACCGCAAGGTTCATAATGCACTTAAGAGTATATGGTATGACGATATCTGGAAACAGTAGAAGGAAGTTGTTCCGACCACTGCAGACAGGCTCAGCTCATGCCAGAGCACCATCTCACATGGAACCAAGCACTCTGCCTTCAGGATTGTTAAGGCCTGCCATAGGAGTGACTTATAGGTTACCAGGTGTCCCATTTAAGGTTAGGTATAGGTATACTACACCTTAGTAAGAGGTGATTACACCAACTTACCCCAGCTGAGTGATCAGCCAGTTGTGTCAAATTGTTAGGCCAAGCCTGGGGTGGCATAATACATGCTTCAGCCCCTGGCAGGCCTTGGGTACACCAATGCCCTGGGTACCTAGTGTACACTGGTACAGGGGCTGACAGGGTGATCCACTTCCAATTGGTTATGCACCTAGGGTGCATAGTTTTAATTTAGTAGAGAGAACAGCAGGCTGGGGGTCTGATTGGCAGGCCCACAGCCTCAATATGTCAAAAACCAGTGAAGCAAAAAGCAAAAATGTGGGGTGACCATAGGATAGCAGACCCTACTCTCCTACAAGCACCCACAGCTGCAAACCTCTGTCATTGTGCACTATATAAAACTATTTATCATCATCATTATTTTAAACGTCCTAGTCACAGATTTGATAGTGGCATGGCCAACTGACCATTTCATAGTTCTAAAATCAACTAAGTGATTTGGATAATGATGACCACTTGTTATTCTCACGTAAGCACATAAGCACATAAGCACGTGCAAGCACTGTAAAAATAACTAGCCTCTTATTTGATGGTAAGACCAACAAGTGCACCTAGTAGGTAATCTGCTTGAGATATCACCTGTGCTCTTCTATTTGCAAAATCAAACAGAGAAGAAATGTGTGGGTTTTTAATTTGCTCATATGGCTATAAGGCAATGGTGCAGAAAACAGATGGCGAATCAGAAGGGTAACAGAAAGCACATTCAGGAAGAATTGGGAGGAGAGGGAAGCCTGGCTGGCAATAGACTGAGCCAAGAGCCACATCATCACTTCCTTGAGTCCAATCACTGGGACCTTATGTTTCTAACAGAAACCTGGTTAACAGAGTCTTCTTACCCAGACATCTTGATTGCGCTACCCGCAGGGTTCAAGATTTCTATGGGTAACCATGTGGATAATAGGCGGGGAGGAGGTATAGCTATTATCTTGAGAGACGGATGGGTAATCTCATGTAAAAGAATTGAGAATGTGGGGTCAATTGAGGCCATGTCCTTTTCAATTCAAATCTTACCAGGATACACTTTCGCGGGCACTCTGGTCTATTGACCTCCGGACTCTGCAGTCGCCCACCTCTCAAATCTGGGCGACATCATAGCCGATCTCTCTCTAAGACACACCAACCTTACGGTTTGGGGCAATTTTAATGTCCATATGGATGAAGTGGACTGTGTTTTAGCAATCCAAGTGACTGAGATACTGTGGGGACTAAATTTGACTCAGCTGGTCACGGCCCCAACTCATCGGGCGTGTCACATGTTGGACCTTATTTTCTCAAACGATCCCACAGCCAAGGTTGAGGCTCCTATGCCTTTAACGTGGTCAGACCATTGGCTGGTTCTGTTCAGCCTACTAAGATGTGGTGGGAAATAAAGCTTGAGACCACAGTTGGTGAAGAAGAGAAATTGGAAGAGGGTTTCCCCCGAGTCCTTAGGTCCTATCCTGCATAACACCCCACTTCTGCTCACAGGTGATCCCAGCATGGATGCTACCTCCTTCAATGAGTGGGTTGCATCCTCCCTAGATGTTAAGGCTCCCTTGAAAATGGTAAAACTGGCTAGGAAAAAGCCTTCCGCCCCATGGTTTTACTCGGAGCTTCGCTTAGAGAAAAGCGTCTGTAAAAAGTTGGAGTGCAACTGGCGTAAGACTTATAACCCGGAGGTGAAGAGAATATATAAAAGCGCATTAAAAAAAATCCATGCCCTCAAACGCCTGGCTATTAGGAATTTTCTAGCTAAGCAAATTAAAGAGTCGGATAATTCACCCAGGGAAGTGTTTAAGATCGTGCAAGATGTTTTGAAACCTAAGCCACCCTGAGAACGATTATGCCATCAGTTGATTTATGTAGAGATCTGTCTAACTTCTTCCAGGAGAAGGTTCACTCTATATATTCTTCCTTCCCGGTTTCGGAGGGTTGCACAACTCCCTCACTGGCTACGGATTTTCCTTGTCACTGGTCGGAATTTCGACCTTTTTGTCTGACCTTGTCCCTGTTAGACCTAGCTAGAACCAAGTCAGGCTCGCCTCTCGATCCTTGTCCTGCCAGATTTTTTAACCAGCTGGCCTCCTTTTTTAATCCACATCTAAATGCTATTTGGAACGCATCTCTAATGGCAGGTAGCTATCCCTCTGTCTGGAAAACAGCTTTTGTTCTGCCTATTCTGAAAAAGGAAGATGCAAATCCTGGTATACTCATAAACTATAGGACCATCTCCCTTCTGCCCGCTCCTGCAAAAATACTGGAGAAGGAAGTTCAGAGACAGCTCTCCAATAACCTGGAATTTAATAACCTCCTTCATGATTCCCAGTCGGGTTTTAGGGCGGGCTATAGTACCGAGACTGCGCTGCTGGAGGTGGCGGAAACCATCCGAGAATCCCTAGACCAGGGAGGCTGTGCCATGCTTGTGCTGCTGGACTTGTCCGCAGCCTTCGATACGGTCTCGCACTCGATTCTCATAGACCGACTGGCACAGCTGGGTATCTCGGAGACCATCTTAAACTGGTTCCACTCTTTTCTGGAGGAGCTGTCTCAGCAGGTCTTTCTGCACCCATATGTCTCCTCCTCTTGCTCCATGGTATGCAGAGTCCCGCAGGGCTCGGCACTTACCCTCACCCTGTTTAATGTCTATCTGTCTCCTTTGGCATCGCTTGTGGAACACTGTGGAGTGAGAATAATTTCTTATGCTGATGATACACAGCTTGTGTTTTCCTTTAAAGACACTGCTAAGGCTGTGTTTGACAGCTTCAGGCATTGTCTAACTAAGATCACCTCCTGGATAACAGACAATTGCCTGAAATTAAATACTGACAAAACAGAGGTGATGTTCTTTAATCAACCTTCACCCCCTCCGGCTGATCTCTGTTGGCCGTCGCAGCTGAATCCCCCTCCTACCCCTGTCTCCTCTGTTAGAAATTTAGGTTTCAAATTCGACTCAAAACGGTCGGCCAAGGCTCAGATTGGTCAAGTTTCCAGAGCATGCTTCTGGAAACTCAAAACCTTGCGGAGATTCTTTATCTTCTGCCAATGGACTGTCGGGCCACTATAGTCCATGCCCTTATTACATCTCAGCTGGACTATGCTAACAGCTTATACTTCGGTTTGCCAGCTTACCTTATCCATAGGCTGCAGACAGTCCAGAACGCCACAAGGTTCATCAGAAATGTGCCCCTTCGACACCACATCTCCCCTTATCTGCGGAGCCTCCATCGGCTCCCAGTAAAATGGGGAATTGAATTTAAGGCATTGTCTCTTGCTTTTAGAGCCACAAGAGATAGAGGTCCAGGATACCTGAAACAGAGACTTCAGAAATACCATCAGTCCAGGACCTTGCGTTCTAACTCTCAGATGCTTCTCCATATTCCTCGCTTCTCTAAAGCCAGGATGGGCGGGCGAGCCTTTGCAGTGAGAACTACAGCTCTCTGGAATGCTATACCTTACCATCTGCGCAAAGCAGAATCAGAACCTACTTTCAGGAAGGAGCTGAAAACATGGCTGTTTGAACTACCCTAGTGTGTCCCTTCCCTCCCTTTCTGACCACTTAGCGCCGGGACACTGCTGTTGGTGGTAGCCGAGCGCTTTATAAATTGCTTGGTATGGTATGGTATGGTATCACTACTGTTGACAGATTCTAGTTGCAGTGGAGGGCAAGCTATGGAGTGGGGGTTCAGTGTGAAAAAGTTTTTGTCTTCCAGATTCAGTGTCAAGAACAAGGCAAGTGCAGCTCGCTGCCTTAAGTCTAGAGGAGCTGAAGACCATCTGCATTATCGTAAAATTAGCAAAGAGTATAGGGGAGGAAGAGGCTCAAAAAGTAATTTTCTTTGGTACCCGCAGTTTGCCTTGGAGAATTTTTGTAGGGCAGAGAGGACTACAAAGCCCTTTAAGGTGAACTACACAATACATCTTACATGGTGGGGTGTGATTTCATAACAGAACACAAATTTTCCAACAACTCCACACTATATCTGGGAGAAACAAGGGATCATGTGCATTAATAGTTACAACTCTCAAACGACGTACAGTATCAGTTCTCCAGAAGCAGTCTATAATCACAAGCAAGGGAGGCACAGAGCTCCCTCAGTCTAAAATCTCTTGAGTAACATTTCTATCCATCTTTTGTGCTTCCGGTGACCGGTCTCTCAGGTCTAAAAATAAGAGCACTGTTAGAACTGGTGGTCTATAGTTGGCAGAGGTATGCGCTTTTGTCCAAGTAGGGATCCTTGCTTCTAGTCAGAGTAAGGGAGATACACACTTTAGATAATGCCTCCTCACCTCCTTGGTAGCTTGGCATGAGCAGACTGGCTTAACCCAAAGGCAATGTGTAAGGTATTTGTACCCACACTCACAGTAACACAGTGAAAACACCAGAAATGGACACCACACCTGTTTAGAAAAATAAAGTAACTTTATCTAAACTAAACTAGACCAAAACAGCAAAAATCCAACCTACATGTATTAAAATACAACTTTAAAACAATTATCTCAAAAATAGAACTTGCAGAAAACAAATAGCTCCACCTGGGTCTATTATGATATGATATGCTTTATTCGCTACAAAAATATATCATAAAAGCAGAATCAGTCCTTATACAATTCTTAAAAACAACATGACATAAAACTAACAATGACAATTCATTGCAAATTTGATAATTAAAAAGTAAAATTCATTTTATGAAGAGGTAAAAAAATAGGGAACGGCCCATAAAATTTGAGTATCATAAAAAGTAGTACACAGCAGTATGGTAAAAAACAATTCATACAAGCCTAATCCATATTTTTTGATGCCAAAAACTTCGAGCATAACACCCATGCACATCCCAGGTATTTGGCTACCCCACAGATCACAGTAAGGGAGGTAGTATCTTTCCTGAGGACACGTAGAACAGACAGATAGTTTCTTGAGCCCAGCAATATACAAACAGGTTTTAACCATTTACTTCTTATGTGTCTGTATACTGGGCAGACAAACATAAAATGGGCAATGGACTCGGTACGAGCTCCACATCCTGGACATGGAGCTACTACTGTTACTACTGCAAATCGGTCGCTCCCCCTCCAGCTCATTATTAGGTCATTGATGGGGAGAGTTCCAATTCTCAATTTCATATACAAGGACCTATCTCTAGGGGTTTGGATAAAATCGAGATATGCTTCCAGCTTCCGAACAGGCTTGTGTTCCAGGAACCGCTCAGTGAGGGTTCCCCTGTCCGCACTGGTCTCTTGTACCGCCTCCACCCAATTCCAGTAAGCTTTCTTTATATCCTGTTTGGGAGGTGGGGTCTGGCTAACCCATGCCTCCCCCAGACCTATATCAAATATGAGACACCTAAGGTTTAAAATCCATTTGACCCTCTGGCCTGTATCCGCTTTGATATCGCTAAAAGCTGCGGCATAGTAGGACAGTTCTGGGGTCGATCTAATACGGGCCCAAAAGAGTAAAGGGCGGAGGCGTACAATATCCTTGATTGAATGTCTGCCCAGATCTAAATACAGGGGCTTCAGTGGAGTAGAGATTGGAAGGGAAACCAGACCTCTAAGAAATTTGTTCTCCGATCTTACTAGGTCAATGATGTTCTCAAAACCCCATAATTCGGCCCCATACAGGGCTGAGGGGAGTGCTTTACCTTCATAAACCGCAAGGGCCGGGGATATTGGTTTACTTACAGAGAGTTGTTGTTCTCTTAAGATCGCCCCGGATACCCGCTTGTGGTTTAGGAGCATTTTTGCCAGATGGGAACTCCACTTCATTTCACTGGTGACCCGAATGCCCAAATAATCAAAAGACTCAACTAAGTCTAGTGGTTTTCCTTGAAGGGTGATGTTATTTCTAAACCGCTTCGAGGGGAATATAGTCGTCAATTTTGTTTTAACGGTATTAATGATTAAGCTTCGAACGGAACAGAACAGGCTAAATCTATCCAACAGCTTTTGGAGGCCACTTGGGCTTTTTGATAACAGGAGGGTATCGTTGGCGTATAGGAGGGTCGGGGTTTTTTCACCCGCCAGGACTGGTGCATCGGCCAGAAACTCCCTCAAATGGTCTACCACCCCATTCACAAAGAGGGAGAACAAGGTCGGCGCCAATACACAGCCCTGGCGTACCCCCCCACTCACCTCGATCCTCTCCGTTAGTTGTCCCTGAATCCCCCACCTAATTCTGGCGTAGTTGCCCTCATGGAGGCGTCTAGTAAAATCCAGCACCATGGGGGGGGGGTACCCAACTCGCGCAACACCTGCCAAAGCCTGGGGCGCGGGACCAGGTCAAAAGCGGTCTTCAGATCGATGAAGGCCAAGTACAAACTGCCTTTCCCTATGACCACGGTTTTCCAATGGATCATAAAGAATCTAAAGACCTGATCCATCGTACCCACTCTCCCCCTAAAACCAGCCTGGAAATGCGACAGGATATCACCTTCCTCCATCCACAGCCTCAACCTCATAAGGAGCACCCTACCAACCACCTTTTGTATCACATCAATTAAACTAATCGGCCTGTAGTTAGCAGGGTCCTCCCTATCCCCCCTTTTGTAAATCACAACCACCTCCGCCCCCTTCCAGGATTCAGGGACTGCGTGGCCTCTAGCTATAAGATTCATCAGCCATAAAATAAACTGTGACCAAGAATTTCGGTCATACAAAAGGAGATCACCAGGTATGCCATCCTGACCCGCCGCTTTGCCGGGGGCTATATTTCCTATTGCCCGGGCTACCTCCTGTAGGTCAAAAAGTTCTACCGATAATGGATCTCTCAATGTATAGGGGTGATGCTCGTCTCCTATATATGAAACATCTGCCTTACCAGAGTATAGGTCATAGAAATGATCATACCATTGTTGCCCCGTAATATGGTTAGGTATCGGCTCAGATCCTTTACGGGTCCCCTTATTGATTAACTCCCATAATGACGTGGAGTCTTTCTGTCGTGAGGCTAGCTTAAGCTCCTGCCAGTGGGTCTCTTCCCATTCGCGCTTTGCTGCCACTTGAGATCTGGCATAATCCTTCCTAGCCATTCTGATTAGTCCCACGTCTTTCCCTCTGAGGGCAATGGATAGCACCTGCCTCTTTTCCCTGCATGTGACCGAATACCAAGGGTTCTTAGGTATTGTTCGGTTTCCTTTCCCTGTTTTACTGTCCTTGATGGCGAAAAACTGTCCCAACCTTGTAATTAGATTTTGGTAAAAATCAGGAAAATAGGAATCATGAGTTAACTCTAAGTTGTCACCTATCGAGTCAAGCTCCTCAATCTTTTGATTCAACAATTCGGTTATACTGAACAGTTTATCGTCCTGATTTGAAACCTTGTGCCATTTAAGCAGTCGGTTACAATTGGAGGGCTCATACTCTTTAGTTAACAATCTGAGGGGCTCCTCCACTTTAGAGTCAATGGGTCCCCATTTATTTTTGATTTGCATACAGAGGGGATTATGATCACTATCCAAGGTATCTTTTACTACCATGTCTATAAGATCGCCCCATAAGTGGACGTCGATCAGGATGTAATCTATACGTGAAGGTGAACTAATTCTGTTAAAAGTGTTGGCCCCATGCTGATCAGAGGGTGTGCGACCATTTACTGCTCTCAGATCATATTCAAGCGTTAAAGCATTCAATGGAATAGCCCTTTGGGACCACTTCTTAATAGGAGCTATGTTAAGAATTGGAATATCCCATTTGTTGTCTTCCTCATTCATGCCCAGTAAGTCCTCACTACTCAATGGTTCGAAAGTGCAGTTAAAATCTCCCGCTACGATGATGTTAGCAAGAGGATGAAGATGTGATAGCTCTTGCTCTAAAGCAGCAAGGGTTGAGGATACTTGGGCCCCGGGAGACCCTCGAGCATAGATATTGAAAAGCTCCATATTTGTTTTTGAAGTTGAACCTTTGATCGTTAAATGTAATATGTCTGCTAAATCATGATTATCCTTGACAATTGACCAATTCAAAGAGATATTAATCCATATAAGAAGGTCCCCTGATGGATGACCTTTCCCTGACCAGGAAGCTGGAACAAAATATGTAGTATACCCTGATTTGTATAGAGGAACCATGCTCCAAGTCTCCTGGAACATGCAGACGTCCTACTTCTCAATAAGCTCATTCCACTCAGGAAGAGCCAGTTTTGTCTGGAGGCCTGCTATGTTCCAAGAGAGAACATGGATCACCCTTGAGGTGTGCCTGTTAGTCCCCCTCTCTTTATCCTCAACTACCCCACCCAACGGCTCAACAGTTCGAATAACCATCTCCGTTCTATTCACATCTGGGCTTTTTGAATGGGAACCCAAAGCACCCCAACTGTCATCTGACCCAATACTGGACTTTATTTGCTGAATACCCTTTTCTAGTCAGTCTACGGCATTTAGTCCGGACTCAGTTCCCACCTTACCCTGTGCAATCAACTCCACCGAGCTTTCCAATGACCATAGAGGGGAGGATCTGATCTGGATTGCAGAGTACCCTGGGGCAGATGTACGAAGCTCCAAAGCCAATAAATTTGCAGCTAATTCAACAGTTGTTAATTTCATCTCAATGCAATCAGTCTGGGAATTAGCCATTGTGATCCTCCTTACTGCCAACAGATCTTCCCGTATAATTGACCTGCACCCCCTCCCTTGTCTTAGCCAATGGATAGTTTTGTTGCAAAGGGATTCACTACTTTCGTAAGCATAATTATGTTTAGGTTTGGGGATTTTGGTCATATAAATTGTTGGTAAATTAGTCCCTTCACGAATGGCACTTCTTTGCAGATTTGATCTAATAAGATCTTTATTATAGAAAAGTGGCCTCTGAGAGATTGCGATGTTTCGATTTAAATCCGAGGGTCTATATACTTTAAGAGACTCAGCGTATGGTCCAGTAGTTCTGGGTGGAGTAGCCGTGACAACACCAGGGGGTCCTGGGATTGAGTTTCCAAGACTGAGCTCAAACTAACCCCCTCCCCCCGAATGGGTCTAGATGGTACTCTTGGTGCTGAGATAGTGGGAGTAGTTGAGGGGAAAGGAACGGGAATGGATCGTTGCTGCTCAATTCTACATGTTAGATCTTCCACTAATGCTTTGAGAGATGTTACCTCAGTTTGGAGGGAATCAACCTTCTGTAACAAACCTTCGATTGAGATACCATATTTGCAGCCCGTTTTTGGCTCTATGACGGTGGCTACAAAAGGAGGGTCATTACCTAATGTTGGCAACATACTGTCATCAAAATGATCTAAAATGGCAAATCTATTAGAACATACGAGCTGTTTGTCGCCTTCACAGTAATGCAGTGCCTCTTGAGTAGTGGGGCTAGAGCTTATATTTGAGATAGCAGTATGATGACTTAAAGTAGTGTTCTCGGCTATGGGAGACAGAGATGTACCAGTACGAGGACTTTGGGTTTGTTTAGTAAACATTGTTGGAATCACTCTTTTTTTTTCCTATGGACCAGTGCCTCCTCTAAAGGAATTACGTGGGCATCAGGGTTATTGATGTTGTTGGCTCCCAAAACCTCTTCACATTCTTCAACTATTGCTTCTATTCTTGTGAGCACACAGTTACTAGTGGCGGAGCCTACTTTCTTTGATTTTTTCCCTTTCTTGTTGGGGAGCAGTGATAATAAACCCCCTCCCTCCAATGATTTCCTTTTCCCCATTACTCACAATTATAAGAACAGGTACAACAATCAATTTAAAGTAAATAAACTACTCTTTTTACACAGTCACCATTGGGATACAAATTTGCCCCGTGACCCCCCTGTCCCTGCTGGTTTCCAATTACAGTACCTTTGATCCCCAGCGGTCCGTTGCCCAAAACGAAAGAGGGATGGCCCTACCCTGCCTCTTCCTGGCAATGACGGGCCCGCCCTTGGCCCGGGTTTAGCCCGGGCGCTGCCCGCGCGCGTCCCGTGCTGCGGGGCACCGGCTGCGCTTAAAAGCAGCCCTGGCGCTGCCTGACGACACCAGTGGCAGGCGCCTGGGCTGAGAGCGAGGCTGCTGGGAGATGGAGTCCTGGCCTCTGGTGGATCCTTCGCTGGCCGTTCCCCTCACGGCGCTTGAGAGCCTTCGCTGGCCGTTCCCCTCATGGCGGACTGTCAGGTAAGTATTGACCCTTGATGTGGCAGAAGATTGTTGTGGCGCGTCCTGCGCTGCAGGACACCGGCTGCGCTTAAAAGCAGGCCTGGCGCTGCCTGATGACACCAGTGGCAGGCGCCTGGGCTGAGAGCGAGGCTGCTGGGAGATGGAGTCCCGGCCTCTGGTGGATCCTTCGCTGGCCGTTCCCCTCACGGCGTTTGAGAGCCTTCGCTGGCCGTTCCCCTCACGGCAGACTGTCAGGTAAGTATTGACCCTTGATGTGGCAAAAGATTGTTGTGGCGCATCCCGCGCTGCGGGGCACCGGCTGCGTTTAAAAGCAGCCCTGGCGCTACCTGATGACACCAGTGGCAAGCGCCTGAGCTGAGAGCGAGGCTGCTGGGAGATGGAGTCCCGGAGTCACACGGACCCCCAAGCAGCAGTACCTTAGAACGAAGTCTTTGGATGATGCATGGTGTCATGGAGGTGAGGCATCGGTGCTGACTTTGAGGCCCATTCCCTGGTTGCCATGGGGGAGGCGAGGCATCATGTTCATGAGGAGGCGATGCGTCAAGGACAGGAGAAGTCAGTTGAGTCAGTGGTGAGGCTTCTCTTCCACTCAAGCGATGCAAAGTCGAAGACTCGTGAACTCACCCTTGTCAGTTATTGGCTCTGCGATAATGGGATGCAGGCGCTGGTGGTGACGGCGTTTGTGTGAGCGTCGGAAAGACCGATAACTGCAGGCGTTGAAGGGCATCGGAGCTTCAGTGTAGATAAGGCAGTGCATCTTGAACTTCATGGGTGGTGCCCCAGGCCCCACTGCTGGTCGCGGTGGCGCTGACGGCATTGGAATTGGTTTCTTTGTGTTGCAGGACCAACCACACAATTCTCAGGGCCCAGGAATTGCATTTGGTGCTCTTTTGAATGCAGGTGTCCACACTGGAGTCCAGGTGCTGGTCAGTCAATTGCAGGTGAAGTCTTGGTGTCCCTGAGACTTCAGAACAGGAGGCTAGCACACACAAGCCCAGTTTTTGTCCTTTTCTTGGCAGAAGCAGCAACTGCAGGCCAACCCAGCAAAGCAAACAGCAAAGGGGCAGTACTTCTCCTCACAGCTCTCCAGCTCTTCTTCTAGGCAAAGGTTCCTCCTGAATCCAGAAGTGATCTAATTCTCTGGGGTTTAAGGTTCTCTACTTGTACTCCATTTTGTCTTTGTGACAAGAGTCTCTGAGTCCAGTCTAATCAGTTCTGTCCTCTCTGGTGCAGCAGGGCCGCAAGAGGTGGAGACAGCATTGTGCAAAGGAGACATAGCCTATTCAGATGCAAGGGAAACTCTTCCCACCACTCTAAAGGCCTAAAGGCAGCCAAGGTCTATTCAGCCAAGCAAGGCATCTCCCAAGAAAGGCAGGACACACCTCAACACCCTCTCCCTGGTGGCAGTAAATGCACATCTCTAGCCTCTGTCACTCCAAAACCAGACAGTCAATGCACAAACTAGCAAACGCGCACAGAATGGTTAAACAAGAAAGTGCCTACTTTCTAAAAGTGCCAACAGTGGGTTGCCGAAGTGAATTAAAGAATGATGATGATTCAACTCAGATCTGTGACTGGGGTGAGTGTCTGAAAAGTTTCAGCGCTCTGTCCATCTTTTTTTTGTGTTTCCGCTACTTTCTAAAAATAGCATGTTCAAACATATAATTTAAAAACCATCCTAACTAAAAGATGTGTTATTAAATTCTGAGTTCAGAGAACCTAAACTTAATTTCTATATCTTGTCCCAATGGAAAGTTATGCTTTTAAGATGTTATAAAGCAACTCCCATGTTAGTCTATTTGACAGATGGCCCTTTCTTTAGTGAAAAATTAAATTGGCAGTATTTCACTATAAGGACATGTAACACACACCAGTACATGGCCTACCGTTGACATACACTGCACCCTGCCCATGGAGGTACCTTGGGCCTACCTGAGGGGTGATCCTACATGTAAGAAAAGGGAAGGTAAGTTTGAACCTGCCATGTCGACCTGGCAAGTGCACCCACTTGCCAGGTCGACATGGCAGGTTCAAACTGCACACAGACACTGCAGTGGCAGGTCTGAGATACCTTTTCAGGGCTACTCCTGTGGGTGGCACAGTCAGTGCTGCAGGCCCACTAGTAGCATTTGATTTACAGGCCCTGGGCTCACATAGTGCACTGTACTAGGGACTTACCAGTAAATTAAATATACCAATCAGGGATAACCAATTGCAATAGCAATTTATACAGGGAGCACTGAAAGTTCCCAAAGCATCTAAGACAGCAAAAAACAAAATCCAGCACATCATCAAAAATACAGGAGGTTGAGGCAAAAAATTATGGTAAACCACGCCAAGGATGCCAGGTTTAACAACCACATTGGGAGATCCCCCCACGTGACTCGCAATCGCCGTCTTTGAAAAAGAAAGGAAGCCTAACCTGCTTGAGCAGAAACATTCCTATTAAATAGAGAAACATGCCACGGTCAAGATGTGCGTCTGTTTGAAGCATGCAGTTTATAGTGCAAATGCGCCCATGCTTAAAGTTGACGTGCCATGCAGAAGAGTGCATAAAGTGCAGCGTGCTGCGCTGATCAAGGGGAAAAGAGCAGAGGAAGCACTCGCTGCGCTGGCCGACCAGGAGGAACCATGAACGCATGTTGGCCAATCTAAAGGAATAATGAGTGAAATTGCCTGGGCATAAACCAAGTCCCTTTCTATGTGGATACCAAATATTAAGGTCCATGCTTTGCTATAATATGTGGTATCTCCTCCTTTTCAAGGTTTACCTTTTAGCAATTGACATGTTGAAATTGTTTTTTATTGATCACCAAATTACAATATCTTTTAGTACTTTTGAATGTATTTCATAAGCTTTCACATCAAGTTAATTTTGGGGATACCAAATATAATGGCCAATACAGACTACAATATTTAGTATCCCCTAGGATTTTAGGGTTAAAACATACCAGGGTTCAATTGGACATGGTCTTATGTTGGCCACAGTATTTTTCTGCCAACTGGCACCCTTCCTTGAGATTTCTAATATCTCTTACTATGGGAATACAAAATATTATGGTCCATGCATTGTTGTAATATCTTGTATCCCCAATGTTTCATGGGTCATCTTTTAGCCACTGACCAGTTGAAGTTGCCTTTTATTTGATAGCAGACTATGTTATGTTTTCACATGTTTAATATCATTATGCAAGATTTTACGTCCAGTTCCCTTAATCCCGGAGCCTGGGAAGCAAGGCTGCCCCCCATTGTTGTGCTATGTTGCGTTTCACCACCATAAGATCTAACGTAGCCCATGTTTGCTCTGTTCGCCCCAGATTGGAGTCCTCCCACACATTTAGGAGGCACTATTTGGGCGAAGGTGCAAGTTCCTTCCCCACCATCTCCAACATGCAAGATATTATCACCTGCCAATAAACCGGGATCTTTCGTCATGCCTAGAGTATGTGGTAGAAAGACCCTACCTTGCCACAGCTCCTGTTACAAAGATCGTCAGTCCTGCATCCCATCTTTACTAGGGTAGTTCATGATATGTAAGTTCTATGTAGGATTTTTAACTGAACTAGTCAAAAACGGGCCCTAATGGCCACCTCTGTCGGGGAGGCCAGTGCCTCAGGCCAGTCCTCGTCCTGCAAGTCCGTTATGTCGTGAAACCATCATTCTTTTAGTGTTCCAGAAAGAGTATCAGAAAGATTATTGATCAGCTTATGATACATGAGTGAAATTGCCTTACGCGTCAGATTTTCTTCAAGCAGTCTACACTTGAGAGGGGATGACTCTGGAAACTCCGATCCCCTGGACACCGCTGCTTGTATGACATGTCTAATTTGGAGGTAGTGAAAGTACTCAGTTTTGGCCAAATCTTAAGTATTTTGCAACTGCTCAAAAGGTAGGATTTTACTCCACGTATGCAAGTACCCCAACTTCGAAATTCCTATTGGGTCCCATTTACTAAAATTTTGTCTAAGTTTCCATGCACCTAGTTGTTGAGACTCCCAGAGCGGGGCGGCCCCTGCTTGGCCAAAGCGAAATGCCATTGTCGGACTGTGACCGTCATGGGACCTTGAATAGAGAGGTGGCGCGGAACTGTATATAATGCATGGAGGTAGCCTCTTGGCTGCATTACTAATCTATCCATTCTATAAGCTGGCTCTGTCAGTGGCTGATGTATCCATTGATTGACCGTTGCCAGTTGATCTGCCCTGTATGTTTGAATGTGCGGCAGTGCTATTCCACCGTCATACCAGCTACTCTCAGTTTACCTAGGGGGATCTTTGGGGGACCCCCCTCCCATAGCAACTAACAAACCAAGCTATCAATAGTATTGAAATATGTGTCTGGAACTGGAAAGGGAGTATTTTGAACAAACATACAAAAAACGTGGCAGCAAAATAATTTTGAACAATGCCGCTCTACCGAGCAGTGAGAGTGGGAGGGACACCCAGTGATAGATGACGCTTTTGAGGCGGTCCAGAAGGGGCTGCAAATTCCGAGCCGAATAGACCACGGGGTCTATGCGTAATAAAAAGCCCCGAGTATCTTAAGCCCTCCGAGGTCACTTGGGCCTCGCAATCTGCCGGCAAAGTTGGCCCCAGTCCGCTAAGAACATAGACCACTGACTTTGCCCAGTTGATAGTGCATCCGGAAAACCTTCCGAACGAGGCAAAAATATTTAGTATTCTCGTTATTGAGGCTCTGGGGGACGCTACATACAGGAGGACTTCGTCTGCAATGAGCGAGATCCTCTCCTCCCAGTCTTGTAATGTAATGTAATGTAATCAGACACTTGTAAAGGGCTACTATCACTCCTGGGAGCATCATGGCGCATGGTGGATCACTGAGTTGCAACATAAACTGGGTATCTGAGGATTAAAAGAGGAGTTAGATAAGTGCTCTGCATAGGGCGTTGGAGGCTGAAAAGATCCAAGTTTTTAGGGTAATCGTGAAGAGAGTTTCAGATTGGATATGACAGAGGTGGTTGGGGAGTTGGTTCCATGCTTTGGAGCCTATCACTGCAAGCGATTTTCCTCCTTTTGAGACATATCTAAACGCTGGTGGTTTTAATAGATTGGCGTTAGATGATCTATGGCTCCGCAGGGGTAGATAACGAGAAAATCTGGACCGGAGATATTGTGGTCCTGAGGAGTGAAATATTCTGAAGGCGATGATCAGAATCTTAAACAGAACTCTTTTATGGATAGGTAGCTAGTGTAGTGTTTCTAGGGCCGCTGACGCAGATGATCTCCTGGGCCATTTAAGCACTAAACAGGCTTCTGTGTGTTGATCCTTTTGGAGTTTGCGTAAGACTGACTTGTTGGCCCCTGCATAGAGGCTGTTGCAGTAGTCCAATCTAGACGTTCTTAGGACCACAGCAACTGCCTGTCTAGCTGTAGTGGGAAGCAAATCTAAAAACCTTTTGAGCGATTTTTTAATATGAAAGCAGGTCCCAGCTACTGCTAATGATTGTTGGTTGAAGGATAGTGCAGCATCAAATTTAATTTCCAGGTTTCTAGCTACTTTTACTGTATTTGGGGGTGGGGGGGAAGTGTCAGCTGGCCACCATATTTTGGGAGAGAAGGCGTTCCCATGTCCCAATGGTAGGATTTCAGTCTTTTCTGAGTTGCACTTTAGATGGTTGGTTTTCATCCATTGGAAAGTGGAAATTTTCTTTCGCCAGTGTGGTGTTTTTATCTAGGACCAGAATTAACTGCATATCGTCCGCATATGAGATAGTCTCAATGTTAAAGGACGATATCAAACTAATCAATGGGGCCATGTAGGCATTAAAGAGCCCCGGGCTGAGAAGGGATCCCTGAGGGACACCCGAGAGCAGGGTTTATTCTGTTGACTTGTATTGGCCAAGGGTGATGACTTGTCTGCGCTCCAAGCCAGGGCTATGTGGGGATGCCGTAGGCCCCGTCTGCCCCAAATTATTTGGATCCCTGCGGATCCATGCTGCCACCGGCTCCTACATTAGTGCAAAAATAAGTGGGGATAGCGGACAACCTTGTCTCACCCCTCGATGTAAAGACAATATGCAGGATCTTACCCCATTTACCATCACTTGCGCAAAGGGGTCTCTGTATAGAAGTCCCAGCCATGAAAGGAATCGGGGCCCAAATCCCATGTGCTTAAACACTGCCATCATGTAGGGCCACTCAATCATATCATAGGCCATGCACGCATCTAGAGACAGCACTGCTGCATCCTGCCTAATCCTATGTGCGTGTCCCATGACCTCATGAAGCAGTCGGAGGTTTAGGGCCGTGCTATGCCCAGGCATAAATCGGGACTGATCCGGATGGACCATGGCCGGAAGTGAGGGTAGGATTTTTGCTTCTGCGTTTAGTAAAGAAATTGGCCTGTATGAAGCACATTGGCCCCTGGGTTTTCCCTCTTTGTGTATCACAACTATCGTCCCTAACCTCTGATATGCTGGCCGTGTTCCTATGTCTCTACTTTCTTGAAACATGGCTAGCAGATGGGGTGTGGTTCCCTGCACCGTAAGTTTGTAAAGTTCTATTGGAATGCCATTTGGTCCCATAGCCTTGCCCGGCTTCAAGGCTCCTATGGCCTGAGCTACTTCAGTCACCGTTAAGTCTTCTTCTAACTACTGACTTTCCTCTGTGGTTAAGATTGGGAGCCTTATATCGTTGAGGAATTTCGAGGAGTCCTGTTCTGTATATTGTGCTTTGGCGGAGTAGACTGCCGCGTAATAATCTGCGAAGGTCTTCGCAATCTCTCTCGGATCTTTAATCGTTTCGCCAGTTTGGGCAACAATTGCCGGAACCCATCAGTCCACCCTTTGGTGCTGGTCAAGCCAGGCCAAGAGTTTGCCCGCTTTGTCGCCTGCCTCATATATTCGGTGATGTGTCTTCCTAATTTTATTCCTGGCCTCCTCTGTTACGTGGTCTCTATAATCTTGCTGTTTCAATTTGGGCCTACGTTGCGAAGCTTCATTCACCTTTCCCACTACTTGAAGCTCGAGCTCCAGTATTTCTTGCTCAAGTGTCATGACTAGCGCCCTTTTTTCTTTTTTATACCCTCCAATCAGCGAGAGGGCCTGGCCCTCACCACCATTTTGTATGCCTCCCATAGTGTCTGCAATGAGGGGACTGTGTCCAGATTCTCCTGAAAATAGAAATTTGTGGCCTCAGTCAGGCCCTTTCTTATCTTTGGGATCTTGATATACCAGGGGTTTATGGGCACGGGACCCGAACGTCGTCCCCCTCCCACCCCATATCTTGCCCACACGGGGGAGTGGTCTGAGATGCCTCTAGCCAGGTGCCTAACTTCCGTGAATTGGGAATGGAGGTCTGAGGGGGAAATTAATAGGTCTATTCTCAATCCGCTGCCATGCGCCTGTGGAAATAAAATTGACAATTGTGCCCCATCATTTCCCTGTTTCTGCCTGGTAGCCATTTGCCTCAGACAAACACCCATTTTGTGTGTGACATGCTCTCAGCAGCTTGTCTGAAAACTGTCCTTCACATCCCCATTGAATCTTGCACAACCCCCTGCTCCTTGTGGTCGAGCCAATTCCAAGAAGCCTGCCTGTGTGCCTTCCCCCAGTTGTGCCAGAGACCCAGCCACATCCTGTCCATTGTTGGTGACTCAGCCTGTCACACCAGCTGCCCTGTGACCACCCCCAACTGAAAGAGGAAGCACGAGGTTAGGCCCTGAAACCACACCAACTAATAGAGGAAGCACAAGGCTGTACACTGTGAACACACATTTCTGTGGTTCTGCCAATTCCCAGAACCAGCAAGATAGTTCCTGTTTTACACAAGATGGTTCCTGTTCTTGACTCTAAGCCAGAGATAAACCCCCGAATGAGTAAGGGCCTTCAACTGAAAGAGAACACATTTCCACACATCACATGCCCTCTCACGAGACACAAGACACGCCCCTACCTTGACACATCTGTTGGAAATTACTGCTTGTCACTTCCCTTTTTCTTGTCACTTCTCTTTTCTTCTTTTTCCTATTGACTGAAAACTGTATAAATATTCTGATGTGTGAATAAAACTGCAGACCACTCCTGTACCCGCTTGGTGCTGGAGCTCTCCCTTAACTCGAGTTACTGGACCCTTTGTTACTCTAACACCACGGACTCCTCTCTTTGCTTTGACTGAAATTATGATTATTAAGTATAGAAATTCTGAGATGAGGTAATATTGAATTAATTTACCACATTAATTGGCGCCCGCACAGGGGCATTCCCTTTTCCCCACGCGCCGGCGATATTGGACCCGGTACTGTCCCCTCCTGACCTTTGACGGACTTCAAAGTGCACAACGCGGGGAATTCCTGCTAACTCCTTCGAGGCAAAGAGGGGGACCAACTGCGGCCCGGCATCCACACGAGGCGGTGAGGAAAATTGCGGAGCGTCCTGAACCAGAGCCCAACCTGTGAAGAGACGAATCCGAGGTTCTGCGAGTCCCACCTTAGAAGCTACGCGCATTTTTAAGATCTTCAAGAGGCCTTCCAGTTATTTTTTTCGGTGAGTACTGCTGAAAAGTATAAAGACGGACTCACCACTTTGTGGGTGCGGTAAAGATACAGGTTTTTGTTGGTTTCTCACTTCTTTTGTGAGGACTGCTAAACTAGTATAAAAGACGGACTCACCACTTTCGTGGGTACGGTAAAGATATATGTTCTGTTTGTTTTTCTTTTTCTCTCAATTCTAAATCTTTGAAAAATCTTGCGATCATGCCTATTTTCTCGAAAATACGTAAGATAGCCACCAAAAGGAGTATTCTTGAGAAGGAAATTCCTCTTCCTCCTCGGGATACTCCAGGACACTTCATGTATGCAAAACATGGTGTTGGTGCAATTATTTATTGTGATTTATGGGTGGATTATACTAAAGACCTAAAGACCTAGAACACAGATATAGATGGCCTGAAAATGGTACTTTTGACATGGAATGTATTATAAAATTAGAGGAACAGTTGTGGAAGAAAAAGGGAGTCCGCCTCGGTGGAATTATGGAGAAAAGAAGCCCATAGGATGCAACAGAAGGAATTGCATAAAGTTGAAAAGGGTAAGAGAATGTCAGAGCAGGCCAAGAAAGAACAGTTACAAGAAATAGGGAAAGAAGTAGTTAGTGAAAGGAATAAAAGGGAACAAACAGCCATTTCTACTGGCTTTTATCCTGTATTGCCATCTGCACCTGAAAACCTTAACATTGCACCACCTAAGACACAACCTACCGCCCCATCACCAGAGGATACTTTCACCAATTTCCTCTTAGATACTCCACCTCCATATGAGGTTCCAGTAATTCAACACCCTCTGCCTCCGCCACCCTTTTTACAACATAACACACTACCTCTCACTCCAGAAGGGGGTGCCGTAGGTCCAGACCCAGGTAAAACAATTCCCGACTGCCCATATGACCCGACTCCAAGCAACACATGGGAGGCAGGCCGAATAAGTAAAATACTTCATGACTCCTGGGAAGAAATAAGACATCGACCAGCAATTGACACGTTTCTTCAAGCGGCCTCTGAGTTTCTACGTACTGGAGAGAACTCACGAGCCATTAACGCTATGACTACAAGATGATCACACCCTGTAAAAATGCACATGTATAGGTTCCTCCTTTGCTGTTTCATAAAACACATACAAGCAGAGGAAAGAAATGTACCAGTTTCACTTTTTGACTTATTAGATTCCGCATCCGACCACACTAGTCTAGAACTTATAAATGATGCACTAGACAGGTTCACCCGTAATGTGACCCATATTCTGCAAAACTTGCAAACAAATGAAGAGAATAAGAAACTTGAGGAGGAAATTACTGAACCTACTGAAAAAGTCCTACCCGTTCGTTCTTCCGCCCCTAATTCACGAACACCCCCGCCTACATTCCTCCAAGGTCACTCTGAACGGTCATCTCCAGATGAGTTATTTGAAAAAACATCCAATGCATTAGACTACTGATTAGACCAGGAACCACCGCTTACACCGGAGGAGGAGGAAATAGCCAGAACTGCGACCCTATGGGTCTCTCAATATAAGATATATGACAATGATCTCATAGCCCAACTTTTCTAGCATTACCACGCTCACATCAAAGATTAGCAAGTCTCTACATGGTACAACATCTCATCACACTCAATGACACTCATTTTAAACATGATCCAAGACTCGAAGATTTTCTGTCTGACTGCGCTGATAACATGTTCCTCCACAATAGTTCAGTTTTTCTCAACACACTTATAGATTTTAGACAGAAATACCAGAAAACGACTGAATATAAATCTTTCAATAATACTTTTGGACCAATTAATAGACTTCCTCAAACACGCCAGTTCCCCATGAGAGAGGTCCACCCCAGAGCTGACACGAATGGCGCGCTACAACGCGTTTTTATTTATGTACCCTTGAAAAAACTTGAGTTACTAAGGATAAAAGAGAAGGTTCCCTCCCCCTCAAAGGATCCTGCTGGATTCTTTAAAGAATTAGGAGATGTATTAATGATGGGAACATATACTCTTTCTGATATCACAGCAATTCTGAAATTATTGTTGCCATCGGGTATATATGACAAACTAAGAGAGAAAGATTGGGAAGTAGCAGGTGAACACATTAGATGGACCGAACTTCAGAATGATGAAAATACTAGAGTAGCAGGTCAAGGTATAGGAGACAGACTAAAAGCACTTCCTGGCACTATTTTAAAGGTGCTACCACAGTTACTGACTGTGAAAAAGGAGGACTGGGAAACCATTTCCTCCAGCAAACAGAAACATGGTGAAGACATAGGAGATTATTACACCAGACTTGAAAAATGTTTTGCGGTAAATAGCGGCCTTGCGCCGACAAGCGAAGCTTACCCGCATCTGTTTGTTTCTAAATTAGTAGACAACGCCTTGCCAGCTATTAAGGAAAGAGTACTAAAAGTAGAAAGTACCTGGCAAGCACATACACCACCACAGGTGTTACAAATGCTACAATACCACCAAAATCGCATTAGGGATGAAGAAGAAAATGATAAGAAACGCATGAAAGACACCTAGATGAAAGCGTTAGTAGCCCAAACTGCACCCCAGCGCCAACAGACACCAGGTAGCCAGACAAACGTGAAGAGCACTTGTAATTATTGCAAAAAGACGGGACACTTCGTTAAAGACTGCCCTGTATTAAAGCACAATTTGGCTACTGGTAAGACACAGCCTCGTCCATATCAGCCAAAACAGAATGTTTCCCAAGACAGTTCAACACCTTCAGTTCCACCGACAACACAAATGGCCCAAATGAACATTATAGACAGCGACTACACTGAATACTACCCAGATTTTTCATGATGTTGCCCAGGGAGAGAAGATGACAAACTGCCCCTAATCCCCATCCCAGTAGATCAGAAAGGCCCATTTATAGAGGTCCGACTTCTTGGGGAGGATAGAAAGTTTCTACTAGACACTGGGGCCAGTAAAACAACAATAAGCCATCAAGAGGTCCCAGAGGCTCCTCTCTCGGGTTCAAAAATTATTTCTCTGGGTTTCTCCGGACAACCTGTGACAAACGCCACGTCAAAACCACTGCCCTTGCAGGTTGGTCCCCTCACGACAACTACAGATCTTATATTGACAAAATCATGTCCAGAAAATTTGCTTGGTATAAAAACATTGAAAGAATTAGGAGCTGTTATTGTTTGCTCACCTAAAGATGTCAGATTATTTCTACAAGATTTTAAGGGCCACTACCCAAGTAGAGAATTAGACGAGCGTTTGAAAGATTTGCCACACACCCTTTGGGCCACTGATTCCACCACAGTAGGATGTATGGAAATAACACCTCACAAGGTTACACTGAAAGAGGGAGCCCAACTACCACGTATAAGACAATACAAAATTCCACCTCAAGCTGAACAAGCATTAATGTTAATTATTCAGGACCTAATACAGTCAGGTGTGATTAAAGAAACAACTTCGAACATTTGCAATTCCCCTGTTTTACCAGTTCATAAAAAAGTGGAACCAGGAACACCACCTGTCTACAGACTAGTGGTGGATTTGAGAGAGCTCAAGAAATGTGTCATTCCACAACACCCTGTGGTCCCAGACATCTCCACTTTACTCACAGCCATAGATGCAGAAGCGACGCATTTTTCTGTCATTGACTTAAAAAACGCATTCTTCAGTATACCAATTCACCCAGACAGTCAATACCTTTTCGGCTTCTCCTTACAAGGACGAAGTTTCCAATTCACAAGAGCTCCTCAAGGTTTCACCGAAAGTCCAAGTGTATATAGCCAAGCGCTGAAAAGACAATTGGACACTATTCAAATGCCCACGGATACAGCCATACTACAATATGTTGATGATATCCTCATTACGGCCAGATCTGACGCAGCATGTGCTGAAGCATCACTACTAGTACTAGAATTCCTAGCTGCAAATGGCCATAAAGTTTCCCCTGGTAAGCTCCAATTTTGTTTACAGCAAGTGGCATACTTAGGGCACTTGCTGTCAAAGGAGGGTAGGCAGCTTACACAGGAACGCATCCAGCTCATACAACAAATACCACAACCATCAACACAGAAACAAGTTCGAGCTTTTGTTGGTCTCACCTCATATTGTAGACAGTGAATCCCGCAATTTGCACTCATTTCTAAACCATTAGTGCAGCTGACAACACTCGAAGCTGGCGCTACTCCACAATTACCCTGGACAGATGAACACACGCAAGCTTTTCAGTCTCTTAAAAAGGCTATGTGTCAAGCCCCAGTGTTAGCAACACCTGATTACACCAAAGATTTTACCTTGCTTGTAACAGAAAACTCAGGTACAGCACTATCAGTCCTGACCCAACTTCAAGCAGACAGACATAGACCATGTGGTTATTTTTCAAGTACATTAGATCCAGTAGCACAAGCATTACCTGCATGTCTAAAATCAGTAGCAGCTACTGCGCAAGCTATTAGACAAAGCGATGCTATTGTATTGGGACATCATCTGATAGTCCAGGTTCCACACGCTGTAGAACTTCTGCTAAACAGAACGCAAACACAGCATCTGACAATAGCCAGACTCACCGGATATGAGATGACGCTTTTTCAGCCACATATTGAGATTAGACGATGCAACATTTTAAACCCAGCAACACTGTTGCCACTGACCTCTCCTACTGAACAACTTCACGATTGTATTGACATAATTGATTTAGTGACCAAACCCAGACCAGATTTACAAGATACTCCCCTTTCTAAGGCAGAAATGACACTTTTTGTTGATGTTTCTTGCATGAGACTCCCCACTGGAGAACTAGCAGCAGCCTATGCCATCACAAATGGTACAAACACCTTGGAAGCACACAAGATAGAGATACTGTCGGCACAAGCAGCCAAACTCATAGCACTAACACGAGCATATCACTTAGAAAAAGGAAAATCAGTTAACATTTACACTGATTCACAGTACGCTTTCGGGGTTGTACACAACTTCGGCACATTGTGGAAAGAGAGAGGATTCCTCGCATCACACGGGTCTAAAATACAGCATGCTACACTCATCACTGCCCTCTTAGAGGCCAGTCAGTTACCAGCGAAAGTTGCAGTATTAAAGTGTAAAGCGCACACAAAAGGAACCGATGAAATATCAAAAGGAAATGATTCAGCAGACAGTGCAGCCAAATTAGCAGCAAACACAGAATTGAATATACTACACCGCCAATACGCAATACGAGACCCCTTTTCTGACATCCAGGATGTTCAAAGTCACACCACACCACAGGAACTGCTAGAATGGAAGGAAAAAGGAGGGTTCCTTACAGATCAGGGTTGGATGACACCTGAAAGAGCAGTATGGTTTCTGCCGGATGCTATGGTACAGGTTATAATAAACACCATACATGGACCAGCGCATCTGGGAGAAAAAGCAATGTTAGACAGCATACAGAACATATGGCACAACAAACATTTGAGAGCTGCAGCCAAACAAAAAGTTAAAACGTGCATGATTTGTAATCAGTTCAACCCAGGTAAAGGCACAAAGGTGGAGCAGGGTGGATTCCAACCCCCTGACCATCCATTTGAAGTTCTCCAAATGGACTATATCCAGATGGAGAGATGTAGAGGTCACAAGTATGTGCTAGTTGTAGTATGTGCTCTAACCAGATGGACAGAAGCCTATCCCGTCCCAGATTACACTGCAACGACAACTGCTAAGCAACTAGTAAGAGAATATTTCCTGAGATATGGGTTGCCCCGCGTCATCTACTCCGACAACGACCAGCCCTTCTCCTCTGAACTCATGAAGCAAGTGTCTCTTCTGTTAGGGTACACTTGGAAATTTCACTGCATAAGACATCCTCAAGCAGCAGGTCTAGTAGAGAGACACAGCCAGACTTTGAAGACAAAATTGGCCAAGATATGTACAGACAAAGGCGTGGACTGGATGGTAGCCTTACCGGTTGCCCTCTTCTACATGCGTATGGTAGCACATTCCAGAACTGGTCTATCTCCGTATGAAGTGGTCTTTTGCAGACCACCAAATATGTGGGGTACGCCAATGCCTAAAAGAATTACTGATGTAGACAGCAGAATATTGACTGATTACCTGGCTTCCTTTATGTCTGCACTCCAATCTTGTCGTTCACAGGTCGCTGCAGCCTTCCCTGACAAAACCGCCCCTGGAGAACACACCATCCGACCCGGACGGCGGTGAAGGTCGAAGGCAGGAAGGGCTGGCTACACGCGAGCCACTGCCGGAAATATTATGGACAAAGAGACACTGTTGCCGGCGACGCTGCCAACCCTAGTGACATTGTAACAGAACAATCTTTTGTGCCTTTGGAACTGACCCCACAACAAGAATATAAATCAAAGTTGAGGTCTGCCATCCGGATTCTGGCTAATTAAGTCCACTGGGCGCAGGTCCAGTGGTGAAGCGGTGGGAGCAAAGGGATGGATTTAAACACCTTGACTATGTGGGAAAAAGATCAAATGAAACGCAGAAACAAGAACTTTAAGAAATTGCGTAGTGGTTCTCTCATATGTTTAATGATATTGTTTTTCTTCATAACCGTTATGACGTGTCTTGGTTGGATCCTCCACACTGTTTTTCCTCCAACACCACACACATCTCATGCACCCAACAGCACTCAGGAACACACATCATGACCTACCCCCTCATGAACAAGCCCATAGACTAGCCTTGCAAAACAATAACTTTATACAGATGTTACACTACACTCATCAGGCCAGCAATAGCACAAATTGCTGGATATGTGGCCGCCTCCCACCTCATCAGAAAAAGGGAGGGATGCCTCTTTTCCCCTTTCCATTTTCCTATAATGGGACTTGTGAAGCCTGGTTCGCCCTAATAACAGCTGGCGATACCAACCCCACCTCCTGCCCTGACGGAAATAATTCATGCAAGAATGGGTGGCCTTGGGGGAACTTAAACAAGGTACTTAATGCTGCCTGTTACCCAAATAAGGATGGAAGTCCTCATGCGACAGGAACAGTCCTAGAAAGTGAAGAATACAAGCAAGGGAACATGACCATGTCCTACAAGATGTTAAATACCAAACCTAAAAAGAATGCTGGTCCCCCTTCCATCTCGGTCTCACCAGTAAAAGGACACCTGTGCATCTAGAAAAATGGCTCTGTTCCATTAGGACACAGTGACTGTCATACCACTATAAGTTTTGAAGACAGAGGAAAGTCCTCATTTCAAGCATCTCGCCATACTTATTTTGTCTGTGGCCAAACGGCCTATGTGCAGCTGCCATTGAACTGGGGGGGAACTTGTTATATAGCATTCCTGTTACCCCCTGTCTTTGTGGCCCCATCCACTTACCACCGAGACCTCCTAGTGCCCCATGTCAGACATAAAAGAACGATCGATACCTCCTTGGTTGACCAAACAGAAACCTCATCGGAACAGTATACAGATTTTAACAAAGGGTTCTTCTTCTTTGTTGGCCCTGTACAGAACAGCAAGCTTATACACAGGTTGACAAGGACCTTAGAGGCTATTGTAAACCAGACGGCGTCTGCCCTGGGGAGCTTAACCCAGGAGCAGTCCGCCATACGATTGGTTACTCTCCAAAATCGCTTTATCCTTGACATCATCCTGGCTGACAGAGGCGGAGCCTGTAAAATTATAGGCTCTAGCTGCTGTATATTTATTCCTGATAATTCCCCATCTGTATACACGGCCATAACAAAATTACACAAGATAGCCGTAAGTTTACATCAAGAACCTGGCACCTGGACGTGGTCTGATTGGTTCTGGAAGATATCGTCCTGGGGATGGCAACTGCTGTCAGCAGCAGGTATAATATTCCTGATAATAACTGGATGCTGCCTTTGCATCCAATGTGGTCTTGCCCTGTGCGGTCTATGCGCTGCAAACTGCATTCCTAAACCACTTGTCCAGCAGAGAGAAAGGGAAAGAATTATGCTACAAGAATGTATAGATGATCTCATGCAAATTGAGATATAATATAGGTACACTCTGGGGCAAGGAGGGAATGTGGAAATAGAATTGACAATTGTGCCCCATCATTTCCCTGTTTCTGCCTGGTAGCCATTTGCCTCAGACAAACACCCATTTTGTGTGTGACATGCTCTCAGCAACTTGTCTGAAAACTGTCCTTCACATCCCCATTGAATCTTGCACAACCCCCTGCTCCTTGTGGTCGAGCCAATTCCAAGAAGCCTGCCTGTGTGCCTTCCCCCAGTTGTGCCAGAGACTCAGCCACATCCTGTCCATTGTTGGTGACTCAGCCTGTCACACCAGCTGCCCTGTGACCACCCCCAACTGAAAGAGGAAGCACGAGGTTAGGCCCTGAAACCACACCAACTAATAGAGGAAGCACAAGGCTGTACACTGTGAACACACATTTCTGTGGTTCTGCCAATTCCCAGAACCAGCAAGATAGTTCCTGTTTTACACAAGATGGTTCCTGTTCTTGGCTCTAAGCCAGAGATAAACCCCCGAATGAGTAAGGGTCTTCAACTGAAAGAGAACACATTTCCACACATCACATGCCCTCTCACGAGACACAAGACACGCCCCTACCTTGACACATCTGTTGGAAATTACTGCTTGTCACTTCCCTTTTTCTTGTCACTTCTCTTTTCTTCTTTTTCCTATTGACTGAAAACTGTATAAATATTCTGATGTGTGAATAAAACTGCAGACCACTCCTGTACCCGCTTGGTGCTGGAGCTCTCCCCTTAACTCGAGTTACTGGACCCTTTGTTACTCGAACACCACGGACTCCTCTCTTTGCTTTGACTGAAATTATGATTATTAAGTATAGAAATTCTTACATGAGGTAATATTGAATTAATTTACCACACGCCCCTGAATGAAATGTATATTCCAAGGCCGTTGGTTTGAGTGCCCTTCAGATGTCGATCAGGCCTAGTACTAGGAGAAATTTGGTTAGTCGTGATTTTGCTGGTGGCTGCATTCTGGGTGGCATGCGGTCTAGGGTGTCACTGCCCATCATGTTGATGTCCCCTCCCTGGAAAAGTCGGCCTGGCGGAAGGTTTAGTAGTAAAGTCCCAAATCTGTCAGAGTCGAATCTCTCAACGTGGGAGGGACATATAATGACACGATATTTAATACGGCCCCTGCCCATTGACCCGAAATTAACGCATATCTGCCCAGTCTGTCTGTTCTAGTGTTCATCTTTTCACATTTTTAAAACATTACACAAGATTTTACATCCGGTTTCCTTAGGGAATCCAAATATAATGGTCTTTACCACCTACATTAGTTGGTATCCTCTGTGTTTTTTGGGTTAGAATCTACTAGGTTTCAGTTTGTCATGGTTTTATGTTGGATGGGTGAGCACAGTATTTCTGTGCCAAATAGTATCATCCCTTTTGCTTTTCATCATTGTTTACTATGGGGATACCAAATACTATGGCCCACGCATGGCTGTGATATCTTGTATCCCCTACATTTCATGGGCTACCATTCAGCCATTGACCAGTTGAGGTTGACATTTATTTGATAGCAGACTACAGTTGCTTTTCACATTTTATACATCATTTCATAAGATTGTACATCTGGCTCCATTAGGGGACACCATGTGTATTGGCCTATACTGGCTACAATACTTGGTATCCCCTGTGTTTCTCAGGTTAGAACTTACCAGGATTTAATTAGACCTGGTCTGATGTTGGATGGGTGAGCACAGTATTCTATGCCAAATAGCACCCTTTCTTTTGCTTTCCAATATCGTTTACTATGGGGATACCAAATATTATGGCTTGCGCATTGCAGTAATATCGAGTATCCCCCCCTTTAGACATTCACCAGTTGAAGTTGCATTTATTTGTTAGCAGACTACAGTAGCATTTCACATTTTTATATCATCCCTACAAGATTTTACAACCAGTTTCCTTAGGGGATACCAAATAGAATGGCCTTTACCTTCTATAATATTTGATATCCCCTGTGTTTCTCTTGTTAGAACATACCAGGATTCAAATTGACATGGTCTTATGTTGGACAGGAAAGCACATATTTCTATGCCAAATTGCACCCTTCCTTTTGCTTTCCAACATCATTTACTATGGGGATACCAAATATTATGGCTCACGTATTGCTGTAATATCGCGTATCCCCTATGTTTCATGGGCTACCCTTAAAACATTAACCAGTTGAAGTTGTCTTTTATTTGATTTACAACAAACAAATGATGGACGGAATGCTGACAATGCATACATTCTCCCCCAGTCAAGAGATCTGGGTTAAATCCATCGTTCTTTTGCCCACTACACCACCCCAGTTCAGACATGGCCATATGCAAATCAGTCTTGACCCTGTGCCTCATGGGAACAGTCCAGCCCGAACTGCCAAGCCATGTCTTCCCTGGACCGGAATCAAGCATCCTAGGACCGGTTTCTGGCTATCAGCCGTCATCAGCCAGGATAGCTTGACTCCAGTGGCGTAGTGAGCACGGGTCCCACTTCTGGGAATACCCATCCCACTTAGGGCGAAAAGCGTTACAACAAACAAATGATGGACGGAATGCTGACAATGCATACATTCTCCCCCAGTCAAGAGATCTGGGTTAAATCCATCGTTCTTTTGTGCCCACTACACCACCCCAGTTCAGACATGGCCATATGCAAATCAGTCTTGACCCTGTGCCTCATGGGAACAGTCCAGCCCGAACTGCCAAGCCATGTCTTCCCTGGACCGGAATCAAGCATCCTAGGACCGGTTTCTGGCTATCAGCCGTCATCAGCCAGGATAGCTTGACTCCAGTGGCGTAGTGAGCACGGGTCCCACGTCTGGGAATACCCATCCCACTTAGGGCGAAAAGCGTTACAACAAACAAATGATGGACGGAATGCTGACAATGCATACATTCTCCCCCAGTCAAGAGATCTGGGTTAAATCCATCGTTCTTTTGCCCACTACACCACCCCAGTTCAGACATGGCCATATGCAAATCAGTCTTGACCCTGTGCCTCATGGGAACAGTCCAGCCCGAACTGCCAAGCCATGTCTTCCCTGGACCGGAATCAAGCATCCTAGGACCGGTTTCTGGCTATCAGCCGTCATCAGCCAGGATAGCTTGACTCCAGTGGCGTAGTGAGCACGGGTCCCACGTCTGGGAATACCCATCCCACTTAGGGCGAAAAGCGTTACAACAAACAAATGATGGACGGAATGCTGACAATGCATACATTCTCCCCCAGTCAAGAGATCTGGGTTAAATCCATCGTTCTTTTGCCCACTACACCACCCCAGTTCAGACATGGCCATATGCAAATCAACGATGGATTTAACCCAGATCTCTTGACTGGGGGAGAATGTCTGCATTGTCAGCATTCCGTCCATCATTTGTTTGTTGTAACGCTTTGTCAAGCTATCCTGGCTGATGACGGCTGATAGCCAGAAACCGGTCCTAGGATGCTTGATTCCGGTCCAGGGAAGACATGGCTTGGCAGTTCGGGCTGGACTGTTCCCATGAGGCACAGGGTCAAGACTGATTTGCATATGGCCATGTCTAAACTGGGGTGGTGTAGTGGGCAAAAAAACGATGGATTTAACCCAGATCTCTTGACTGGGGGAGAATGTCTGCATTGTCAGCATTCCGTCCATCATTTGTTTGTTGTAACGCTTTTCGCCCTAAGTGGGATGGGTATTCCCAGACGTGGGACCCGTGCTCACTACGCCACTGGAGTCAAGCTATCCTGGCTGATGACGGCTGATAGCCAGAAACCGGTCCTAGGATGCTTGATTCCGGTCCAGGGAAGACAAGGCTTGGCAGTTCGGGCTGGACTGTTCCCATGAGGCACAGGGTCAAGACTGATTTGCATATGGCCATGTCTAAACTGGGGTGGTGTAGTGGGCAAAAAAACGATGGATTTAACCCAGATCTCTTGACTGGGGGAGAATATCTGCATTGTCAGCATTCCGTCCATCATTTGTTTGTTGTAACGCTTTTCGCCCTAAGTGGGATGGGTATTCCCAGACGTGGGACCCGTGCTCACTACGCCACTGGAGTCAAGCTATCCTGGCTGATGACGGCTGATAGCCAGAAACCGGTCCTAGGATGCTTGATTCCGGTCCAGGGAAGACATGGCTTGGCGGTTCGGGCTGGACTGTTCCCATGAGGCACAGGGTCAAGACTGATTTGCATATGGCCATGTCTAAACTGGGGTGGTGTAGTGGGCAAAAAAACGATGGATTTAACCCAGATCTCTTGACTGGGGGAGAATGTCTGCATTGTCAGCATTCCGTCCATCATTTGTTTGTTGTAACGTCTTTTATTTGATAGCAGACTACAGGTCTTTTCACATTTTTTACATCATTCCACAAGATTTTACAACCGGTTTCCTTAGGGGATACCAAATACAATGGCCTTTACCGTCTATAATATCTGGTATCCCCTATGTTTCTACGGTAAGAACTTACCAGTATTCAATTTGACATAGACTTATGTTGGATGAATGAGCCCAATATTTATATGGCAAATAGCACCCTTCCTTTTGCTTTTCAACTTCGTTTACATTGGGGATACCAATTATTTTGGCTAACGCATTGCCGTAATATCTTGTATCCCCTATGTTTCATGGGTTACCCTTGAGCCTTGACCACTTAAAGTTGTCTTTTATTTGATATCAGGCTATAGTATCTTTTCAGATTTTTTACATCATTCCACATGATTTTACATCCGGTTCCCTTAGAGGATACCATATATAATGGCCTATACCAGTTATAATATCTGATATCCCCTGTGTTTCTGGGGTTAGAACTTATCAGGATTACATTTGACATGGTCTTATGTTGGATGGGTGAGCACAGTATTTCTGTGCTAAATAGCACCCTTCCTTTTGCTTTCTAACATTGTTTACTATGGGGATACCAAATATTATGGCTCATGCATTGCTGTAATATCTTGCATCACCTAAGTTCCATAGGTTACCCTTTAGCCACTCACCAGTTGAAGTTACCTTTTATTTTATAGCAGGCTACAGTATCTTTTCAGATGTTTTACATCATTCCACAAGATTTTACATCAGGTTCCCTAAGGGGATACCATATATAATGGCCTATACCGGCTATAATATCTGGTATACCCTGTGTTTCTGGAGTAAGTACTTACCAGTATTCAATTTGACATAGCCTTATGGTGGATGGATAAGCACAGTATTTCTATGGCAAATAGCACCCTTCCTTTTGCTTTTCAACTTTGTTTACATTGGGGATACCAAATTTTATGGCTCACGTATTGCCGTAATATCTTTTATCCCCTACGTTACATGGGTTACCCTTGAGCCATTGACCACTTGAAGTTGTCTTTTATTTGATAGCAGACTACAGTATCTTTTCACATTTTTGACATCATTCCACAAGATCGTACATCCCGTTCTTTTATGGAATACTATATATAATAGCCTATACCGGCTACAATATTTGTTATCCCCTGTGTTTCTAGGATTAGAACTTACCAGGATTCAATTTGACATGGTCTTATGTTGAATGGGTGAGCACAGTATTTCTATGCCAAATAGCACCCTTCCTTTTGCTTTCGAACATCGTATACTATGAGGATACCAAATATTATGGCTCAGGCTTTGTTGTAATAGCTTGTATCCCCTATTTTTCATAGGCTACCCTTTAGCTATTCACCACTTAGAGTTGCATTTTATTTGATAGCACACCACAGTATCTTTTCCGATCTTTTACATCAATCATGAAGATTTTACATCCTGTTCTCTTGGTGGATATAAAATATAATGACCTCTACCGCCCAGAATATCTGGTATCCTATGTGTTTCTCGGGTTAGAATTTACCAGGATTCACTTTGACATGGTCTTATGTTGGATGGGTGAGCGCAGTATTTCTATGCCAAATAGTGACCTTCCTTTTCCCTTCCAACATCGTTTACTATGGGGGATACCAAATATTATGGCTCATGCATTGCTGTAATATCTCGTATCCCCTACGTTTCATGAGTTACCCTTTAGCCATTGACCACTTGAAGTTGCTTTTTATTTGATAGCAGATTACAGTGACTTTTCAAATTTTTTACATTATTCCACGAGATTTTACAAATGTTTCCCTTAAGGGATACCAAATATAATGACCTATACCGGCTATAATTTCTGGTATCCCCGGTGTTTCTTGGTTTAGAACTTATCAGGATTCAATTAGACAATGTCTTATGTTGAATGGGTGAGCACAGTATTTCTAATGCAAATAGCATCATTCCTTTTGCTTTCCAACATCGTTTACTATGGGGATACCAAATATTATGGCTCACGCATTGCTGTAATATGTCGTATCTCCTACATTTCATGGGTTACACTTTAGCCATTGACCACTTGAAGTTGCCTTTTACTTGATAGCAGACTACAGTAACTTTTCAGATTTTTTTATATTATGGCTCACGCATTGCTGTAACATCTCGCATCACCTAAGTTTCATAGGTTACCCTTCAGCCACTCACCAGTTTATGTTGCTTTTATTTTATAACAGGCTACAGTATCTTTTAAGATTTTTTACATCATTCCACAAGATTTTACATCCGGTTCCCTTAAGGGATATCATAAATAATGGCCTATACCGGCTATAATATCGGGTATCCCCTGTATTTCTAGTGTTAGAACTTACCAGTATTCAATTTGACATGGTCTTATGTTGTATGGATGAGCACAGTATTTCTAAGGCAAAAAGCACCCTTCCTCTTGCTTTACAACATTGTTTGCAATGGGGATACCAAATATTATGGCTCACGAATTGCTGTAATATCTCATGTCCCTTACGTTTCATGGGTGACCATTTTGCCATTGACCACTTGAAGTTGCCTTTATTTGATAGCAGACTAGAGTACATTTTCAGATTTGTGATTTAATTCTGCAAGCTTTTACATCTGGTTCATTTAGGGGATACAAAATATAATGCCTCACAAAAGCTCTACCATTTGGTATCCCCTATGTTTCTCAGGTTGGAGCTTACCAGGTTTCAGTTTGACATGGCCTTCTGTTGGCTGGGTGAACACAGTACGTTCCTACTAAATAGCACCCTGCCCTGTGTCTTCCAACATCTTTTACTATGGCGTTACCACATATTACGTCTCCCGCATTGCTGTAATGTCTGGTATCCCCTACTTTTCAACGGTTACCTATTAGCAGCTGACCAATTCAAGTTGCATTTTTATAGCAGATTACAATATTTTTACCACACACTTTTTATTTCACAAGCTTTCAGATCTGGTTCCTTTAGTGGATACCAAATGTAATGCCTCATAGGAGTATAATGTTTTCCATCGCCTATTTTTCTAAGGGTTAAAAGTAGCCTGGACACAATTTGTCATGGCCTAATGTTGGCAGGTTGAAGACATTGTTTTTTGTTTATCATGCACCCTTCCTTTTGATTTTCATTCTCTCCTTCCATGGGGATACCAACTATTATGGCTCAAGCATTGCTGTTATATTTTGTATACCCTCCTTTTCAAGGGTTACCATTTCACCACTGACAAGTTCAAATTGACTTTTATTTGACAGCAGATTACAGTATAGTTTAGCACTTTTAATATCATTCCACAAGCTTTCACATCTGGTTCCTTTAGGTGATACCAAACGTCACCAATGAGCTGTAATATGTGTTGTCCCCTATGTTTCTTGGATTCAAATTTACCAGGACATAATTTTATATGGTGTTATGCAAGCGGGATGACACATTGTATCGTTCTCACACTACTGTGGAGAGGCATCCTTTGTGTAGGATGATGTTTCTCATTATAGGAAACACTGGAGGTGACTCTGAGCTTCAGCACCCACACCGTGGACAAAATGTGGTTTAGGATCTTCCTGATGCAGCGATTTGGGACAGGCGGTCAACAGGAGCTATAACTCTTTGGAAAAGCTGAGGCTGGTGTCCCAACCCTTGTCACAGCCATCCACCAGGCGACTTTGCTCGGGAGGAGTATTCTGCAACTCCTTGACAAACAAAAGGCCTCTCGGAATTTCTAAATGTAGCCTGATCTCTTGTTTCTCACCTCAGTGTCTGAGTATCCTCCCTCCAGCTATCCGAATGCAGGTAATACACTTCCACTCTCCAGGAAGCTATCCTCATCTTGTACAATTACAAACCAGGGGATTCAAATTGACCTCACTTTGCTTTGCAAGGGTAAGCATCAGAATACATCAGTTATAGCAATCAGGGAATCTTCTTTTCAATGTTTGGATTACTTATCTTGCATATTCTCTCGTGTTGCTTTTATCATGAAGTAACTGATTCATTCATGTGCAGCCGAAAGTGCTTGATATTTTCTTTTAAATGCATCCAGCCATTACTTTGCGGTTCCAACCCCTGAGCTGATCAGCGTTCTTTGCTCAAGCGGTGGTCTAGCAGTAGCCTGGTAGTGAACAGACTGTTCACCTGTTTATAGGGCCCATCACAAAGGACTTAATAGAGAACAATCTCAAATGCAAACAATGTTTTGAGTCCTTAATGAATTGAGCATCGTAGCTTCTGATCGGCGGCTTCACTAGCACCAACCCAGCACACCATATATTGATGCAAACAATTGGCCCAGCTCGATGCATCTAGTGACGAAGGGCCTCCTTCCTGGGAGTAAAGAAAAGCTTGAGACAGGCAGAACCGACGTACTCGCTACTCTCCCCAGTAAAATTGAAGATAATGGTGAACAACACCAGCTATTTCTTCTCTAAAACAACCGATGCCTGGGACTGGGTGAGCAGATTCTTATATTTCTGACTATCACTAAACCGCAATGGGTCAGTGACCCACCTTGATGGCAAACTGATTTTCGGACTTACTGTATCTGGTGACGGTATGCCAACCGCCCCCCAGACCCTCTCCTTAGGCCTAGTTTTGCATTAAAATATGGCACTCGGATAATCCCACCTGTAGGTTGGTTTGTTGATTGTTTGGACAGTTGGAGTTTTCTTGACCTCCCTGGGTTGGGAGTTAGTCATTCTAGTTTACTTGTTTGCAAGGTCACATAATATGCATTTGCCCACCCCTCAGTATTGCCTGTCTCACATGCTACCACCCACCAGAATTATGAGGGGGCCCTCCCTCCACTGGTGGGTGTCTCCCCTTCCTTGCCTACACATTGTGCTATGGCCAGGCTGCATATCTTAACTTGGAATGTCCAAGGTATGGGGACAGCAAACAAGCGTCACACAGTACAAAAATATGTTGGAAGGCGTGAAGCCCAGATAGCCTTTCTCCAAGAAACCCATAATGCAGGAGGGGAAGACGCGCGTGTCCAGGAACGTTGGTGTGGTCAATGTTGCAGCACTACATATTCAGGCTTTATATGGGTTAGGCCTGCAATTCCCTTTCGATGCATGGCCATGGAAATAGACCCTGAAGGGCGAAATGTTCTTGTGGAGTGACAGTTAGATGGCAGGGCCCTTTTATTAGCCCGTATGTGTACGCCAAATGTAGCACAGCAAGCCTTCTTGGCCCACCTCACTGTCATCCTTACCAGATTTGCGCATATACCTTTGATTATTAAAGGGGATTTTAACTGTGTCTTAATCCCGCAATCGCTCCAAACAAGACAAAAGTGTAATAATTTTGTTATAACTGCAGAACAAATATTGCACTGGAAAACTGGAAGTTGATGCACACCCACTGGGGCGGAATTCTGTAGCTCCTCATAGTTTCTGAGACTCCGTTGCCTAGCGTGTTAAGTTTCATACACCATGTACTTGAGAGGTCCGAATGAAGTCAGTTTTAAACATAATGGACATGAGGGATTAAAAGCTTTTGGGTAAAAATAATGCCCTATGTGAATATCTAAATGGTTCATGCTATGGGCATTAGGTCTCATGAAATTATGAGCAAGTGCAGTAGGCAGACGCCACCGGACATGCCAGCATGAATTAGGAGTTGCCATTTCTTCATACCACAAGATTGATAAATGTTTAATTTGCATTTATAGTATTTATTGTGAGATGTCACTCAAAATGGTGCGGCATTTATTTTCTAATCGAAACGCAATGGGCAGCTTGCATTCTTTTCATTATGTTATGGCTTTGATCACTCTTATGTAGAAATGGTGCCCATGCTTGCAGACCCTCTATAATGTATTATGAGCACTGTGTCCTCTCTCTCTGTGAATTGCAAATCAGTGAAAGGAATAAGTGACAAGCATAGTGTCTGCTTCCTGACCCATGAGCAAGGAGACTCTCCGAAACATGTTGGGATATTCGTGTATATCCTGAATAAACTATTGAACAGCAGAGGAGACTTGTGGATTATTGAGGAGACTTGTGGATTATTGTTGAGTGATGCAGCACTAAGGACTGGTTTGACATATGTATAAACATATGTATATATATAAATTGTGGTATAAAGGTAGTGATTATACATATTTATTTTATTGAAGTTATATATTGAGTTATATTTTCTTGGGTTTATTTATATTTATTTGGTAATGTAATGTGAATATTCTATTGTTTGGGTTAATCTTTTCGTTAATGTATAATGTCATTATTTTTATGATCAGTAATTAAAAATGTACTTATTTTAGCAATATTGCTGTTGTCATTGTGTGATGCGATATGTTCGACAATTTATAGGTTTGTTTATAGGGAACAATATTTTTGTAACTGATATTTTTGTGTTCAATATTAGTAAAAAACTATTTTGTTAACAGCGATATTTTTGTTCTTCATAATTGTTGTTTTGTTAGATAAGTATAGAAAGGCCGTATTTTTGTTCACAAGATTTATTTTTGTGTATCGATATTTTGTGCCTCGATATTCCGTCATTGAACCCTCTAACCCTGTAGCAGTCTGTGTCTCATTCATTAAAAATGTCTTCACTGAATTTAGCACACACCTTACAGCTTCATGCAAAGAGGCCTTCACACTGACTTGTGCTGCGCCCATAATGCTGCAGAGGAATAGGACTTCCTACATCTTACGTGATCCTGCCCTCCCATAATGAATATTGGGAAAAGGTTACCACTGCTATTGTTCATATGACTGAGAAAAAAGTAGCACCTGGGTCCAAACCAGTGCTTAATTTGTGTCAGTGGTTTCCAGTGCTCAGCATCAGCACTTATTTCACAGGGCCATGTCTACTGAATTTTCCGTCCCTGGGCATTGGGCCCAGTAATTAATAAAAATGAATGTATCTGCTCTCCTTTTGATGTCTGCCTGGTATGGCTGACCCACCCAGTTCCAGAAATGATGACTGCATCCCAATATTAATGTCAGCAGTGCATACCTGCCTTTCACCAAGGAACATCATCATTTTCTAATTCCATTGGTAAATTGTTATGGAGGGCAGCTGATGGCTGTGCTGGGAGGGAGCAGGCTGGCAAAGTTCTGTACAAACTTTAGAATGTCGTGGAGCAATTTAAAAGTGCATAGCATACTGTTTGTATCAGTTTACACTGAACTAAAACCAGTTGAAGCGGTCTATAATACTGCCTTTACGTGCTTGTGGCCTGGGCCCACCAAAAACTGCAGTCACTGTCAGAACTCAGTGCGCATGTGCTGCTCTGCACTGACACTGTATAAAAACTGCTACCACTCTAATTGCTCAGCTGTGTGAGCATGGCAGTGGCAGCATTGCAGAGAGCAAGCACGGTAGGCCAAGCAGAACTGTAGGCACTGGCACCTGCCTGCTCGGCCTCCACTGATTGGAGCATGATGGTGACCTGCTGTGGCCAGCCATTACCACATCATCCCTCCTCACTGAGCCGGTAAGTGGAGGTGGATAGGTCATTGGGGGGGGGATTGTGTGTGTGTGTTAGACCTGTCAGCCCTAGGGTGGTCTTCCCCTATATTTTTTTTCCATTTTTGCCTCGTTACTGACCACCATTTTTGTTGGACATAGGACTCTGGGTGCCTCACTGCAGCTGAACAGTGCTGAGGTGCAGGTGCTCCCTCCTAACAACATGGTTGCCACAGGCCCCTGCTACTGCGGTGAGGCCACTGTCCTATCTGCGCACTTGTAGTTGAGATAAGGCTGAGACTTAATGCTACTGTAACCTTGACCGTCCCGCCTCTTGTCAACATAGACAGACACCACAGAGTCCCCAGATTCCTCTGGAACCTTCCAGCCCCCCAGATTGTCGCCAGAACTTGCCGCCTTTTTGAAGGGTCAACTGACCTACGGGTATAAAAGCAAAGGAGGGAAACCTGACGAGTTAGTTGCACTACTGGACCTGGGGACCCTCCGCTGAAGTGAAGGCTGCTGAGCTAGGGGGATGCTACACTACTGAGGCTGACTGATCCTAGGACCTGCTGTCCCCAATTTAGATGAGTACCCTGCCTGCCTGCTGACCTTGCCCTGTGAGAGGGGAACCAGGGACACCAACTTCAGTGTGCCTGCCCAGGACTGCCATATTCCCTTCCCCTACAACTGACACCTGTGATCCCTAACCAGCGCTGTGACTCCTAAGCGCTGTGTGCTCGACACCTGAAATCGCTACCCAGCGCTGGGCCTGCGACGAGCTGTGAACCTGAAAGTGCTGCTGCTGCTGGGGATCCTAAGGAATGGGGCACTATGCCAGCAAAGCACTGCCCAATCAGAATTTGCCCTTGATCTTGAGCGCTATGCCGGTGAAGCGCTGCCGTGCCCAGAACCTGACCCTGAGCCCCAAACGCTAGTGCAGAGAAGCGCGTGGGCCCAGGACCAGAGCGTCCTGCCCGGCACCGTACCAGAGCATGCCCTGTGCCCAAGATCACCGCCACGACCCCCGTGCTGTGAGGAGAAGAAGCGCTGAGGCGGAAAGGAAGCGCTGTGGTGCCGGACTCACTGCCGCGGCCCCATGCTGCTGCGAAAAGCGCCGCTGCATCCCCAATCACTGCCGCGGCCCTTGAGCTGAGGGGAGGGCGTTATCGGCCGGGCCCCCCAGGAAGCCGTGCTCCCATTGGCTGATGGGCGGAGTGCTACAAGGAGACCCGGGGCTTGCCCAGGCGCCATTGCAAGGAGCCCCCAGGGAGCGCAAGAGCTCCCCGGACCCACCGGACTGGTTCCTCCGCCGTGGGGGGCCCCACCGACATCAGTGACATCCTCCTCTTCCCAGGAGTGGAGAGGGCTGGCCAGGGGAGGGGTTGTTTGGAGGCCAGTTCACGAGGAGACTGACCGGGGGAGCCTGTGCATGCTCTCCCCTATGCTCCCCTGCTCCTTAACCCCCGAGTGACTGAGTTGGTGAGTCGGGAGGCCTGGGGCCTACGCTCCAGTGGAGGCCCAGTCCTATTCACAGCAGGGGCGACCCCAGGGGCTCCTGGGGGCCAGAGAACTTTATCAACCTAGCCAGACACGAGTAGTCACTGTCTTTGGGCATGCCCCCCCCGCTGCTGAAATGTCTCATTTGAACCTGAAGTGAATATATAACTGCCATAGGATTGTTGCCCGACTAGAGCCTATACCTGCAATCGACTTGTTACTTGTATTTCATAGATGTTAAAGAATGCTTACCCGCATGGACTATATGCATAAGAATGATCACCTGTAGTGAATATCTGCATAGGAATTGTTGCCTGCATTGGTATAATGTTACGGAAACCGTTTAACCTGCATACTGTGAGAACTTTGCATTTCTAGTCCTGACGAGAAGTAGATAAAGATAGTTGTTCTTGTAAATGAAACTGGAGTGGTGTCTCCTTATTGTGTGTGCTTTACTGTGTCAGTGTGGTGGTGTGCTGCAAGACTACTTCACACAGCCTCGGGCATGCCTTCCTGCCTCGCGCCCAGCTACCGTGTTGGAGTCAGTGGTCCCTGGGACCCCGGTTCTAACAGTGTGTATGTGTAAATCGCCGATTCTGTGGGGCGGGGCATGTATGTGTGTATCCTCACCCTAGCTTGACATTAGCAAAGTGCATTAACCCTTGGTAGTGACTGCCAGGTACTTGTTTCTGTTATGTTTGTATTTATTATCTTTAAAACACCTTTTATTATGCATTTTTGCAATGTTACCACCCATTTATAATTTTATATCAAAGTTGGCCCATTTTTGTTGCTTATAGAGCCACAAAAAATAAAAAGAATATGTGAGTGCTTTGAAGCCTGCCAGGCATGTGCTAGAGTATGTACTAAAGCAACTGCTCTCGTCCAGCACGGGCAGCATGTCTATTAAAGCAACATTTTGTCATGCAACTGGCAAGCCCAAGGCGCTGCCAACCACTCTCAGTAGATCACGCCTGCAAAGGATGTGTCTTCAAGTCATGAGGAACTGTAATAAGGTAATCCAGGTGTCCCTTTTCATGCAGCACAGTAATTCTCCCAAGCAACCTCCCCCTCCTGGCCAAATCATGGAAAAATGTATGCTGTCTCATTTCAAAAACCACTTTGAAAAATACAACCTGCACAACACCTTCAGGGTTCAGGAAATCAGGGTTCAGGAAAGTCTGAAGCACAGAGACTGCAATACTGAACAATGTAGATGACCTACACAGATCTCTGGACGAAGGCCAGGCCTGCCTCCTAGTCCAAGTCCTCCTGGACATTTCAGCAGCCTTTGACACTGTCAACCATGACATCCTCCTTAACATCCTCGCACTACGTGCAGATATCAATGACACTGTACTTCAGTGGTTTGCTTCCTTCCTGAATGAATGCTCATAGTTAGGCTGTCCGGAATTCGGTTTAAACCGATTCTGACCGACAGTACCCTACCGGATGAAAATCAGCTGACCCGGTTTAAACCGAGTGTCACTGATTTTCATAGTTGACGGGGAGAGGAGCTGTTGTGGACTGCCGTCTCTCTGACTGCGGCCGCACCCGAGTACTTCACAGGTCTTTAAAAAGACCATTTAGATAACGAGGCTTTGTTGTTCTTACGCCCCTTCTCAGAGCCCCTGTGGGCGGGGCTGAGCGCAGAAACGGTCTTCATTGCCAGGTTTATGCAGATCATCGCGGCACTGGAGCGACCTGCCGGACCTGACCGCCAAAGGCTGTGGTGCTGCTGGGATCGCTTCTGCAACTTACATAATGCTGGATGGGAAAATACCGCTTCTCGAAGCCCAGCAGCTCGATGTGCCTGATGTAGGGGTCTGCCATGGTGCCGGCTTCCCTTTCCCACCGACGCTGCTCTCTGCTGTAGGTGCCACGGTGTTTTGGGTCCGGCTGCCCTGTAATCGGAGGCTGTGCCGCTCAGTTCCTCCTCGGTGCGTGGACGGCAGTGTCTGCTCTTACCACAGCAGTGGTGTGTTTATCCTTCGCCGACAATCCCTGGCTATGTAGCCCTTCGAAAGAGAAAGTGACGCCAGCGCCTCCCTGTGTGCGCTCCGGGCGGGCCTATGATGCTGTCTCGGCGCTACCTCAGACAGGTGCCAGCGAACGTTACACCCCATCGTCCACACTCTGAACACGCATGTAATAGCTCATTCGTTCACATTCAAATGAAAGCTGCGGTGAAATCATTTTTTTTCCTGTTGGCTGATTTGAAAATACCTTCCACATTGACCAAAGTTTTCTTGACCAAAATTATCTTTCCGGTTTCTCATTGACCTCAGCAGAATGAAAGGTTAAGTAGGTCCTCTTAGCATGGTTACTACGGTGACCTTCGAGTTTCAGAGAGTGCTCTGCAGCAAGCGCATTAACTCGCAGGCTATCTTACTAACTAAACAGAGTGAGATAAGCACTATCTATGGCAGCGTTTCACAATCAAATGGCCCATATCCTAGAGCGACACTATGGACTGGTGAAGAAAAAAACATTTAAATGCTACTTGGGGTGAGATGCGTTCGAACTGTGTTTTAAGCTAAAAGGAAGCCTCCCATTTAGTTATTTTTTCGCATTTAAAAACACTTGAATTATTATTTAGACTAAAAGCCGAAAATAACCCGACCATGTCTGAACCTCTCACATGGGCAGTCTACAAGATAATACATTGTGAAATGATGTGGAAACCCCAAAATACAACAACATACTTGGGTTGGTCAGTGAGTTAGAAAGCAATAACGTAAGAACCCACGTGATTACAAATAAATAAAAAAATACACCATACATTTTCCCTCCCACATGCAACGTATGGTTTGTTAGCATGAAAAGCCTGTGTGTTTTTTAGTGCCTGACTCAAAAACTGACAAGGGTGTTCAGAATGAAAGGGCAAAGACGAACTTCAAAGAGCAGGGCTTTCTATCGACATGTTCACATTCTGCCTCAACGCCCCAGTGCTCTTAGCTTCTCTCTTCCTATTTCATTCCTCCTCCCCCCTTTCTTCCGATGTTTTTTTGTCCTTTTCCTTCCTGCCTCCTGCAGATTCTTCGTCCTGTCTCGCGGTTTTCTTTCAGCCTTGTAAGTAAATTTTCCTTCCACTTCATGCATATCTAACAGTCAGCCTCTCCCATCTCCCTTTAGGTCCCTGTCCCTCTGCTCTTTTCTAGACTAATTTTTGGTTTCTTATTCCAGCAGCTCCTCACTACATTTTCCTGAATTCCCTTCAGCTCTTTCAAGTTCAGCTTCATATTCTTTGTCTTTTTATGTTAAGGGATGGCCAACAATCTAGCTTGGTGTTCTTCTCAGAAATGGGGCGGCACTCTTTTTGGGGGCAGCGGATGTGAGCAAGTCGTGTCTGTCAACTAACACCACCACCCCACCCCTGTGAACAAGTCGTCAGTTGGCTGCCACCCCTCCCGCACCCCGAGAACAATCTGTCTGTTGCCCGCTCTTACCTGCACCTAAACTTAGGGGCTGCCCTGGGTGGCAGTAGGTCTAGCTACTCCACTGTCTATATTTAGTGTGTACATCAAGACCACTGAGCTTACCCTGGCTCTCAAACCATTTCACTTCTCCTCAGAGAGCACATGTGGTATAAAAACTTAAAAATATACCAAAATATGCTGTAAATCAGGGCATGCGTTATGCACTACTGAGCCATGCTTGCGGACAATTCTGTCCTAACTCTATGCCTCCACATATTGTGTCCATGATAAATTCAACATGAATTATTTTTGTAGCTAGGTGAAATTTCATCCCTAATCACGGACCAGATATGGCCCAAACTCAGCTCTCAGTAATCCCATTTTCCAAATACAGATCAACCAAAAGTTCAGAAATTTCTAAGGAGTGGCAAGTAGAGCGGGCATTTAAATAAATCTAAATCAGGGCGAGTCAACTCTACCAACCATCTTGAAACCTTCGACTTGTAAAAATGTATTTGGACCTCATATACACTGTATGTACACTGTCTATATACCATGCATCAATGAAGAAAGCAAGCAATAATAAAAGCAAAGCGTTCCATAAACACCGGTAAAACACCGGTAAAACACCATTTCAGTTGTTTTTTATGGGGCGAAAATGAGTAATCACTGAAAAGCACTGTTTTTTTGAGTTTTGAAATCACTGGAAACCATTGAAAAAACACCACCAGAATTCACCAAAAATAGAAACTGAAAACAGGAAACGCCTACTCATAGTTAATCGAATTAAACAACTCCATCTCAAAAGTAGCACCAGAATTGCAAGGGTCTCCTGCCCTATTCTACCACTATATGAAACCCCTTGCAATGATCATGAAACAAGCCAGAATTGCCTATCATATGACACTCAAATCTACATAAACATTTCATCAGCTAAAAACATTTAAATGGGGGCGTGGCTAAGCCGCGAAGCACGATGGCCGCGGCTTATCAGAGCTCTGCTAATCCCTCACCTCCCCCGTTTATCCGACGCACATATTCGCACCTCAATCTTGCGGCTTTTGAAGGAGAGACTATCCGGTGCCAGTCTGCGGTGATACGAACTTCGGAGGGCGTCCTGCAGCGGAGATCCAGCCTTAGTTGCTTTGCGGCCTTGTCGTGGAGGAGAGACCGGGGCCTTGAGAGACGGCTAGCGCTGGGAGAGAAGTGCATCCCGAGCTGTCCATGGCCGTGGATCATGCACCGGAATCGGCGGTGCATTCCCTACTGTGACCGGAGCGGGGTTCTTCCGGGAATCCTGAAACAGATTGAGAAGTGTCCGGGGCCTCGCGGAAGAGTTGGAGCTGGGGCCTCGAGTGTGGAGGTAGCAGTGAGACGGCCCAGGCTCTCATTTGATTAGACTGGAAGGCACGGCTGAAATAAGTGAGCCGCATTCCGGAACCCGGTCGGGGATTCTCTCCTCCCTCCTCTCACCGGCATTGATGTGGTAGATGCAGAGGAAAGTCACAGGAGCGGGAGAGAGCAAGTGGCGCATCGAGTGGATGGAGACAAAGGAGGCCCGGTAATTAGAGTGGCAACTGGATTTGCGGGAGAACGGCGCACACTGGGTACATTATCATTTGGTAACTGCATTGGCCGAGTCCTGGAGGCGGGCCCCCACCGAGAGAATATTCAGCGCTCCCATATGGCCTTTGGGAACCATGCTATGTACAACTAAACCGTGAGCTGAAACAGCTGTTGCTCTAACAGACACTCAACACTCGCAATTGGAGCATTTTTTGCCCGCTCATTGCGACACCTTCTGCTCCTTGGGCTGCGCCGTCGCCACAGTGAGTCACATCATTGACAGCTTTGGGGTTTGGCCTATTGCAGTTTATCCCACGCGCATAAAAGCTAGTGCTGTGTGTGACCAGTGCCCACTATCTGGAAAGGCCCGACTGGGATCTCGCTGACTCGAGGGCCCCTTGGGGACAGTAACTCATCGTCGCACTGGTGTGTCTGGCCGCCCCCCCACACTGCAGCGGTGACGCACTCAGTTCGTCATCAGACACGACTGCGGGCAGATTATAGACATTGCTGGAAACCCCCTGCCCGCTCACCAACTTGAAAGCTGGGACCTGTATGGAGGCTGGAGGTGGTGGAGGGAATGCTTGAGTGACCGACGCTCTTGTTGCCTAATACCCACCTAGTGATATCATGTCGACCTCAAGGAGCAGAAAGCCAGTGCAGCAGAACCGGCTTGACAGATACACCCTCCCCAAGACCTCGATGCCTGAATCTTCCTCTGCTGGTAAGGGAAGCGCTGCACCAGGAGAAGTATCGCTGGAACCGACCTTGAAGGACGTGCTGGCGGCAATTGCGAACATAAAAACCTCTCTAGAACACAAGATTGACTCCATCACAGTTGAAGTGAACCTGATTCGAGTGGATATGAACAAAAACAATGAGCGTGTTAAACAGGTTGAGCTAACAAATGCGAGTCTGGTGGAAGACACCTCCGAAATACAACGTGAATTCAAGGACCTACAAACATTCAGGAGGTTCGCTGAATCTAAACTGGACGACTATGAAGGGCGACTGCGACGTAATAACGTGCGGATCTTCGGTGTTCCGGAAAAATCAGAAGGGCAGGCTATGGATCTCTTCGTGGAAGATCTTATTCTGAAACACCTACAACCCAAGGGGCTAGGAAAGTTTTTCGTTATTGAGAGAGCCCATAGAGTTCCTGGAGGATGGCCTAAACCCGGGGCACCCCCCCCCCCCCGTCCGAACCTGGCCAGAGTACTGAACTTCTGCGACCATGATGTCATACTCCAGCAAGCTAGGGCTGGACCACCCTTGAAATATGAAAACGTGGACATAACATTCTTCCCGGACTTCACTCAGTTAGTTCAGAGACAGCGACGCTCCTTTCTGGGGATCAAGAAGACACTGCGGGATAAAGGATATAAGTATGCCATGCTGTTTCCCGCCAGACTTCGAGTTGAGGCAGATGGGAGAGCATGGTTCTTCGAACATCCAGAAGTGGCGGCGGAATGGCTGGAGAATCGTTGATAAGCGAAATATTTGACGCAGTGGTGAGACCGGCGGGGGGGATGTGGGTGGGTGGGTGGTGCAGGACCCGGGGTGATCCTCCGGACACTTCTAAGCATGCCAGGAATGGGACCTAACATAGAGGACACACAGGCAGGTGATATCGGGCATTTTAGGCCTTCTCTGTTCCTATCGTTGTGGGATGTTTTGCAATAATTGGATGAAGTCGCGAGATTGGGGGGGAGGTTTTTTCTTGAATGGGGGATGGGGGGCAGGCACCACGCACCCTACGTTCTACCCTTAGTTACTTGGTAGGGCGACAGGCACTCTGCAAGTTTAATCATGGGCAGTTTGAAGCCCGGAGTGCAGGGGAGCAGGGAGGGGGGCTGTTGGGAGGACATGTTTATGGTAGTTGGAATCTATGTGGTTGACGTTCAGTTCAATCGACTATGCCGGATCATGACACAGAGCGGGAGCAATGCACAAATATGTTTACAAATGGGTACACATTGGGACGTTGGGATTAGGGTCCTTAGCTGGAATGTCAATGGCTGGGGGATAAGCTTAAGTGTAGCATGGTACTTCAAGTATTTCAAGAGACAGGCCCCTGATTTCGTCCTGTTGCAAGAAACACATCTGATGGGTAACATGTGCCAAGCTATGCACAGAGGAGGGTATAGACTGGTGGCGCACTCGGGTTTTATGACAGGCTCTAGAGGAGTGGGCATACTAGTCAGGAACTCGTTCCCTTTCATGGCGCAGGCTACGTGGTCGGACAATAGGGTTAGATATGTGGGAATATAGGGGGAGTGGGAAGGTCGGACCATCACGTGTATCTCAGTATACGTTCCACCCGGCCTTCAAAGTGAGACTTATAAGGATCTGAGTGCGGTGATGCTGTCATTCCCACTGGGTCTCCTCATTATGGGGGGAGACTTTAACGCAGTCGTATCTGGCGAGTTGGATCGGCACCCCCCGCGAGCCATCCGGCCGGCGCAGAGGTGGCTCTTCAACTTCCTTGAGGCCAAGGGGCTGGTAGATGGATGGAGGATCCATAATCCAGATAGAACCCAACATACCTTTCGGTCCAGTGCTCATTTAAGTCTGTCTCGAATTGATTATATCCTGGTTCCGGCGGCGCAGGCCTGTGATATCCGAGAGATTCGGCATTTAGGTAGGAGAATCTCGGACCATTCTCCTGCATGGATGCGAATGGTCCTGGGCCAAATCAGTGTTGGGAGGGTCGCTCCCATTAACCCGTGGCACCTACGCGACCCTGACATTTGGAAAAAATTGATTAAGACTACTGATCATTATTTTCAGGAAAACGAGGGAACTGTGAACTCTGCACAGACATTATGGGAAGCCTATAAATCAGTTATCCGTGGGGAAGCGCTATCCCTCATTGCGGGTAAGAAGAAAGACAGGCAAAAAGATTTGGAGAGGGCAGAAGAGGAGGTGCTCAAATTGGAGGAGGAACTGGAACACGCAGTGACGCCTGAAAGGGTGCACCTGTTGCACCTAAAACAGGATGAATTTAGAGTCATAGCGACGGATAGGGCTAGGACACAGGGGAGAGAGCAGCAGAGTAGACTCTATAAACATGGAGATAAGGCAGGGAAACTGATTGCATGGCTGGATAGGAAAGAATGGGCATCTCGACTGGTACCCAAGCTAGCATGCGGGGGGCCGATCCCATCACAGATCCACAAAGCATAACAGACCGATTTGCGGACCACTATCAGGAGGTTTACAGAACAAAGGGACAGTATACGGAGGGAGATAATGCGAACCTACTTCGAGATATTGTAATCCCCACCCTGTACGATGAGAACCTTGAATACCTGGAGTCAGATTTCTCTATGGAGAAAGTGGCCCAGGCTATAAGAGCGATTAATTCCGGTAAAGCGTTGGGTCCCAATGGCATCCCGATCGAGCTCTACAAGCTGAGACCGGACAAAATTGCTCCCCGCCTCCATTCAATGTTTCTGGAAAGTAGAGAAAGGGGTACACTCCCACTAGATCAAAGAATTGCCAATATTGTGGTTATTCATAAAGAAGGCAAGCCTAAAAATCTTTGCACGTCCTATAGGCCAATATCACTCCTCAATGCTGAGCCTAAGATCCTAGCTAAGATGCAGGCTACACGTCTGGTAAAAGTGATCGATACCTTGGTGCACCCTGACCAGTCTGGCTTTATGCCACACCGTAACACTGCCTTAAACTTATGCCGACTCCATGGGGTGTTGGGTAGGGCAACAACCATTTTGGAACCAGCCGTCCTGGTATCACTCGACGCCACCATGGCGTTTGACATGGTGGAGTGGCCTTTTCTCTTCGCCGTTCTAGATAAGATGGGATTTGAACCCCAATAAGTGTGCTGGATCTGGTTGCTATATTCTGAGCCCATGGCCCAAATAATTGTGAACAATCGCAAATCAGCGGCTTTTGAGCTTAGCCGCGGAACACGTCAAGGTTGTTCTCTGTACCCGCTTCTCTTCGCCTTGGCGTTGGAACCTTTGGCGGCGCGGATTCGCAGGGATCGGGCGATTCGTGGTATGCGCTGGGCCCCAGACTGGGAGGACCGGATTTCACTATATGCAGATGATGTGTTGCTGTATCTGACATCCCCGAGGGCCCTTCCTGATATGTCTACTAGATATCCTCGCAATCTTCGGCAGATATTCCGGATTTACCATAAACTGGTCTAAATCCGTGATCTATGTTCTTCGCGGCGAACCTCCGGTTCTCCCGAAAGACTGCCAGATACGGACTACCGCAGATGGCTTTCGATACCTCGGCATTTTCATAACATTAAACGTTACGCTGCGGTTCACCCGTAATCTCCTACCACCCATTCAGAGATTGAAGGGAGATATCAGCCGCTGGAAGTCTCTGCCTCTCTCGTTATTAGGAAAGGCCGCTCTTTTTAAAATGATGGCTTTGCCCCGATTTCTTTACGCCCTCCAGAACTCAATGGAATTAGTTCCCAAGTCGTATTTCAAAGAAATAGAAACTCTGCAGAGAACCCTCTTATGGGACGGAAAACCTCGGATTGCGTTCACTAAATTAACGCTTAACTGGTACGATGGTGGCATTAGTCTCCCGGACATCAGGAAATATTATTGGGCAGCCCATCTAGCCCCTATCAATCAGGGGATCTATGGTCGTCGTGATGACCCTGAATACGCCATGGATAGATGGCTCCTTCCCGGCGGGGACTATAATAGAGCACTTTATGCCAAACCTAGTAGGTACCCCCTCACAGGTCCGACAGCTCACTCGGTTCACGTATGGCATGAAGTGAATAAGCAACTGGGATGGGACCGCAGGCTTACATTGGCTACTCACCTCTGGAGCTCCGAAAAGCTGGGGAGCCTCTGGCAAACTAAAGAGTTTGATAGGTGGGACCTTATTGGTATTTCCCAGATTAAGGACCTCTGGATCGAGGGCACAATCCTCCCGTTTGCCACTCTCCAACGGCAATACAATTTGGCTGACACCGAGTATTATAGATACCTACAGGTCAGGCACGCACTCCAGACTCACCTCGCTAACAGCCCCTCCCCTCCCAATGCATCACCTCTAGAAGACAGGATATCGGACGGCCATCTCCCCGAGCGGACTATCTCACTGATTTACAGGAAATTGATAAACAATATGGATGACCCACTCCAGTCCCTGAAGGACAAATGGGTTAGAGATGGACTTGAACTGGACGACAAAGACTGGCAGGCAGCAGTCTCCTCCCCTAGGGAAGTGGCAGTCCAAGCTACGTCTGGTGCAACTAAAGATTCTACACAGAGTTTACATCACTGGGCCGGGCTTGGTCCGGATGGGCAAAATGGATAGTGGAGAGTGTAGTTGTGGGTGCGGGGAATTGGGTACCTTTATCCACATACTATGGGAATGTGTGCATATACAGTCGTATTGGCGGGGTTTACATCAGATTCTAGGTAAAGTGCTTACAGTAGACCTGCAGCCCGAAGCCCGTAGGTGCCTTTTAAATATTTGGGAACCGACAGACCTAACCTCTAATGCGAAACAATGGGCGACCCTGGCATTCATGGTGGCTAAGAGAAACATAGCACAGAATTGGGGGGCACACCAAGCGCCAATGCTAGAAAAATGGAAGGACGATTTGGAATGGTGCATGTTTCAGGAAAAATCAGTATATGTGGCCAGAGGGTGTCCCGGGAAGTGGAGCAAAGTCTGGGGGCCCTGGAATTCATATAGAGGAGATATCTGTACCCCACCAGATCCCCTAAACAGCGAAGAGACTCTAGAAACCCCATAATTGTCATGTTTTTGTATACTGGAAATTGATTCACTGTAACCAAGGTTGGAAAATTGAATGAGGTGCAGTCTCTTGCTCGTGTCATAAATGATATGTAATGTCGATTTGTTGTATAATAAAAAGATTTATAGAAACATTTAAACAGCACTCTCTCCATGGTTCAATCCTGGCTGTCCAACAACCATCGTAAGCTTAATCCTTGCAAAACCGAACTCCTATTCATCCAACCAAAAAAAGTCCTTCCCTGTTGATATCTGGCTTGACGGCCTCACTGCATTAAACTGCAAATTATCCATCTCTAACTCTGTAAAATCTCTGAGGATTACACTTGACAAAAACCTGACTATGAAAGAGTATATTAATGCCTCAGCTAAACGTGCCTTCTACAAGTTAAAACACCTTAAAAAAATGGAAAACCTTTCATCCCCATCGAAGACCTAAAGACAGTGGTACAATTCTTCGTCCTCTCCAAACTGGACTATGGTAACGCAATGATCACGGGCACCTCAAATACACACTTAGCCCCCTTGAAATCTACACTCCTGTTGAGAAAGAGCCTCTTCGACCACATCACTCCCACTCTCAGTACCTCAACAGGCTACCAATCTAGTCAAGATGTATATTCAAAAGTGCTTGAATAACACTAAAAGCGCTCTACATGAAAAAAAACAGGTTACCTTGCAAACAATCTATCAAAAGCCAGCCAAAAGAGACCTCTTTGAATCTCCAAGAGTCTACTCCTGATTCCTCCAAAATTCAAGAAAGAAAAATAGTACACCTGCTCCTTCTCTGGGAACGCTCTCAGAATTTGGAATTCGTTGCCTTAGGATTTACGTGACAATCACTCATTTCCTCACTTCAAGAAGAAAATTAAACTTCTTCTTATTAATAAATACCTAAACCCTCCCCACTAAATGACCAGATTGGCCTGATCCTCCTACCCCACAACCTCCATTGAAATGTCAGTACCATTGCCCTTGGCAAAAACTGTTTCTCTATTCTCACCATCTACGCAACACCCAACCGTAACTACTGCAGAACTATATAATTTGCATATCCTACTGTCTAGTATATACTTCTCTTTTATACGGTTACTATGTACTTCTACTTAATCTTTTATGTACTTCATGTAATTGCCGCTATATCATTCACATATCCTTCTGTCTATCGTATGCTACTTTTTAAATGGTTACTATGTACTTTCATTTGCCCTTTATGTAACTTGTGTAATTGCTGCTGTGCTAACTCTGTAAAGCGTTCTGATACCTTCGGGTCTAGTTCATGCTATACAAAACTCAAGAGATAAATAATAAATTCTAAAGTTGGACTCAGAGTATTTACAATCCATTTTAGCGCTATACCATCAAAGTCCCTGCTGTGAATGAAGTGCCATGAAGCCACCTGAGCAAGAATTGTTTGGAGCAGCTGGTTCTGGCCAGGGTAAAGGACGAGCTCTAGGGAGTTGGCAATTGAGTGAGGCTGTGCTGTGTGTTCGACAATAAATGAGTGTGTGCACAGTATCAAACTGTTTAGTAATGCGAAAAGTCAAACACAGATCTAGCTCAGCCAGGGCATATAAATGTTGTATCCACTGGGATATTTTTTACAAACGTTTAGCCCCAAAACCCAGGAGACTCAATGAAATACAACCACACAGCCACTACCAACACACAGCTCAGCTGCCACATGGGAATAGGTTTCAGGTTCTATCTTGCTTGGAAGATAACAATTGACAACTGATGGGGAAGTGTGAACTGGCTACAGTTCAGATTAGCGGGGTCTTCGTACGACAATCTTGGACTCCCCCTAGATTCCCCCCTGTCTCAAGTCCCCCAGCAAGTATTAAAAATATAGGGCTACCCCGAGAAGTGCTTAATCTTTCACCTACAGTCGACCTGTTCAGAGGTTCTCAAGCGTCATGATACACTTTTGGGCCCCTGCTCACCCATGTTTAGTTTGGATACTCAGTTTGATGGTTTTTCATGCCCAGATACCATCTATACTAACTGGGTCAGCTTGAATACTCATGACCTATCTACCCACTCCCAAATTTACAATGTTGGCATACCTTGGTTATTGTGCACTGGTAATGATCCTCCAGTTCCTAAAGTCTCAAATAGCACACTAACTGAATCCAAAGGCACTTTGTCCCCTCCCCAAGTGATCCATTAAAAATCATGATTTACCATTGATCTTTGTGGTTTCTTGTAATATGGCTGGCCTCAAAGCCAGGATGATGCAGCCACCATGGGGTGAATTTGTCGACAAGCATGACATATGCCACTTCCCAGAAACTACAAACTACATCTCAATAGAATCTCTACGTAAAGTTGGGTGCTTGTGAAGGAAGGTAGGATCCTTCTGCATGTGTACCCTCAATTTTTGCCTGGTGCTAAGCTGGTTTTCGACTATTCTGACTGGGATCCTGCTATTCAGGACCCCAGTCTATCTGCTTTCTCCCTAAACTTATGTTATGTACTTCGGTACACTCCAGATTGGATACTGGTGTACCCTTGTCAGTCCCTAGTATATGGTACCCATGTACCCATGTACCCAGGGCATAGGTACCTCAGAGGCCTCCCATTAAGCATGTATTCTACCACCCATGAGAGGCCATATGGAGGGGCATTAAGTGACCAACTCTAAAATGGCTGAAACGAACCCTATTGTGTTTGGTATCAAACATGTTGGGATCATACCCCCACACTGGTAACCGGTGTGGGAGGTATGATTCCACCCCTCAGAAGCGAGCTTCGTGGGGTCCTCGGTGTTCCAGGTACCCGCCTTTTAGTCCTGGACAGCACAAAATGGTTGCTGCCGAACAGAGACACATTTCTGCCCTCCTGCTGCTGAGCCAAGCTCAAGCAGAGGAGGGCAGAACAATAGGCATCCTGTCACAGGGAGGTGTGACCACCTTCCAGACACGATTTAGTGTATTAGGGCTGGGTGAGTGCGCTTGCCAGTGACCGAAAGTCTGCATGAGGGGCACATTTGGTGTCCCTGTGCATAGTCCAGTTCAAACCAGTCCTGGGAGCTGTTGGCTCCCGCTCTGACACAAAACTGAACAAAGGACATGGGAGTAAACTCCCCCCGGTCCAGACCATCCCCTGGGAGGATCCCCTGAATCTTGCCAACCCTCTTCCATGGGTACATAAGGGCTTACCTGGCTGTAGGACCTTTGATTCGACGTGGACAAGATTCTGAACCAAAAGCCACTGAACTTTGACCGTCTGGACACTCTGGACTTCGCTGGACTTCGTTTGGGACGACTTTGTCTCCCACTCAGTCTGCTGCATCGTCTGTGCCTGTGCACCATACAGGATACATGCAGGACCTGTGGAGCATCAAGGACAACCAAAAACATCTACCTTGGAGTGAAGGAGTCACTCCCCTGCATTCACAGGCACCTCATCACTGCTGACCAGTCTGCTGATCCCAAGCTCCTACGTACTCTGAAGGGTCCAGCAACACAGGAGGTGGGTTTCTATGTCCCTCGAGGCACAAGCTGCCCTCTTACCAATTTTGAGGCTAGTATCTCTCATGGGGGTTGCAATACCCGAACCCCTGTGTTCATTTGCAAGAGAATGTACTTGTTGGCATTCCTTTAACAAGTACATTGGGCTCCGAGTAGCCACAACCTCTGGCACCATTTCCTACCAAGAGCTTTGACCTCCTCACACCGAAAGCTCTGTGGGCTGTTGTTTGGTGAAACGCTCGAGATCCTCTCACGACTCCTGCGCCTCCGGCCTGTGGGTCCACTTGAGGGTCATCTTTGCTTTTCTTGGGGTCCCCTGGTTGCTCCAGGCCTGCCAGGACTCCTCTTGCTGTGGTGAGTCTCCTGGATCTTGCTGGTCTGGGCGGTACGGATGTATGTCGTTACAACGCACACTTTTACAACGCATGCACTTACAACGCATTTTTTACAACGCAACATCCATTACAATGCATTCCATTACATAGCATGACACTACAACGCATTTTTAAAAACTACCTTTACAACGCATTCCATTACATCGCATACTACCTTTACAACGCATACCATTACAACGCATAATATTAAATTCCATTTAAGGTAAGTATTAGATAGTATAGGGGTAAAAATTACTTTTCTAACTCCAGGGGGTGCAACAGTAGGGTAAGTGTTGGATAGTATAGGGGTAAAAATTACTATTCTAACTCCAGGGGGTGCAACAGTAGGGAAAGTGTTGGATAGTATAGGGGTAAAAATTACTATTCTAACTCCAGGGGGTGCAACATTAGGGTAAGTGTTGGATAGTATAGGGGTAAAAATTACTATTCTAACTCAAGGGGGTGCAACAGTAGGGTAAGTGTTGGATAGTATAGGGGTAAAAATTGCTATTCTAACTCCAGGGGGTGCAACAGTAGGGTAAGTGTTGGATAGTATAGGGGTAAAAATTACTATTCTTACTCCAGGGGGTGCAACAGTAGGTAAAGTGTTGGATAGTATAGGGGTAAAAATTACTATTCTAACTCCAGGGGGTGCAACAGTAGGGTAAGTGTTGGATAGTATAGGGGTAAAAATTACTATTCTAACTCCAGGGGGTGCAACAGTAGGGTAAGTGTTGGATAGTATAGGGGTAAAAATTACTATTCTAACTCCAGGGGGTGCAACAGTAGGGTAAGTGTTGGATAGTATAGGGGTAAAAATTACTATTCTAACTCCAGGGGGTGCAACAGTAGGGAAAGTGTTGGATAGTATAGGGGTAAAAATTACTATTCTAACTCCAGGGGGTGCAACAGTAGGGTAAGTGTTGGACAGTGTAGTGTAATATTATGCGTTGTAAAGGTAGTATGCGATGTAATGGAATGCGTTGTAAAGGTAGTTTTTAAAAATGCGTTGTAGTGTCATGCTATGTAATGGAATGCGTTGTAATGGATGTTGCGTTGTAAAAAATGCGTTGTAAGTGTAGTGCGTTGTAAAAGTTGCGTTGTAAATGTTGTTCCCCGGGCGGTACCCATCCTTGACCTTCTGCGTGGGTTGCCGTTGCCAAGGCTTGTTGGTGCTCCTACCAGACACCGACCCCTCAGCACTCTACATCCTTCATGGGACAGCTCGTATCCAGCTCCTAGTTGTCCTTGACATCTCGTGAGCATCCGTCTACCAAGCTCCTGGTCACTCACAAGTGACCCAGACTCTGTCCCCTCTGCTTTCAGGTACTTCTCAACAAGAGTCCACCTTTGGAATCCAACTGACACCTTTCTTCCTTCCAGCAGCAGCTCTTCTTCCAAGTCCTCCATTGGGTTTGACTGCGGTTTCCGACACCACTTCAGACCTATGCACCCGGCTTCCCTGGGATAGGTAACTTGGGTATCTCGGTATTCACAGGTGGGCTGGCTCTCCAACCTTCTGTCTTCCACTGGATTTCTGCGAAGTCCACTGGGAAGGGTCCTTAAACTCTAAAACTTCAACCGCGACTTTCCTGTAGAATTGTGCAGAGCATGCGGTCGTGTTCCCACACTGCACCCGTCCTCAGTGGGGTCCCTATCTACTCACTTGGGTGGTTCCTTGGGGTCCCAGTGATTCTACATCCTCTTGACACTGTCTTGACTCGAGTTGTGGTTCTTATACCACTTTCTTAATATATGGTTTGGTCCCCCACTGGGGCCCACTGTGTATTAGTGCTATTTACTGTCATTTCTGTGCTTAAGTAGTGTGTGCTTTGTGATTATCTCCATGTAGGAGATACTGTGTCATACTAGATAGTGTTATATTAATAAATACATATTTTTATAACTACTGTGTGGTTCTCCTTTTCTTTAACCAATACTATAAGATTGCATTCTGGTATAATAAGCTGCTTAACATTCCTTCAAGACTAAGCCTGAAGGCTGCTCTCCACAGCTACTACTTGGAAAGCTTTCTAAGGTCATCTTTGACCTCTTAAATCACCATAAAGGTTGTTTGGACTGGTGCAATGTGCCCACTTTAGTGAACGCATATACCAGGCCATCTTTTTTTTAGCTAAGCCTAATATGTTGTTAAGACCTATGGGTGGTCTAACACTATGGGTGAATTCCTTCCCAAATTGTAAGATTTTCCGATTAACAGTTGATTGTACTGACATACTAGGCATTGAAGTAAGTAGGGCGAGGGACCATAGTGTGATGATCTTCAACATATATGCACATGTGGTTAAGGGTAGACACGATTCGGTGACAAATCAAGCCCTAGAGGCTCATCTGGCTAAGTCTTGTTCAAGTTTAAATATGATCATTGCAGGGGACTTAATTCTTCATTTGAGCCCTTAGTCATGGATGATATTGAAATCACTGCTGGGGAGGAAGAATCTTGGGCTATCCCCCAGCTGGTGCCTCACTCAATCAAAAGATGGACCCAAGCCATCCTTCAGTTGATAGCGCTCTCCATTAAATTGGGGGTCGGGCTACTAATGGTCGTACTAATTCCGATACCAAGGGGGCATACACTTCTAACACTATTTATCCAAAATCCGAATTGATTACATCCTCATCGACTTAAGTTTGTGGTCCAGAGTGGGTGACATGGTAGTACAGGTAGTAGGAAAGAGTGGAGAGAGACTATGACCCTCTATGTCTTAGGCTGCTAGCTTTATTTGATAAGTATACAATTGTCGCAGCTAGGCCATCTAGTACTAGGCGCACTCTAGCTAGGGCGATCAAGTTGAAAAAGCCATCTATGATTGCAGCCATCAGCAAGTAATACAAACTTAGCATATTGAATGCAAAGAAGGAGTGTGACAATAATGGATAGCAGGAGTTAGCTGAAGCATGTTCATCCAGAGGCTGTTCGCACTTCACTTGGTTGCCAGTGGTACAAATCCCAGGGCGGGGGGAGAACCGCAAAACCATGTTCCACCGTCAGAATAGGTTAATCATTTTGCTACCCTGTACTATTAGAAGGTAGTCCCTGTCACCAAAGTTACTCTGTTGTATAGTAGCCTCCAGAATGTTACCTCTTCCCCCATTCACTAGAGAGGAAGTTCTAGACTCACTGTCTACATTTGCGAGGAGAAGGGCTCCAGGCCCAGTTGACATTCCTCTTTATTTGTTTGCTCATAATGCTGATGCCAGGGCTGACTATATAGTAGCTCTATCAAATGTGATTGCTCTGGGAAACATCTATTCCGGAATCTTGGCTGGGTGTCTCAAGTTATACCAGTATAGATGAAGGGCGCAGTTATACCAGTATATATGAACATCTATTCCAGAATCTTGTCAGGGCGCCGAAGTTATACCAGAATATATGAATTATAGGTTCATTAGTCTTATTGTTTTGTTAAAGTCTATTCTCTTTTGGTTCTGGTATGAAATCAAACGTGGATATCAGATTAGGATATTATAAACCCACTTCAAGTGGGATTCAGAGCCAAAACCTCTACAATAGAGCAGGAATTTAGGTTTATCCTAATTGTTTTGGAAGATTGTTCTGATCAGCAAGGGCAACTTATTTGTTGCTTCTGTCAATCTAAAATCTGTCTTTGACCTGGTTCCATGCTTGAGGCTGTGGCAGGTTTTAAAGGCGAAGGGTATGCCTCACAATATTCCGTCAATACTGATTAAGCTACATGAGAATAACTTCGCCTGTGTCAGATGGGGGTAACAGGGCCAACTGATCGACAAGATCCCAGTGCTGAAAGGTATTCTGCAAGGGTGTGTACTAGTTCCCACTCTCTTCACTTTCTATCTAAATGGATTGGGCGATTATCTTTCTGACTGCCCAGTGGATGTCCCTGTTATAGCTAACACCAAGATCCCTATATTTATATTTGCAGATGACACTCTTTTAATATCGAAAACTCCGAGTGGCCTGAACATTCTTTTTAACAAATGTGCTGCCCTTTGTCAAGTTTGTGGCTTAGAAATCAATGCAGCCAAAACAAAATGTATGCTGTTTAGCAACCATAAAAAAGTTGAGGAAAAGCTGATGCTAGGCGATAAGGCCCTGGAGAGGGTTAATTTGTTTAATTACCTAGGGATCAAATTGTCAGCCAATATGTCATGGTGTCCACATATCAATAGTGCTTGCTTGAAGCACAGACAGACTATTGGTGCCGTCTTGAAAGAACTAAGCCAATAGTGCCAGCTCCACAGGTGTATAAGCCCAAGGCCATTGGCTCAGCACTATATGGTGCTGAGCTGTGGGGCTTTGGTGACGTCTCGGGTTTGGAGCAATTGGAGAACATTTTTTAAGATCACTAACCTCCCTTCCACAAAGTACACCATTGCAACTTCTATTTTTGGAAATGGGAGATAAAAAGGTAGCCCTTAATGTCCCCCTATGGTCCATGCTATTCTGACGAAGATGCTGGGCTACCCCAGAACTCGCTCAATATGTTGAGTCATCATTAAGTTAGATAGAATTTAAAACATTCTCTGGTTGACCGCAACCAAACAATTGTTAGATTTTTTAGGCTTTAGGGATATTTGGCACCACCCTACTGAACCCCCCAAATACCCTCCAAGGAGACACTAAAAAACAATATTGGGCATTTATGCTGCAGAGGAAAGAGCAAAATATTGCAGGTACTTCACTGATGGGGGAATTTTTTTATATTTAAATCGGTGTATGGCCTAGAGAAGTACTAGGACTTAATTATGGGGCCATTAGACACAATCAATGTAAAGTAGGGACGCTCCATCTGAAATCATCCACTGCAAAATGGTTGGAATCTATCTCTCGGAATTACCCTTTGTGTCTTGATCAAAAAGAGTCTTTGCCACATGTGCTGTTTGCATGCCCAGCTTATGTCCAGTCACACTCTGCATGGCTGTCTTCCATTTGCAGACAATTAGACACATCTAGCCACTGCATTGCTTTGAGGCTATTGAGATCGGACCCTTCCATACTGTATACCTGTGCAGTAGCAACAATTTTAGGGCAGATGTGGGCGAAGATAAGAACTGTCATAAAATGATTATGTCTGTTATATTGATTTTAGGATGGTAATGCAGTGGTATTGGTGTTATCAATTTTTGAATGTTATGTTATTTTTAACAGTTTGTGGGTTCCAATGTTGATTGAAACTTGGAATTGTGACAACTTCCTCATTAACAATGTAATAATGTGTCGCACTTTTCTTTTACCTATATATTTATTGTATTTTATCAAACTTTTATGGCTTTGCTGAAATAGACGTGAAAATTCAGGATTAAAACTGAGGTGATCTCTCACAAAGAAGGTACTGTTAACCTTATTACTGACAGAAATTATGTCATACCGTGGCTTATTTGAAATTTTGTAGTGAGTGTTGATCACCTTGTATTTCCTGTTTGATTTAAAAATCAAAGCAAAGGGCATTACATCATAGCGCCGACTTTGCAACTGGGAATCAGCTGTGAGTCTCGGCGTCAGGGCTCACCATCCTGTGATTCTAGGGCAAATCTCTTAATCTCCCTGTGCAACCCCACCACCCCCCCCCCCCAAAAAGTAATTGTGTAATACAGCTAGTGCTCATATGAATGACTTGTATGCCTTTGGGTGGAGTTTACGCTACATAACTATACCAGAATAAAAATTAAAAAAATACGACGTTGGAAGCTGTTTATAACTGCGCAATATCACTAATTGATGACTGCCTGTAACATAAGAGTGAATAAATACATTGGAATACCCTTAGGTACCAGATGTTTTTCATGTCTGAGCATCACCTCAAGTCCCTTGTTTTATGCGTTTTGTGTTTGGCATTCTGACGTTTTCAGGATAATGATTTGCATAGAAACGTACATCATTTTTTCTACGGAGGTAGGTTTGTTTTCGCTCAAATATAAAGGTTCTAAACTACAATATGGGCAGTTTTACCAACAGCACTTCTTGGTTGATGGGAGATGGGCCATGCAGCACCTAGATATCTTTAGTGAGTCTTCTGCTTGCAGAAGGTGACTAGTTATAATACTAAGGAAAGAACTACTCGAGGACTTTGTGAATCTATTTTCTCAAATGCCTGGTGAGCACAAATGAAAGTTGCAATAATGTACATTGTAGGTGGTATCAATTGCACATTGTAACTCAGAAAAGAAAAGAGAATTAAACATAGTGAAAGCTGTTTAATATTTAACAGTTTGAAGACTCTCTCTTTTTATATCTCAGGATGAGAGAACGAAGGGCAGGGAAAGCGCGGTGCATGCCCCTGTGTGAGAGTCAGGCCCTGACTGAGCTCCAGTCTGTCCCAAGCAATGTCTGCTTTCTCAGCCTTCCACTCTTTAGTTCCTCGCTCCCCAGCAGTGGTTGCTCTCACTCTTTATATTCCCTTCCGGCCTGGACATTCTTTCCTCAGCAGTCATTGCTCTCCCTCTTCCTCCAAAAATTCTCGCCTCCAAATCTCCTGCTCTAATGTGTTTCCTCCCTTGGCCCCCTCTCTGCGCAGCAGCACATGCTCTCTCACTGTCCCTCCCCCTGCCTGCTCTGTTCTCAGTATTGCCTTCTCTTATACCCTCCCTCTCCTTGGCCACTCACCTCTCAGCAGTGCCTTCTTTCTATCCTGTCCCTTCTCCTGGGCACTACTTTCTCTGACGTTTTGCTCCGCTTTGTAAAAGAGGGTGCTCCACTTTTTCTGGTGAGACTGACCACAGCCACATCCCAGATCTTGGTCTCACATATTTACAAAATAAAAGCTATAAGGCAGTTGTGGGAAATTGGGTTGTTGGTTGAGGGGAAGGGAAGTGAGCCCTTCTGAAGCAGCAGTCTTAACACCGGTCAGATAAAACCTTAAAAGTTACTAAATTAATCTGCTTTAACCTTCTGGTAGCTTGGCACAAAAGCAGTCAGGCTTAACTTAGAGGCAATGTGTAAAGTATTTATGCAGCATATAAACAGTAATAAAGTGAAACACATGACAAGAAAAATCCCAACCCAATGTAGAAAAATTAGATACATTTTAATAGATGTAATTACACCAAAACAAATCCAATCAGTACAACTGAAGTTATGATTTTTAAAAGTTTTCAGTAAAATCTAGAGCCTAAAAGATCAAAGTGCCAACCATGGTTATTTGGCTGCGCAAGAGCGGCATAAAGTCAAAAGTTAGGGTTTACTGCAATGGAGCACAAGTCAGATACACAAGGTGGATTGGACCTGGTCTTGGCTTACCTTTGGACTGAGAAGAAAGTTTGAAGAAAAGAATAATGAAAAGGTAGAGTTCAATGGGGCAAGGCAGCAGGCTGTGCCCAAAGAGGAGTCGTCAGCGCTGGGGAGTGCTGGACAAAGTCTTGGTGCAGCCAAATGACAATGGCAGGAAAAAGCTCTGAGCAGAAAAAGCTGAATTTCCAGGCTGAGGACTTTGTCGTTGTTGATGGAGAGCTGATCGACATTGATCCCGGTGAAGACTATTTCCTTAGACAACTTTTGGGAGTTGAAAACCTCCAGCGGGACAAAGCTACAAGATGTAGCCAAAGAGGGCTCCACAAGGCCAGAGGCCATCACTGAGAAATCCCGGTGAACAGGATTTGCTGCTGTGGTGAAGAAATTAGCTGGAGCTACTGCAAAGTTAAACCGACTGGCAATGCACCTTGGGTGGCTCGACTGGCAGGTAGGTTCCAGTCTTCTGTTGGTTCTTCTGGCACTTTATGGTGAAAGGTTTTTGAAGTCAAAAGATTTAAGGGTAGGTGAGAGCAGCACTTCTAACACCACTTCTAAAGGTGCAGGATGGGGGAGGGGGCAGCATTTAGAGGCTTTAAGGACTAACTCTACCAGAGTGACCAGGGGAGGGTTCATGGTCTCTGGAGCTTGTTATGCCCCTGTAGCACACACAGGAGGCCCAATTAACCCATAGAGTCACATCTAGCTGTCCTGCTTTCAAGAAGATGGTGCAGTTCTCTTCTAGCAGAAAGGTTGGGCTCTAGAAGAAGGGAAATCTTCTGGGAAGCAAGGTGGGTCTCAACCAGCAGTGCAGTATTTTGGTAGCCGCATGGCAGTCCTTTGGGGACCACGGCAGGCCTCAAGCAGCAGGGCAGTAATCTGGCGGTCCATGAAATCCTTCTAAAGTCTTCCACAGGTTCAGAAACATACTGAAAAGATGATCCGAGGTTCCAATAGTTATACCTGGTGCCGGCCTTTGAAGTGGAGGCATTTCTTACGCTACCCCCACACCTGGTTCTAAGGCTTTAAGAATTCTGGGGTGAAAAAGACTAGTGCCAGGTTGGATTGGGTGTGTATGCTAAAGGCAGCCCTTTTGAAGCGTAGGTGTGGCAGGGAACAGCTCCACCCCCAGCTATCCCGGCAGCATGGCACAACCTGCCAACAACTAATCCCCTTGTGTCTCACTTGGAGGAATATACAAAGCCAAACAGCTAAATTACTCACAGTCTTGTGACCCAGAACACTGGCAGAAGGCACCAAAAAGCCAGAACAAGAAAAAGTCATCTTTCTAAAAGTGGCAGTCTCTGAATTTTAACTTAAGATCAAACTTTACCATTAAAGAGGATTTTAAGTTACAACTCTTTTGAGTCCAAATTTGACATCCTTACCTGTTCCCAATCAAAAAGCAGATTTTAAATGTACTACAGTAACACAATGTTATCAAATGGGCGAGACAGTCCTAACAGTAGTGAAAAAGTAATTTAGGAGTTTTTTCACTACCAGGACATGTAAACTTAAAAACACATGCCCTACTTTGTATTTACAATCCACCATGCCCTGGGGGCTTTTTAGGGCCTACACAAGGAATGCCATATGTATTAAAAAAAGAAGGTTTAGGCCAGGCAAAAAGTTATTTCGCCAGGTCGGATGGCAGTTGAAAACTGCAATGGCAGGTTTGAGTTGTGTTTTAAAGTGCTACTTTAGTGGGTTGCACAATCAATGCTGCACGCCCACTAACAGCATTTCAGGTCAGATTTCTCAAAATGTCATGCAACACAGTGGAGCAAGACACCTTGCAGTGCTGCGTGACAGGTAGACAGCATGAATGCACCATATTTACCATTACATTGCGCATTTCTGTTCTTTGCTTGCGCTGGTGCACTTGTGGCTGCCTACGGCAAACGCAGATACCCTTGCACCATGGTGCAAATGGGCCTGCGAGGCAAGCAAGATTGTTTTTGTGCAGGAGGGGACATCTTCCTGCACAAATACAATACTGTGAGGCTTGTCCCTCTTTCTACGTGTGCTGCATTCTGCAGCACACATTGATAGAGGAACAAACAAGTAGAAATATAGATATTTCGCCTTATTATGCCTCCCCTGGATTTTGATGCATTCCCAGGCCTACCACTCATGGTAAATTTGGGAAGGCACCCAAATTCATGGGTGGGTTCGCAGGAACACCCATGCTCCACCCATGGAATTCCTCCCTGGGACAGAGTAATGCAAGACTGCGACTTGCGCTGCTTTGCGTTACACCAGATTTACCAAATCACTCAGGGTCATATAAGCTGACCTTGCTTGGCCTCGTAAATCTCAGTCTAGGCTCTTGAATGATGCGAAACCTTTGATAAATATGTCCCTTAATTTACAGGTCATTGGTACATGTAGTACCATATACTCAGGGCCGGACTGGCCGTAGCGGGCGCCAGGCTTTCCCCCACTGGCTTTCCCCCACTGGGCCGCCAGGGTGGGGGCTGGATTTGGACCCCTGGGGGCCGTTTTTGTTACCGGGGGCCGGTTTTGCAGCACAGTTGCAATATCGGTCCCCTGTAACAATAGTGGCCAAAACTGACCGTGACAAACAGCTCCTCCGTCCCCCCTCCCCCCTGGTATGCCAGCCGAGCTAGTTGCCAGGGCCGGTTTTGGTTCCCAGTCCGGCCGCGCATATACTAGGGACTTAAAAAATAAATTATATGTACCAATCAGATGTATCATGTTTTAAGGAGAAATCACAAGCATTTAAACACTGGTTGGAAGTAGTAAAGTTGGGAGTCCTAACGCCAACAAAAACTAATTAAGAAACATAAGAGATAAAAGCAAAAAGGTTTAGGAGTGACTCTACAAAGAGGGCCAGGTCCAATAGGTACCTTGATTAAGAGAGGACTTTAGTGAAGTCATTAGGCGGCTGACCATACTTGCTTTCTCAATGTGGAAGGGCAAAGGTCTAGCAGAGGACCAGATTTAATTCTCCCCAAAAATGTGGTTAGAGTATCAATGCCAGCTGGATGAAATTCTGATCTTAATGTAACATAGGACAGATCAAGCTATGAATTCACTTTTAAAAACATCCTTTTTGGGGGCGTGGCCAAGATGGCACTCGCTAGGTCGTGTCTCTCTGTCTCTTCGCTCCTGCCCGACTCAGCCTCGACTTTTGACGGCGGAAGAAGGACCTTCGAAGATCGCTTCCCCCAGCAAAACGCTTCCTGAGTGCTGGGGAAGCAAGAGAGAGCCTTCCGGATCTGTAAGATCCAGGCGGGCACGTGATGAGAGGTGGACGCACAGGTGCCTGTAGCGGCAGCAGAGGCAGCCCGCCGTGGCGAGAAACAGACGGTGAGAACCCGGCATTAAAGATACTGTGTGGCACCGAGAACCAGTCCACAAGGGGCCGGGGGAGCGACAGCGTGACTGAGAGAGGCCCCGTATAATGCCGCACCAGCTATTAAGCAAAACAGACCGCAGAAGGAATACCCGTGCTGAGTCCAGGAGCTGCAGCCTCCAGTGACCCGGGTGCACAAGCAGCTGTTGAAGAGAAGCTGTGCCAGGAGAGTCGGTGCCGGGGTTTTGGCGGTGCCGGGTCGTTGAAACCTTGTGGCTGTCCGGCAATGAGGCCAGGGCCAATGAGCACCCACAACGGGCCATTTGCATCGATGAGGAGCACTACAGGCTGCGGGGCAGTGCCACCATTGCCTGGCGAGGAACTCTGGCCAGCATCCGGGCCGAGCTGACTGCCAGAAAACCTTGATCCACAGGGCAGGGGTAATACAAGGCCTACAGACGAAGAGGAACACGGATGGTGCAGCGGACTGAGGGGAGCCTCGTGCCATGAATTCCGGGAGAAGCAGGTGACACAAGGAGGTGAGGGGCTGTGGGGGGCTGAAATAAGGAGCAGAGAGATGGCATCGGCCTGAAAAACTTTGCAGAGCAACGGCGACGCCCCCCCCCCAAACCCAACTCAAAGTGAAGTCCTTCCATGGACAAGTTCCACTCAAGAGCACCTTGCGGGGCTGGGATCCCCCACCATAACTAGGGGGGCTGTGACACCTTCAGGTGTGCGCAATGAGTAGGGAGTGCCATAGGGTAGAGCGGAGGCAGAAGAAGGAGGACAGACCCAGGCATGGACCCCACCGCACGGTCTAGAGGACAGCCTCGTCCCCCCTGAGGGCCCCCTTGATTTCTGGCGATTCCGCACCGAGCAGAAGCCCTGGGAAGGACATTGCTGCTCCACTAACTCAAGCTCCATGACCCCCAGGGCAATCTATCTAACATGCAGAGTGCTATAAACTACCAAGGAGCCTGTGGTTTTGCCAATCTTCTAACTACACGCATACCAAGAAGAGGTGGACTACAGCCTGCAAGACGGGGCGTGAACCTTGATATGGCCTCAGGTAGAGTAAAGAAGGACAGATCAGTAAAGGACATGCTTCTCAAGACACCCCATTCGCAATCTGAGAATCCCCCTACCCTGCAGCCCGCAACAGAAGTGGAGGGAGCTGAGGACGCGGAGACCAGGTCAGCTGACCCTTTCTGGAATCCCTTTTTGCTTTCCTTCAAGAAGACCTCACCTCTATGAAGCGTGACTTATCAGCAGACCTCAGGGAGGTGCGCCGTGACTTAGATTCACAAGGGGAGAGAGTCAGCTCCCTGTAAGATCATGAATCCAGCAGGGTTAAGGAGTTAGAGGGCCTGAAACAAGAGGTTCTTCACCTGTGAGAACCAAACCTTGACCTCCAAGAGCACACAGAGGACCTCGAAAATAGGTTCCGGTGCAACAACAAACATATCAGAGGTATTACTTCCGGGACGGAGGTTATAAACATCGAGCCCATGGTGACAGACCTTTTCCACACGCTTCTCAGGGAGCCAAAAGACTTCCACATTAAACTCAATCATGCACATAGAGTGGGTCCGCGGAGGCACGCCCACCCCCTCCCGGCCTATATTCTAACTTGTGTACATGATTTGCAGCATAAAGAGCAGATCTTACGTGCTGCCAGAGACAATCCCACATTTAAATACAAGGACAAGAAACCTGCTCTATACCAAGACCTGGCTGCCTCAACCCTGCTGAAACAAAAAGCTTTCAGGCCTGTTACCATGCATCTCAGATCAGCTGGCATCTCTTACTCCTGGGGCCATCCATTTAGATTAGACTCCTGCGTATCGAGGTCCAGTTGGAGGAAGAACCGCAACAAAGCAGGAAAAACAGAAACCAATGTAGCAGCCATAGATAGACTACAATTAAAGCCCCAGCAAGCAAACTGCGCCCTGACCCAGACACCATGGCCAAGGAACGGCAAGCAGTACTGGCAACAACGCAGGGGACACTTCTAGTGAACGAAGGCTGGCGTAAGCGGGAGGAAATAGTGGACATTCCGCAGATACCTCCTCCTGATCCTTTTTTTTAATGGCTGTTTGGGCTGGGTTCGGGCGGGGGCAGGGTGAAACTGGTCACAAGTACCCGTTCATTGTTTTTTCTTTGGAGCACATTGCTCCAGACTGAGGTTCACTCCATGATGCTGGACTTTCGCCTCATGGGTTCAATTGTTGGGGTTCATTATGCTTCTTTTTATTTTACTTTGTTTGTCCCCTTTTCCGAGTCCCACAAATCTCTAGCCTTACCTATAGGCACTGCTTTCCACAGGGTGCGACTCCTAGATCTCAAGGGAAGGCTCACGCGGGGGGGGCACTGGGAGAACACTTGCGTCACGCATGGCTTTCAATTGATATCATAGTTACATGCTGGCGAACATTAAAATCCTCACGCTAAATGTAAAAGTGCTGAATAACCCGATAAAGCAGAAAACTATTCTAACTTACTCAGGCCTACAAATATGTTCATTATAGGGAACTCACCTCCCGGCCGGGGACACGCACAGACTTAGATCGAGGACATTCCCACAACAATATTTCTCTTCACACTCAGCTATACCAGCTGGAGTTGCTATCCTCATCTCATGCACATTTAGGGGCAAAATAGGCCCGAAACAGGCTGCAATTAAGGGGAGGCTCCTGGCCCTCTCGGTTACCATTAATGCGCATACTTATACCCTAGGCACTATTTACGCCCCTACGAGGGGCAGGAGGCATTCCTAAGACGGGCAGTGATGGAACTATCAGCTTCACCAGACCGGCAACTTATACTACGGAGAGATATTAGCTCCGTTTTCGACAATCAGTTAGACCGTTCAGCGCAACGACATGGGCAGGCCGGGGCTCTCTCACAGACGGGGCAGGAGTGTCTGCGGGATCTAGGACTAGTGGATATCTGACGCACTATACATCCCCAGGTGACAGATTAAACATTCTACTCGCATGCACATAAAACCTATGCCAGAATTGATTATTTTATCGGGTCCAGTTAGCTACTTCAGCACACGCTGACCTCAGATATTGAACCTCGTTCCCACTCTGACCAAGCCACATTGACACTTGCGCTTGCGATTCCCTCCCCAGACAGACCATCATACACATGGCAGCTGCCCAACACACTTTTACACATCCAGGGGTGTTAACACTCCTTGATAAGGCACTGAAGGAATACCTGATTTCTAACGATATCCCCGGCACCTCCATCACTAGATCTTGGGAAACACTGAAAGTATTCGCTAGAGGGGATCTCATCGCTATATCCACAGCATACAATCAAATTAGACGAGACAAAAGAGAGGGCCTCAAACGGCAAGTGCAGGAGCTAGAACGTATTCATAAATGAACCAGGGCCCCCCAGGTATGGCGACAATTAGAGGCAGTGTGCCTGCAACTCACTCGCCTAGATTTGGATAAGGCGGAGTTTGCAGCCCTTAGTCTGCGACATTCTTTCTACATAGGGGAGATAGATTTGGGTACCTTTTGGCTAATCAGCTCTGCGCCCAACGGCAAGCGGCCTCCGTGCATACAGTATGCAACGAGTCTGGCAATGAGTTCTCAGATGACACAGCCATAACGCGAGCATTCCGTGATTTTAATGCAAAACTATACACAGCCCAACACATTTCAGAACAAGATTCTCTCACCTACACACAGGGGGCAATTCTCCCCAGATTAACACTGGATCAGGCAGCCTGCATGGAGAGCCCTATTTGCATAGAGGAGGTGATAACAGCCATATTCTCTCCAAGCTTTTCAATGAGGTAGGTGATACCTCGGACATTCCCCCACGATGCTAATGGCCTCGGTCGTAGTGATTCTAAAACCTGGCAAGGATATTCGACTCTGTGCCTCTTACAGACCAATATCCCTTTTAAACACTGATTTAAAGCTCTTTACGGGGAGATTGGCGGCCAGGCTAGGTCCAATGATGCGGGGGTTGCTGGATCCCGACCAGTCTGGCTTTGTGGCCACCAGACAGTGCAGTGACAACACACTGAGGCTACTTCACCTTCTTGACAAGGCTCAAAACCAGACAGAGGAACGTGTGGTGCTATCGGTCGATGCTGAAAAAGTATTTGACCGAGTACATTGGGAGTATCTGGAGGACACCCTCGTGCGGTTTGAGATGGGCGACCATTTTCGTAAATGGATATTCAGCGGCTGTAGCCACCCCACGGCCACGGTGCGGGTGAATGGCTGCTCCTCCGACTCTTTCCCGATCGCCCGCGGAACGAGGCAGGGTTGTCCATTTCCCTGCTCTTTGCTCTTTACAAGGCTCTGGGTTCCAGGTCAACGTTACGAAATCGCGGGTCCTAGGGATTTCCCTACGGCCTTCCACCCGGGAGACCCTTGTGCGTTATGTTCCACTTCAGTGGGAGACGGAATCGATTCCATATCTAGTGATCATGCTAATGGTGTCCACGTGTGCTACGGCTAACCTGAACTATAAGCATCTTCTCTCCCAGGTTCATAAAGATCTGCGCCTCTGAAAGCCATTCGACCTTTCCATGATTGGCCGAGTGACAGCACTCATGATGAACGTGTTACCCAAGATATTATACATCTTTCAAATGCTCCCAGTGGAGCCCCCCCCTGGTATTATTAAATCGCTTCAGCTGGAATTCTGTTTGTTCGTGTGGGCGGACAAGAAAGCCTAGAATGAGCAAGGAGTTGAGCTATAGGCCCTTCCGAGAGGGAGGACTTGGAGTCCCCAATATAGCTCGCTACCACCAAGCTACCTAATTGCGTGTTTTGCTGGAATGGTCCCGTAGTGAGTCAGAGAAACATTGGCTGTTTATGGAAAGAGCGATCTCAGGTCAGGCGCTGTGGGGGATCCCTTTCCTTCACAAGACTCAATGCCCAGCTGGTTTATATGGCTCGCCAATCACTCACAAGACTTTGAGGGTATGGGACTACACTGCAACAAGATATGGCTTAACCTCCTTCCCATCACCCCTCACACCTATAGTCAAAAGGGCTTTCCAATGCTGGGGTAGAGAAGGGTGTAGGTCAATAGGACACCTTTTTGACTTGGAGGGCCCTTTGACCTTCGAAGATCTTCGTTCCGAACTCGCTCTGTCATGGTCCGAGTGGTACCACTTCCATCAGGTACGACATTCGGTGATGCACCCCTCGATGCGACTAGGGGCCCAAAGACCACTAACCCCATATGAAAAATGGCTCCACACCAAGAAGTCCAACTCACACCTTATCACTGAACTTTATCACTTGCTGCGCCCCCCAGAAATGGTGACCTCCCCGGCAGGGCAATGGTGATGGGAAGTAGAATTGGGGCGGACACTTTTGCAGAATGGGGCGACATTTACTATCGCACACGCCACACCGCGCAGAACATTTCCAGCATTGAAACAGCGACCAAAGTAGTCACCTACTGGTACCTTACGCCCCCAGACTACAAAGACACAATCCCAATCGCTCGTCGCAATGCTGGAGGGAATGTGGAGCAGAGGGCACACTGACACACTTACTATGGGACTACCCTGTCATTTCACTCTACTGGGACCAAATGTTAGGCGACGTAGACAACCATTTCAACACACAGATACCGCGTTTCCCGGTGGATGTCTTTTTGGGCCTACCCAACGCACTTACGTTTCCCCTCAGGTTGCGCATGGGTAGACAAATGGGAATAGCCCTTGGGGCAGCATTGCAAAACATAATCTCCCACTGGGGCACAGATAGACTAACCACATACAAGGGGTGGTTGCACAAATGATGGCACGTTCTGGGCATGGAGCGCATAACTTTTTCACTACAGGGAGATGGGGCCTCTTTTGCAGATCTTTGGCACCCGTTTCATTCCCTACTTGGCACTGGGCTGAGGGAACTCACCTGCCCTAAGTACTTGCACCTCTAGCGGCTCTCGTAGCCCCCACAAGAATCAACTCCACTGGCACCACCAGGCACAACATCCTAATGAACTTGTATGGGTTACAGCGACATGACATTCAACTGGCTCTGATGGGGATGAGACAGGTGTAGGGGGTTGGGAGCATCAAGGGCGGACTTGGAGGGGTGAGGGGGTTGGGAAGGGAGTTGGTTTTGTTTCTTTTTTATGTAGTCTGCCATGCTGTGACTCATTGCTCTCTATGACAATAAAACCAAATTGAACCTAAAAACATTTTTTCAATCCCCCTTCTGATGCCATTGATTTTTTATTCAGTTGTTGGCTAAGCACCCTAGAAAGAGCTTGTAAGAAATTGGGTTACTGATTGAGTGTTGGTGAAACCCTTCTTAAGCAGCAACCACAATTCTTCTCAGGGTAAAGTCACAAGCAAACCCTAAATTAACCTGTGCTGAACCCTTGGATAGATTGCACAGATCAGTCAGGCTTACCTCAGAGGCAATGTGTAAAGTATTTGTGCAACACTTCAAACAGTAATAGAGTGAAAACACTCCACAAAAGGATTCCACACCAGTTTAGAAAAACACAGTACGTTTTTATAAATAAAAGAAGATAAAATCAACAAAAATCCAATCAATAGAACCAGAGATATGCAGGTTTTAAGATTTCAGCAAAAATAGCATCAAAAGTCACTAAATGTCAACTATGGATACCTGGTTGCACCAAACCAAGACAAAGTAACAAGTTAATGCCAACCACGATGGAGCGTGGGCCAGCTACAGGGACCCAGTTAGGCCTGCTGAACAAGGTACTTTCAAGCCTGGTTTGCACAGCATTGTGTGGTTCTGAGTCAAAGATGCATCACCCAACTGAAGGGATGCGTCAGTTCTGGGGTGCAGCAAGGCTGCAGTGCAAGATCCTGCGCGGTCGTTGACGATCCCACTGATGAGGGCTTGCATGCAAATTCCATCTTCCAGATAGCGTTGCACAGTCTAGGTAATGCATTGGTTCTGAGGAGCTAAGAGGCTGCAATGCTCCACTCGGCATCTTATTTGAGGCTGCCGTCGATGAGAAATGAGAAGCCCTATACCAAGAATGCATTGCACATTGGAATTTCCGATGCGTCAATGGGCTGGGACGCAATACAGCTCTTTGTCCCGGTACTGATTCATGCAGCAGTGGCAAACATCAGTTCTGCTCAGAGTTGTGCTTGGAAGCAGTGGAGATGCATCCATTCCACTGGATTCACAAAACCTGGCAGAGCACCTTAGGCCCATTTATAAGGTTTCGGGACTGAGGTGGCACCACTTTAGAGGGTAGACTCACAAATGGCCCAGTCCAGGCGCTGAGTTCAAGATTACTGGAGGCTACTGTCCCTGAGGCCCAAGTCAGGATGACCGCCAACTAGCCCATTCAGTCACTTTGTGATCCTGGGTTCAACAGATGCAGATCTAGTCCTTCTCACTCAGGCAAGATGACAGCAGGTCAGCACAGCAGGGCAGTGCTCTGTCTTCCTGGCAGAGTATCTACAGGTCCAGAAGTGTACTGAAGAGTTAGTGTCTGAGGTCCAGTATTTATATCAAGCTGTGCATTTGAAGTGGGGAGGAGCTTCTAGACATTTCCCTTTGAAGTCCTCAGTGATCCTGCCTACCCTGCTTTGGCTCCAGACTAACTCGAGGGGGTAAGCAGCCCTTTGTGTGGAGTCAGGACATAGCCTATTCAAGTGTAACTAGGGCTGGGACCTGCCCCACCCTCCCATCCTGCCAGTGATGGAAACTACTAGGCACACCACAGCTCTCTATTGTGTGTGCTTGTCTAAGAGGAGCACACAAAGTCCATCTGTCAGCTACACCCAGTCATGTGACCAAGAGAAATGTTACAGTCACTAAATGGCTAAAGCAGGAAAATGCCAACTTTCCAAAGTGGTATTTTCAAAATTGTAACATAAAATCTGACTTCATCATAAGTTAGGATTTTTCAATACAATTCCAAAGCCACCAAACATGAACTGGTTACCTGCTCCCATTTAGAAATTACAGCTTTTTAAATGTAATAAAGTAACACCAATGCTATCCTGTGGAAGAGGTATGCCTTGCAGTAGTGAAAAATGAATTTAGGAGTTTTTGACTACCAGGACATGTAAACACTGCACCCTGTCCTCGGGGCTGTCCAAGGTCTACACTGGGGGTGTATTATATTTTTTAAACAGGAAGGTTTGGACTTTAAGGACAGGCCTTAGAAATGTTCAGAGGGCTACTTCAGTGGTGTCACAATCAGTGCTGTAGTCCTATGAGTAGCATTTAATTTACATACCCTGAGCAAAGGTAGTGCCGCTTTACAAGAAACTTAAAGGATATTAAATATGCCAATTGGGGATAAGCCAACATGACCATGTTTAAAGGATTGAGCACATGCACTTTAGCACTGGTTAGCAGAGGTAAAGTGTGCAGAATCCATGGAGGAGGAAAGCCAAATGTTTGGGGTATTTCCACCCGATGGCTGGCAGATCTATCATAGCTTGTCACTTCATAAGTACTCAAGAGGTAAACTAGGGTAGATGTTTCATGGTGGAGGGGGAAGATGTTTGATCATCCATCATTTGGTGTGATGTTTGATATTTCCAAACTAAGACATGTAAGATGTATTAGAATGTCAGATGCATCTTTCTGAGTCATTATTAGGATGCACTTACTAACACAAGGATCACCACACAAAAAAAGTAATAACCCACTGAGATGTCCACTTAAAACACAAAGCTATTACACAAGAATACATACTTGCATGTACACACTGTGCTTTGCAACAGGCATATTAACCCTCAATGGGATTTAAAAAAAATCTTTTATTGTGTATTTAAAATGAAAAATACAATGAATACACAATAATGCATGTAGGTCACAATTCGGTATACAACGCAGCATACTTATGAAGGTGTAAACAGCTTGGGGGGTCATGCCCTCTACTGGTAGTGTTGGAGCAAGATCTGGTGAGAAGTCTATGCTATTTTATGATAAATGAAACCTGTAACTAGACTGTACACAAATCTGCTCAGCAAGTGCATTAACCTTCATAGATATCTCATCAATGTTATACCTAGGAATTTGCTTATACAGTGATCTCAACAGCAAGTGCCTTATTGAGAGGTAATATAAAATATAGACTATTTTTGACCGAAAAAGTACACATTTACTGTAATCTGTCAATTTCTTTGGATCAGATTATATATATATATATATATATATATATATATATATATATATATATATATATTACCTACTGGCGGTCGCCAGTAGGTAGTTATAGTTAGGACCCTGTTTCCATAGGAAATCCACAACATTCTATTTGGAATAACTTTGGCGCCGGTCGACGAATCCTCGCTAAATTTTCAAAACTAATGGGGCGCTATGCTCCGCTCCTACCCTGAAAGTCTCGGGGGGATTCGTCAAGCGGGGGCTGAGAAAAAGGGGGGTCCCAAAACGCGTTTCCCCTATGCATTTTTCCATAGGACCTTTAGACACAGCTACAGCCCGAACGGCTGAACAGAATTACTTGTAATTTGGCAGAGAGGTAGTCCTCAGGTCACGGAAGTGCCTTTTGTAGGTCTGGTGTAAATCTGTTCAGTAGTTCCTGAGAAAATAGCATTTAAATCAATATATATATCTGTAAGCGCGCTCCGAGCGCGCACCGTAAGCTTACCGTACGCGTACGGTGCCGTGCGCGAGCACGATTCTGATTGGCTGTTAGATCTTAGTAAACATTCGAATCGGTCGAAACCAGGAAGTGTCGGCCGCCATTTTCTCTCTCGCACTCTGAGGGGGGGAGGAAAAACAAAGTTGGATATCATAAAAAGGGGGCAGGCTAGACAGCTCCTAACCACCTAGCCTTGGTTATGGTGTGCCAGAAGGCCATCCAAAGCCAAATAATAAAAAAAAAATTTTGTTGAAAAAACGCCGAATACGCTTACCGTACGCGTACGGTGAAAAATTAAATAAAAAAAAACCAAAATCCATATATTCCCCCCCCGTGCGCAAAAGGTGCCAGCAGGGCACGTTTTGTGCATGGCATATTAGATCGCTGAACATTTAATAGAAAACCTTTCACAACGAAGCGCATAATATGTCCTCCGTGTGCGGACGGTGCGCGAAGGGCATCGTGTGTACATGGCCCATCCAGCGTAACGTGGGCACGCGGTGTGCGTGCATGGCACTAACTGCGTTAAGTGGGCGCGCGGTGCGCGAAGCGCACCGCGTGCTCACTGTGCGCGCACGGAACGAACTGCGTGAAGTGGGCGCGCACGGCACGAACGGCGTAAAGTAACTTAGCATTTAAAAAAACGTACAAATTCACTGAAAAAACCATAGGTTTCACACACGTTATAGTTAGGAATTAGCATTTAAAAAACCTTGCAAATTCACTGAAAAAACCATAGGTTTCACACAAGTTATAGTTAGCTGTACATTTCACTCGTAAAAAACCAATGAAATTCCACGTTATAGTTAGTGCAGGCAACTATAACTCACGCGACCGCAATCCTCTGCTGATGCTAATACTGTATTTAGACACTTATTTGCCCATGTCTTCTTCCATTAAATTTTAGCTATACATATATTACAAATATTTTTTTTTCATAAAGACACATATGTCATTAGCAGAGGATTGCGGTCGCGTGAGTTATAGTTGCCTGCACTAACTATAATGTGGAATTTCATTGGTTTTTTACGAGTGAAATGTACAGCTAACTATAACTTGTGTGAAACCTATGGTTTTTTCAGTGAATTTGCAAGGTTTTTTAAATGCTAATTCCTAACTATAACGTGTGTGAAACCTATGGTTTTTTCAGTGAATATATATATATATATATATATATTCTTTCCAATCCTGGTTTCGCCAATACAAAACAGGCACTGACTCCTTGGGATGCAGTAAATCAAAAAAAATCTTTATTCCATGCGATGAAGCCCAGACGCGTTTTGGCGGATGAGTCCGCCTTGCTCACTGTGTCTGGCATCACTCAGGTAGGTTTCATTTAATCATTTAGCACTTGTGACACAAACCAAAATGGTTGCCATTGCAACCAAAGGACTAGTGAAGAACATAGAAGAGTTTCAAAAAAAGGTGCATGTTCTGACTCATAATTCCTTAAAAAACAGACCTCATTGACCACCTTACCAAATTTAGCACAATATAGACTGTAAAATACATAAATACAGAAATAGGACACAACGAAGATTTCGAAAATGTCTGAAACATTCCAAATGATTGAAATACATTTTCTGTATTAAATAAATTGCAAGCTACGAGGATATTGATCCATTGTAAAAAATCTCTACCGTATCCAATATTATTAACAGTGAAATGCTAATGCTACTTGCCTCAAAGTAAGATGCAGGTGCTTAAGATAGTCTTTGGGCATTTGGGCGGATATAGGATGTAGCGCACTTATATGCTCATTATGCCCAAGTGGGCGGGAATGTTGGTGTTTCTATTGTTAGGTCATACCCTCTATCAATTCTGTTTCATTGGTACTTACGGGGTCAGTTTGTAATAGTTGTCTCTGTGTTAAGTGATCTAAAAGTTATTGTGGAAATAGAAAGTGTTAAAACGGAAATGAATGGTATGTGTCGAGTGAAAAACATAATGTGGAAAGAAGAGTGAGTCAGATGTAAAGAAGGATTGGTTCAAAGATCTAGTGTGGGCAGTTGTCGTTGTCTTAGTTTGACAAAGGTAGATAATTAGAGGTGTACACTCATTGCCTCGTCAGCATTCATGCCGTTCGGGATTTTGCAATCTAACAAGATTATGTATTTTGATTCTAGTCTCCTGAGGGCTAGTTGTCTATTGCCTCCTCTGATGTTCTGTTTTACACTGTCAATGACAAAGTAAGTTAGGTCCTCCGCTTTGCCGCCATGTAATGTGTTTATGTGGCGGGCCACAGGATACGTAGGGTCATCATTACTGATGGCCCTTAGATGTTGTAGTATCCTAATATATACGGGATGAATGGTACTTCTCACGTACATTTTGTTGCAAGTGCAACGTAGCACATATACTGCGAAATCAGTTTTACAGGTGTAGTTCTCAAGCGGAGTTTTTCTTAGGGGAGTGGAGACTGTTCTAGTATTTGTTCCGTGTTTACAGGCTTTGCACTTTGTGCATTTGAAAAAAACTTTTTTAGATTTGAGCCAACTACCGCCTTTGTCCTGTGCAGGAGCATTGGACATAAGTTCTTGTTTCATAGATTTGGCTCTTCTGAAGGTTAACTGAGGAAGCTTGGTACAAGAGGGGCCTATGGTAGGATCACAGCGCACTATTGGCCAGTGCCTATACAAGATTTTACGCAGGTTGGAGTGGTATGTGTTATACCCTGTAATCAGTCTGGGCGTATGTTCTGCAGATTTCCTTAGACCTGTCTTGCTCTCATTGTTTTTAAAAATGAGATCCTCCCTGGTGGTGGCTGCCCACTTCTGTTTTGCTCTCTCTAAGGTTTTTGTCTTATAACCTCTGTTACTGAGTCTTGTGAACAGGCTCTCTGTGGAATCTTTCAAGCTCTCTTGAGTGCTGCAGTTCCGTTTCATTCGCAGACACTCAGCATAGGGAATGCTTTCAATAAGATTAATGGGGTGAAAACTTTGGGCATGAAGAATGGCATTTCCTGATTTCGGTTTCCTGAATGTTCACGAATGTACTTTGTTGTTGCTAATGTACAATTCTAAGTCAAGGAATACAATAGACTTCATACTTGTGGTACATGTAAATTTAAGATTTAGGGCGTTGCTATTGATTTTATCAGCAAATTCAATGGCACTCTGTTCAGTGCCCTTCCACAGAATAAAAATATCATTTATGTAGCGCTGATATAATACTACATTTTCAGACATCTGTGTGTTGTATGTTTTCATGAGTACTTGCTCCTCCCACCAGCCCATATGCAAATTTGCATACCTGGGGGCGAAGCAAGTACCCATGGCTGTGCCTTGTGTCTGTTTGTATAGTAACCTATCAAACATAAAGATGTTGTTCTCCAGGCACCATTCGATGATGTGTAGTAGCATGAGTGTATGTTGGTAAAATCCTATATCTATTGTACTTAGGTAGTGTTTCACTGCATTCAGGCCATCTTGCTGCCCGATACTTGTATACAGACTTTGTACATCCAATGTGACAAACACATAATCTTCATGCCAATTACAGTCAAAGATTTTGGTTAGAAAGTCCCCAGTGTCCTTTGTATATGCAGGTAAGGCTTGGACAAATGGTTGAAGGAAAAAGTCAATGAATTTACTTGTATTTTCAAACAGGCTTCCAATGGCAGATATAATTGGCCTGCCCGGTGGACACTCTGCATTTTTATGGACTTTTGGGAGCAGATAGAGTTGTGGTGTCACAGGATAGTCATTTTTCATGAAATCCAACTCATACCTTGTGATCAGCCCGTTCCCTCTCCATTCATATAAACATCTGTGATATCTTTCTTTGATGCTGAGGATATTGGTGGCATTGATGCGAGTGTAACAGTCGTTGTCCAGTATTTGTGTCATTGCTTCTCTGTTTTACATTTCGAGAGGCCAAAGCACAACGTTGCCCCCTTTGTCTGACCACCGTACAACTATGTCGGGCGTTCTTTTATTTTTTGCATGACTCTGGAGTATTTCGTTATTTGGTTATGCCTGGTTTTGTTGAAATCATTGCTGCTGTCAATTGCCAATTCTTTAAGGTCTTTGATCACCTTATCCGCAAAAATGTCAATATTATCTCTAGGCATTAATGGGTTAAAGACAGATTTAGGTCTGAACAGTGTATGAGCAGTTGCATACACATTCAGGTCTGATCTGATTGCTACTTGACCACTGGTTATTACATCTGTTACATCATCAGTTTCCAGCTCCATCATGTATCACAGAAAGGTCATGTCCGCTACACTTAGAGTATTTAATACTGTGGGCACTGTGCCTCCATATTCTCCTTCATTGTTTTTTTCTTTCATATTAAAGAAGTGCTTACGTGATTTCAATTTGCGTATAAAGTGGTACAGATCTAACCTAGTCTGCGTATAATCAAAGTTTGTTTCTTTGCAAAATGATAGACCTAAAGCAAGAATTCGTTCTTCCTCCTGTGTTAAAGCCATAGTTGTTAGATTTATCACTGTGTTCTCTGTCCCTGTTGTATCTTTCATCTCCTTCTGTTCCATCTGTATGTAGATTTTGTTGTTCTTTGCGTTGTACTTACCCCATCGTCGGTTCTTCCTCCTTCTGCTCCTTGATCCTGAGTCCGGTTTAATGTGTGCTCCTGTTGTGGAGGTCTTGGGTGTAGACTCATCAAATGTTCCACGCGTAAAAAACCGAGCTCCTGAACTGGTGTTGGGTCCTTACGTGTTTGATTCCCACTACCACTTGCTTCAGGATCAGACTCTATTTCTGAACTCAGCTCAAATTCACTGGGTTCATGGTGTCCTGGTGAGCCACTGCTTGTTGTTGATAGCTGTTGACAATGGATATTTTCAAATTTTCCCGAGAAAGTATGCATTCTACCATACAGGTAATCGTTCCTATCACGTTGGAATTTGCTGGCTTTCCTTTCCTTAATCGTTTGCTCATATTTTAGTACACGATTTTTGATATCTGTCAAGCCCTTCTTTGCTTCGTCTTGGTTAGTTATTTTTTCAAGCTCTCTGCATATTTCATCTATTCTGACCAATATTTTCTCTCTGTCCATTGTTGCGAACTTTATTAGTATCTGTAGCATGTTTCTCGATGATTGGGCACTATTGTCAGCCCATTCCTGAAGTATGGCGGGATCCAGATTCTCGTAGGTTGGGGCCACGAGAATCCTTAGTCCCCTCGGTATGCGACCCACCTCTAGGTATCTCTTGAGCGATGTGCACTCCCACCATTTGGCCACCTCATGCCTTCGCAGTCTCTCTAGTTCACCCAGTATTTGTTTCAAATCACTGCCTGCCACTGATGGTTGCACGGTTCCACTCGTTGATTGCACTCCGGCGCAATTATCATTATTGCTGAAAATATCAAGCGCTGCCTCCTCACGATCCTTGACCCAATCCTCGGCAATCTTAATGGAATATTTATTGTCTTTGACACCCACTGCCTGTAAATTGAAACAACCTACAGGACTACCTCTCCCATCAGCCACATGGGGGGATTCGCAAAGCACAGATAGACCACACAGTGAGCTTACCTGGATCCCGGCTTGCCCTCCGGCATTCACGAGAATCAGGATACTCACGTTCGTGCAATCTAATCCGCACTTGTCGTCCCGAGATGTCAGCTTCGGAGGGCTCTCTGTTTTCCTTGTTTCCAAAGACAGTCCACTTCGTTTTCCGGCAGCTATATATGTAGCCAAAGTGCCCTGAAGCATTAGGACGGCACTCGACAGCACCCTGCCATTTGGCTATCCGATGCAGCTTGCCTTCCTGCTTTATTTTCAATTGTTGCTGCCAACGCGTTTCAGGGTATTCAAGCCCCTTCTTCATGGGCTAAAAAAGATATCTGAGGCTCGCATTGCAGTATTTCCGGTTTCTTTTATTGGTATCTCAGCCCCCAGTGGGCGTATGCTTAGTGCGGTATTTGTTTGATGCACCATGGGACATGAAGTCTCAATTACGAGTGTTAGTGCGCCTTAAAGTAAGTTCAAATGTCCATTTTAAATTAAAAGACTTATTTTATCCTTAGTATGAATGAATGAATGAAATAAAACTTTATTCGGTTATTTACAACCATAAAAGTACTTAGCAGCATAACATTCCATAGATAAGCAAGTCAGGATCATACAATATACAATACATTTCTTAACCCTATAATTCACAACCATAAAAATGCAAGATAAAAAATCATCTTAAAATTAAAAAAACAACTATTCCATTATAGAGTTACAGTGACCTTCTAGTATGTCTCACAAATTGCTTCTATCCATTAATAACCCATTCTCCCTGAATCTAAAAAGATCTAAATTTCATCGGTGCTCTTTACATGTAAGAAACTCTTTCACTTTGTTTATATATTTCCCAGTAGCACAAGCTATATCTAGGTTCTTCATTTCCACTAAAAGGTTTACAACTTGCAACCTATTTTTAATTTAATATTTTTAAAAAATCGGGCCTAAAATCTCTCTTCGTATATCTAAAATCTTAAAACAGTCTAATAAAATATGTAAAATATCACAGGTAGTGCAGGTGCATTTTCCATTGCTATTTATCATTAAGATTTTTACCCCATTGTTCACATAACAGGGATTTAGCCCAATTCTCAATCTTAACACTTCGCGCCTTAACAGGCAACTAGGTAACCTGTCGATATAGGGGTAATGTAAATCATTTTTCCATGCTGAGGCCATAAAAGCAACTGAACTTTACCGTAAGAGGTATTCTTGATCATATGTTCGGGACGCTTCTATTCCCAATGTCCTAAGTTCTTTCTTGTCTATCTTTAGTTCTAAGTACTGAGGGCACAACTTTATCTTTAAAACACCATATGCTTGAATAATTGAAGCTATGGTCTCTCTTGCCCAGGACAACTCACTATTGGCAATTTCATTTTTACACCACTGTGAGATTTTTTGATCCTCACCTGATCCTAACCGCTGCCAGAAACGCAATAAAGCCATGCAAGCGGTTATACCCCATGAGGTGATTCCCAATTCTAATCTTACTGCTTGTATCATGGACGATCTAGGCAGCGAGAGCAAACATTTAAGGATATTTCCCTCTTCTTTGTCCCATCCCTTTTTTCCACTTAAATAGAATACCTCTGCACCACACAAAAATTGTGGGGGAACCATTGCTAAATAGGCTTTTAATACAGGTCTATCAGACATTTCTACATATACACTAGTAAATCTTTTTAGCCCCTTTACAGAGGCCGATGCCCTTATTTTTAATGCATCAAGATGGGTATACCACTGCAGACTACTCGTGAACCACATTCCCAGATATCTATATTCTGTTACTTTTTCCAACATTTCCCTGCCCAGATACCAGGAAATCCTTGTTTTTCTTCTTCCAAAACATAGGATTTTGGTCTTCTCCATGTTTACCACCAATTTTTTAGTTTGGTAGTATTCTGTAAACATGTTTAATTTCCTTTGTAGCCCAATCTCCGTCTGGTCCATGATTACCAGATCATCTGCATATAATAAACAGGAGATATGATTTCCTCCTTATTTCAGGCTAGCCCCTATGACCTCTCTGAGTTTTCGGGGCAGATCAGCTATAAACAGGGAAAAAAGCAAGGGGGCAAGTACGCACTCCTGTCTCAACCCATTACTGATCTGGATCCTCCGGGACAATCCTCCGTTCTCATCCAAGATTATCTGGGCCCAGTTTTCTGTATGCAGGGCTTGTATCAAGGCCAATAAGTCTCCTTGGATATTATACCCTAGCAAGGTTTCCCACAGCTGCTTTCTGTCCACCAGATCAAATGCTGCGCGGAAGTCCACAAAGCAGCAGAACAAATTGCCCCTCTGCTCGATCGACTTCCGCGCAATGGACCAGAGGGCAAAACAGTGATCAATCGTCGAATGTCCCTCTTTAAATACACCCTGTTCTGGGGGCACTATCTGATTTTCATCTGTCCATTCTTTAAGTAATCCCAGGATTACTTTAGCAAATACTTTTTCTCCTATGTCCAGGAGGTTTATTAAACGGTAGTTTTAGGAGAATTTACATCACCTTTTTTATGTATAGGTCTTACAATGGCCCCTTTCCAACTATCTGGCATAGCCCCTGTTTTAAGAATCCCCTGGTACATATTCGAAAAAAACTCGGACCACCACTCCAGGTTTGTTTTTATAATAACAGCCGGCAAGTTATCTGGGCCGGCGGCTCGAGTTAGGTTTAACCTGTATATTATCTTCCTAATATGGCTTGGGGAGAAATGCTCTTTTACTTCTTCCCTTACACCTGGCCATACAATGGTATTTATTTCCTCCACCCTTGGCCACTTCCCGTAGATTTCTTCCAAATAATCTACCCACTTATCCTCCGGCACCGAGCACTGCAAGGTCCCTAAAACTTTACCAGTGCTCTCTTGTACTAATTTCCAGAAGCCTCTCACATTTTTTTCTTCAATTACCTCTAATAGCCTCACCCAGCATCTGTCCTTATAGGTTCTTTTTTTTATCACTAATGGTGGTTTTATAATTTGACCTTAATTTCTGAAGATTAAGTAGCAGTTCATCGTCATGTTTACCTCTTAGGCTTCTTTCCTTTTGCCTAATGCCGGCTTTTGCTTTACGACAATCCTCATCAAACCATGGCTTGTTATTGGTAAGTAGTTTTTCCTTACTTGCTAACCCAGTTTTAGCACCTTTTATCCTTAGTAGGTGATAAAGCAGTTCGGCATGCCTAATTTTCATATATAGCGCTGTGCTCAAAGTCCTGTTGTGCAGAACTGCAGCCTCTCCCAGCTCGCTTTCACTTCTTACCCAACTGGCGATGGTGCTCTGTCCCCACGGCCAGGCTGCCGTGTGTGAGTATATGTAGCCAAAGTGCCCTGAAGCATTAGGACGGCACTCAACAGCTCCCTGCCATGCGGCTATCCGATATATATATATATCTGTGTGTGTGTTGAATACTAACCCCTGCTCCTCTTATCTCTGCCACTTTTGACTCTAGCATTGCTGCCAAGTTTCCCTGATCAATGCATGATGTGCTGTTCTAGCCAGGTTTTTCTTTGAATTCTCAGATTTGTAGTTCAGTTTTGTAATGGAATAAACAGGACTACAAGTCCCAGAATTTTACAAAACAAATCTGGACTGGGGACATGGGAAACTTGGCAGGGCTCCTCCAGTCCGTTCATCTACCACGTCAGCCCCGATTTATGGGATCCTTTAGCCATTTTACAGTCCATTTATCTACCACATCAGCCCCGATTTATGGGATCCTTTGCCATTTGTACCACATCCAGCACCGGTCAAAAGAAAAGTCTTCAAGGGCCACAATGCAACTTGTAGCAGGTTGAATTAACAAGTTAAAGAAAAACACTTCTTTGAATTTTGATCAGACTTTATCATATTTTACACAATGATTGTTGGATAATTTTCATTAGCTCTGAGTTCAATAGGGAGCCAGAGTCATATGAGATATCATCACAAGGCACGTCTACATGCAAAAATGGAAGGCCTTTGTGGATCTGTCCCTGTAGCATCTTTAAAGATTTGAATACGTTGTATTATTAAAAAGACAAAAGGTTTTCTTTCTCCATTTTCCTCTCATGCTTTCTCTCTCAGTCTTTTTCAATGCTGTAAATATCAGTTGTATCCTTCTTGTTTTTGCAATTTTTCTTTGCTTTTTCTATCACTTTGATGGTTCCCCTCCCTTATTATTATCTTTTCCTCATGTTAATTTTGTCTCACTTCCTTAAACTAATATTTTCATTTAGCATTCAAGATCTACATTTATTTTCTTCTTTGTTTTACATGTAGTGCATTTTAGTTCAAACAGTCAGAGGTCAAGGCAAGATAAACAAACAGTTAAGCACTTTAATGGGACCCTTTCTTAGTGTCCCCGTAAACAAAGCAACTGGGGCAACAGCTTTGCTTGGAGCGATGCTGCTTCTGCCTGCTAAAGCCGAGGTTCAACTATCCTCAGGTGGGCGGGGCTGCTGTGGGCCAGTCCGAGATGTCCAATAGGCAGGACCTCAAAGTCTCCCGAGGACCAGGGGATACACGATCCCAAGAGGATACCAAATATTACACAGCACCTGTTCGTTTCTGCTGGTGCACCGGTATCTCTGAGTCAGAGACGTGTTTGCTGTCAGTACATTGAGGCTCCAGTGTCATGTAGCAGGGTGACTGTGATCCTGCAGCAGTTCAATGCCCAAAAGATGCCTGGGCCATCGAACCCCTCCCCAGTTCCCAAAAGAGATTCAATTGAGTTGTTTCCAGATCACAGTAGCCAGTGTGCACGCCTCAAGCACAGATTGCGGCTGAGGTGATCACAGAGTCACCAGATACACTTGCACCACATGCAGTGTACTAGGAATCATCAGTGTGCTTACAACTGCCAGACTATCTGCAGAAGAGGTGACGGGCCAAGTCAGCATGCTTTCCTTCCGAGCAGGATATAGTACGCATCAGAGTGCTGGCACGTGGGGCCTAATTGGCATCTTATTCTTCCGAGCTGGATATGGTACGCAAAAGAGTGCTGGCATGGCAGGCCTAGTCAGTATCTTATCCTTCCAACCTTGATATAGTATGCATGGGAGTGGTGGCACGAGAGACCTAATCAGCATCTTATCCTTCCAAGCTCAATAGAGTGTGCATCAGAGTGCTGACATGAGGGGCTTGATCAGCATCTTATCCTTCTGAGCTGGATACAGTATGCATCAGAGTGCTGACACGAGGGGCCTAGTCAGCATCTTATCCTTCCGAGCTGGATAGAATATGGATCAGAGTGCTGGCACGAGGGCCTAATCAGCATCTATCCTTTGGAGCTGGATATAGTACGCATCAGAGTGCCCGCAAGAGGGGCCTTATCAGCATCTTATCCTTCCAAGCTGGATATAGTATGCATCAGAGTGCTGGCACGAGGGGCCTTGTTAGCATCTTATCCTTCCGAGCTGACTATAGTATACATCAGAGTGCTGGCACGAGGTGCCTAGTGAGCATCTTATCCTTCTGAGTTCAATAGAGTGTGCATCAGAGTGCTGGCACGAGGGGCCTAGTCAGCATCTTATCCTTCTGAGCTGTATATAGTACGCATCAGAGTGCTGTCACGATGGGCCTAGTCAGCGCTTCGTCCTTCCAAGGTTGATACAGTTTGCATCAGAGTGCTGGCACGAGGGGCCTAGTCAGCATCTTATCTTCCCAAGCTGGATATAGTACGCATCAGAGTGCTGGCACGAAGGGCCTAGTCAGCATCTTATCTTTCTGAGATGGTTATAGTATGCATAAGAGTGCTGCCACAAGGTGCCTGATCAGCATCTTATCCTTCAGTGCTGGATATAGTATGCATCAGTGTGCTGACACAAGGGGCCTAATCAGGATCTTATCCTTCTACGCTTAATATAGCATGCATAAGAGTGCTGGCTCGAAGTGCCTAATCAGCATCTTATCCTTCTGAGCTCAATAGAGTGTGCATCAGAGTGCTGGCACGAGGGGCCTAGTCAGCATCTTACCCTTCCGAGATGGATATTGTATGCATCGGAGTGCTGGCACGATGGGCCTAGTCAGCCTTCTGCCCTTCTAAGGTTGATACAGTTTGCATCAGAATGGTGGCACGAGGGGCCTAGTCAGCATCTTATCCTTCTGAGCTCAATAGAGTGTGCATCAGAGTGGTGGCACGAGGGGCTTGGTCAGCATTTTATCCTTCCGAGCAAGATATAGTACGTGTCAGAGTGCTGGTACTAGGGACCTAGTCAACATCTTATCCTTACAAGCTGGATATAATATGCATCAGAGTGCTGGTATGGGGTGCGTAATAAGCATCTTACCCTTCCAAGCTGGATATAGTATGCATCGGAGTGCTGGCAAGAGAGACCTACTTTGCAACTTATCCTTTTGAGCTCAATAGAGTGTGCATCATAGTGTTGGCACGATGGGCCTAGTCAGCCCGCAGTCCTTCTAAGGTTGACACCGTTTGCATCAGAGTGCTGGCACGAGGGGCCTAGTCAGCATCTTATACTTTTGAGCTCGATAGAGTGTGCTTCAGAGTGCTGGCACAAGGGGCCTAGTCAGCAACTTATCCTCCTGAGCTCGATAGAGTGTGCACCAGGGTGCTGGCATGACAGGCCTAGTCAGCCCTCTGTCCTTCCAAGGTTGATAGAGTATGCTTCAGAATGCTGGCACAACGGGCCTTGTCAGCATCTTAACATTTCGAGCTCGATAGAGTGTGCATCAGTGTGCTGGCACAAGGGCTAGTCAGACCACCTTCTTTCCGAGATACAGTGTGAATGGGTGTTCTGGAAATCTTCTGCATGCGTACAACAGCCAGATTGTCTGCAGAAGGGATGACAGGATTAGCTAGCCTCCCACCCTTCCGAGTTTGATACATTGTGCCTCAAAGTACCGGCACGATGAGCCTGGTGAGCCTCCCATCCTTCCAAGCACGATACAGTGTTCTATGCCTTGATAACGAGATAGATAGATAGATAGATAGATAGATAGATAGATAGATAGATAGATAGATAGATAGATAGATAGATAGATAGATAGATAGATAGATAGATAGATAGATAGAAAGACAGGTAGATAGATAGATACACACTGCGCACCTTAGACACACCACCCCAGTTTTTTTAAAAATCTTCATAATTTTGTAAAGGAAAAATGGTTCTAAAGTACTGGCAGCATTTTGACTTGCTGTCTTCAAATAAACATCAGGGACTTGGTTCTTCATGGCTTTGGAATGTTATCTTCCTTGAGAATTCCTTACCGCATAGTCTACCTGCATCTCATGAAAGTGCTCGGACTTAGGACCGCTTATTTTGTGTATGCCAAGCGCGCAGCGCCCATAGGGCTGAAAGGGCTTCAGCCCCTCCCGTCGTGTGTCCCAGCCCGTGCTGCTGCAGCTCGAGCTGCTGTGGGCTAGGCGAGACAGTGTCTGGAGTGTTCGGCACGCCCAAGTTTTTCACAGGTCTTTAAAGACCATTTACATATTTACATACCGTTGTAAACTGGTCACCGAGGCTTAGTTTTTTTTCTGGTTCCAGTACACTCTGGGCTCCCTTACATTTGTATTTTACATTTACTGTCGTAGTTTAAGGATGCATTTCATGAAAAGGAATGCAATTTAGGGTTGCCAAAAGAAAAATGCCAGCCATGTGTTGTTTAAAGAACCTGCAAAGACCTTGTCTTGACCCTAAAAAGGGTTATACATAAAAAAAAGTATGTATTCATTTGTAATGTGACTTCTCTGTCTTTGTTCCCTTTAATTATCAGTCATGGATCAATCAGGCAGCCCTAGAACACAGTACAAAGTGTTTTATATATATATTTGCTGTCTGAAGTATGCACAGATAAATGCTGGAAATACGGCTTTATGTGACTGTTCATTTTTGTACCGTCTGGGACATCAAAATAATGAGCTGGCAACGCTAATCATAAGACTGGAAGTTTGTTGCAGGATCAGCACATTATTTATTTCCTCCTCCCTTGATCCCTGATTAATGCCATAATAGCAGGGCTTTAAGTGGGCCGGGTCCTGCCAGTGCTCAGCACTGCAGTTCTTAAAAGCAGGTGCTGAGACGGGTCCCTATTGGGCTCTACATTTTCACCTTCATACTCAGAATGGAAAAAAATCTTAACTCTGCAGCAGTTCACTGTTTTTGCTGTTCTGTATTGCCAAACTCAAAGTGCTTTACATCAACACCAACAAGGACGTCTTCATTTATGTTTTGGTAGGCACGGACGATTAAGTGATTTGCCCTTATAACACAGGATGTTGAGCCGAAGCTGAGACTCAAACCTGCTTACTCAGCACCAAAGTTGGCAGCTCTAGCCATTACGCCACAACCGCTTGCGCAAGAACTAAAGCATTTTCTATTATAATATACCACAAAGCCATAGTTGTATGTATGCATGTAGTATATTTATCTTATGCAACTAACAACCTTTGACAAAGCCAATAGTCCTGGCTTGTTGTAGGTGCAATGTTACTTATTTGGAGGCAATAACAGAAGCAGCGAAATACCAGTCGGGCGGCACATTATGCTGAGCACAGATTTTTAGCATAAATGTTTTAATTATATCGGCCACACCCCTTTGAGAGACCCGTAAACTGGTGATTTCCTTTAACAATTGCCATGAGGGAATCGACATAGGGCGTCTTAACCCTGTATGAATGAGATGGCTCCTCGGCTTTAGAGCAGAAGTTCCAACCGCAGCTTTGCTAGGAGCGCTGCTGCATGTTGTTTGTAAACTCTGTCCAAGGCTAGGCACATGGAATGTGTCTGGTTGAAGACAGCTCAAAGGCTCAGGACGCACCCTTACATCAGCTCTGCACCTTTGACACAGTGCAACTAGAACAGTCTCCGCATTACATTTGGCAGAGGAGAACTTCTGCCGGGATTGTCCGGGAACGTGATGCACTGTGGCTGAGATGCAGTCCTGCTGCCTCTGGCCTCTATCCTGCAAAGGAATATAGCCTGTTCTACACAGGCCGGCTTCTTGACCCATCACACTCGGGTATGGGGGAGGGTTAGGCTATCCCAAGGGATCTAGCAGAGGGTACTCCCACTATGCTCTCAACAGTATAGGTAGTGTTAGGTAGGAGTACAATCACATAGTATTGTTATAGTGGTTAGTATAATTATATGATCATATAGTAAGGTTATCATGGTTAAACTGTTTATCTTTTTGACCATTCTTGTAATACTAGTTACAATGCTTTGCTTCTTCTGCCTAATAATTGTAGCACACTCTTTTTATTCAAAAATACGATTGTTTCAAGAAATGTTTGAAAAGCCAATTTGTATCTTTATTGTGTTTACCTTGGGCACGCAAAAGTAAACAGCAAAAGTGTAGATCTTTTTCTACGATTTTCTAGGGGAATAATAAGTGGTCATGTTCAAGGTTGCTGATACCATCTGGTAGGAGTTTAGATAGGGCATTGTGAGCTAGCTAGGAATTAGATTGTTTCCTGATGATATATGTTAACCGAGTTCCCATATAGGTGCAAGATTGAGCTGAGCAGAGCCTGGAGTGTGATTAGAAGTGAGCATAGTCGATTTAGCAGAGGCAATAGGTGTAGCATAGAAGGCGGGAGAGGGAGTGTGAAGGTTACGGGTCAACTGACTGGAGGCAGCAGCTAGATCCAGAGCCCTCGATTTGGAAGATCCTGAGTCTAAGGGTAGAATAACAGTGATATCCTGGTTGTTAGTGCTGATGTGGTGCCCAGCACCCCTGTTGTTGGAGCGTGCAGAGGGTGACGAAGGTGATGTGAGATTTGAGGGAAGGAGTGCTAAAGGAGGAGCAGAGCTGTGGAAATCAGCTTGGTGGAGGACACTCAGGTCGGACATACCATATCCCAAGAGAGGTATAATAGGGTTGTCCGGGTTAAGATTGTGGGTAATATACACATCCTCCATGTTGTTGGAGAGATCAGTGTGGTGAGTAGGTACAGATGGGGACATAGGATTGGGGGAGGAGGGGTCATAAGGCCCAGAGGGAGCAGATTTAGTGGGTGGAAAACTCTGATGGAGGGTGGTTGGGTTAGAGTTAGTCAGTGTGTTCTTAATCCTCAAAAAGACAGAGTCAAAGCGCTTGAGGTTCAGGTCCGAGGCTTGAATAAGGATGTTTCCATTATTGTATAAGGAGACGGTCAGCTCTGCCTTAAGGGCCAGGGATGGTAGTCTGGTTAAACGGAAACTGTGAGGTGTTTTGGTCAGCTGTTTAGAGCGAAGCTCAGAAGTTAGAGCCTTTCTCCACTGCGCTCTTCTGTTAGTGTAAAAAATGAGGTCTGTCAGCATACTGCCCTTGCTGGAGATACATGTGTCTGAAATAAGCGTTTCAGGCCAACGCTTGAGGAGATTGTGTTGGAAGGTCTTCTTTGCGTTCTTTGACAGGTTGGAAGGGTTGATAATCTTAAAAGAGTTCAAGTCTGTTTGAGCTAGTAGGTCAGGGTAGTGATAGGTGTGTTGGGCCATGATGAGTGTAGCAATCAGAAGGATAAGGTGAAAAAGACAGGTTCAGAGGAGAGCGGTAAGAGAGAGGGAGAGGAAAGGTAGCTTTCAATAAGGTTACATCAAGGCTAAGTGACTTAAACACCACCCCTGGATTATCCAGTCCTGTTCTAATGAACATACAGCATTATTGGCAAAATCTGTATCTCACTATGTTTATATATGGAGTTCACAAGGATCAGTTTTGCCCCTAAAAAGGGAGAAAGTGTGGTTGAGAGGGAAAAAGAATGGATAAAATAGAGAGAGAGGAAGAGAGACATTCAGAGAGTGAAAGAGCAAGAGAGAAGGAGAATCAAGAGAGAAGGGACAAAATGAGGGGCACAAGAAAAAAAAACAAGTAAGGAGAGAGAATATAAAGCAGCAGAGAAAGAGGAGAAGTAAGTGAGAAAGAATGAAAGAAAGGAGAGGAAGAAAAAAACACTAGTGAAAGAAAGGAGGTGAAGGAAGAAAAAGAGAAATATCAGAGAAGAAAGAGGAGGAGAAAAGAAGGATGCAGTTAAATGAATAAATCAAAGTGCAGAAAGAAAGTAACAGTAAGACACAGATAGAAGGAATAACAAGAAAGAACAAGCACTGGCATAACCAATAGGTCTCGCCTTTGGGTCACGCTGACCAGGGCTGCTTGTGGGGTACAGAAGACGGACAGATGGTCAGGAAAGTGTTTTGGCCATTGTAAAAGCCTGGGAGAAGGGACATCGTGACTAGAATTGTGCTGTATGATTAGGGAAGGGCAAAGAGACCAAACGTGCTGTATGGGGTACTGGCCTGCTCGATATAAGAAGGAAGATTGTCCAGTGCCCTGTACAAGGAGCTGATGGTTGAGAGCTCTATTTATACAGAAGGCGACACAGTGAGCAGGGCTGTGCATGAGAGGCAGAGATATCTAAGCAGTGCTATAAAGGAGAGGCACAATGACCATATCTGCCGCATGTGAGAATAGAAGATCTGGCTGTGGTGTTAAGTCAGTGGCCATGGCTGTGCTGCACTGCAGGGGAAATAGTGATCACGGCAGTGCTACTGAAAGGGTGAGGCGTCCAGTGCGGTTCTGTACAGAAGGACATTGGCCGTGGGTGTACCTTACAGGAGGGATGTGTCCAGGGGTGTGCTGCAAGACACTAGCGCAAGTGACCAGATGTGTGTTGTACAAGAATGGCCAGCGACTGTTCTATACAGCAAGGGGTTAAGTGACAAAGGCTGTGCTCTACAAGGGGCGTAGTGGCCTGGAGTGTAGGAACAGAATGACCAAGGGTTTGCTGTGCATAAGGAAGAGAGAGTGATGAGCCTGGTTGCACGGAAGTGGTCAGCGGGGACTCAGGTGACCAGGGCAGTGCTAGTTAGAATGGCTGAGTTACCAGGGTAGTGAGGGTCAAGGGAGTCTGAGTGGAGCGTAAGGAACACGGTTTGAATTTAGTGTAAAGGAGGAGAGGCTTCCGTAGGTACACAATAACAAAGCAAACGAAACAGCCGGCGCACAGTGGAGAGAGGGGGCACAACGAAGCTGCTCACGGCAGCCGTGACTGCAGCTCTTACCTCCTGGCCACTGTGGGGGCTGCGACGGATGCTTGGCACGAGCTGTTTGTCCTGCGCCACTGACAGTCCTGCACTGGGCTGTCGGGATACTGGAGGAGCAGGGAACTGGCAGGGAAGCTGCTCTGTGACGTCTGAAGCAAGATGGTGGGGAGGAGGGGGCTGAGGACGATGCTCCACTATACACTGTACAGTAGCGCCGGCCTCGTCAGAGCTAGCACTGCACCAACAGGATGTCAGGAGGAGTTCATAGTACACAGTGAAACTGCACAATAAAGCTCTTCAGGGTGGGGGATACTTTAAAGAAGTGCACCATGATCAGGCAAATTTAGGACGCCGTAAGTGTCCGTATATATGAACGAGCAAGCACAAGCAGAAACGTTTAAAGACACGTACAAACAAGCCCGTGAGTGGTGCTCGCGCGTGCACTCTGTTAGGAATGCAGCTGCCATTGTGCTCGTCGCTGCAGGCAAAAGTGAAAGCGACCGCGCTAATTGGAAACCTGATCCACAACAGATGGCACCGTGCGCCGCTGCTTGCTCCCGCAAGCTGTAGGCCGTGGGAGTAAACATTTATTGAAAAAGGTGGGGCATGCACCCGCCTTTGGCCAATTGCGTGCTTTCATTTTTTAAAGCCACACGCAAAGGCCAATACAATGTGTGGAAAATCTAAAGCCACACGCACAAGTATTCTGAAAGTATGGAGCGATTCCAAGAGGCCCTCCCCTAGTGCAGCGCATGCGCGCTGCGCTAGGCTCAACCTAAAAAAGGAAAGAAAACGAAAGCAGGAGAAAGAGAAAAGAAGAGGATGAAAAAAGTGACAACAAAATGTAAAGACTGAGAAGAAATTAAAAGAGCAGTTGAAGAGAGAAACGAAATCGAGAAAGAAAGAAAGTATAGCAAGAGAGAGTGTTGCAGGGATTCTGCTCAGAAACAGAGATATGCTTGGTACCATAGAACATCAGTAGTTAGGGACTGAGTCGCCATACCACATCAATACCATGAGCCCAAGTCCAACTAGCTATAGTGTCCCACTTGCCCTCCTATTCATAACCAGAGGAACAAGTGAATTGACACTCCCAAACACAATACTCCCGATCCTCTCAGGGATCGCGGTGACAGGACACTCCCTTTCGCTCACACACTCATACTCGTTCACAACAAGACAAGAAAGAGACACAAATGAAGTTTGAAATGTTTATTCAATCTATCGTGCTCTGAAATGCAGTATATGTGTCACAATTAGAAAACAACTGCCTAGCAAAAATACTTTAAGCTTTGTCAATATGCCATATATTACGAAAAGCCTTGTCATATTATTAGGCAGAATAGCCTAACCCCCCCCCCCCCCCCTTCTACAGAAGCAAACTGATTATATAGCAAAGATCTCTGGGATTAGTAGCGGACCCCGTACCTTAACATACACAGATGCATGTATTACATCTCAGATACTGCTGTGATCTTCTCTCAGGAAATAGCGATCTCTCTCTGTGTATTACCTTGTTGCGCATACCTACATGACAAGGTTCACATGTTCATAAACAACAGCTGCATTTCTGTGTTGTGTCTAGGTGCAAGTGCTTGATCAGACCAAAATAACAAGGGACATTGTTGTTTGACCTTGTCTACTGTTCAGACTAAATTCCAGGAAAGAATGGAACAAGAAAACAACTGCAGGTTCGGTGTAAAAATAATATTTGTCACAGAAGCAAACATGAGTATGTAGTAACGTGTGAAAAGCAAATACGGCCTGTGTTGTGCACGGCGAGGCTAATATAGGGAAAACTACAATGGGCCCTGTATGAAACACATGACACTCTCCCCTTGGTCAGGAAGGAAGCAGGTAAGGGAATGATAGAAACCAAGAATCAAGCAAACTCAAGCAGATGTGCTATAAATCAATCGTTTTTCAGGATTCAATTAATGACAATTTTGAAAAACAAACATTTACAAATAAAGCATATCAGAGGGATCCAGTTATGTATGCAGCAATGGTAGAGGCAAAGGACTTTATGATGGCGTCCCTATCCACGTAGATAGCCAAATCGGTGGCCCAGTTCATAAGTTCCAACGAACAGACATGATCCTCTGCTCCAACAGATGCAGATACTATCACCGGGCAACCTGAGCCAATGCACAATAACTACCATTGGCTATTTGCTCTAAATTTGGATTTTGTAGAGGTCACATAAGCAAGGAACAGTCCTGATAATGGGTCACCAAGGTACTCATCAGCAGTTCAAGATCCCACCAGCAGGCGTCTGTAGAGCCAGGCATATGTCTAGTGCCCATTGAAAAGGGCACCAGATTCAGTGAAATACAGGTTGCACGTAGGTGAAGTAAGCACAGCGGAAAGTTGGACATCAATCACCATCCAACACCTGTACTGGAATTATGCCAAAGAGCTGAAGCATGCACTCACGTTAGTGCTGGAGAGATGCCCGTTCCGGGCGGCCTCAGAAGGAGCATCCATTCTGGAACAGCAAGAATAAAATGAGAATTCCGCAGTTGAGGAACAGCAGTATGGGAAACCCACTGAACACACTGGACAAAGTGTATAAAAGCTGGTATTACTCCGTAGACAGTTTGAAAATATGTGACGAGGCCAGAGCCTACAAGTTTAAAAGAATTGTCTACACCCATGGTATTGGAAACATTAAATATTCGATGAATCAATACCACGAAATGCAGGGGAAGATTTGTATTCAACAATCACTGTATTTCTACAGTAGTTCTGGCCACCTGCAATTCGAAGGGAAGATGTAAGAGCTACTTCTTCTTGAAACAATAATGCTTTAAGTCTGCTTAGCATGTTGAAATCTGCCTTCAAAGTCGGAATGGAAGGCCACAACAAGCTATCTACCACTCCATGCAGAGGAGGAAACAGGATGTTGTTGCAACAAGTGACAAACTGGGAAACAAACACAATGGGCATCATTAGGATGGCGGGTGGACTTAGTCCGCCAGCCATCCTGACGGAAAACGGGACCGCCCACCATAAGTGCGGTGGTCCCTTGGGGGGAGATTAGGATGAGCCCGCCACACTGGCGGGCGCATCACGCATTTTTAACATTGTGGCAGGCGGTGCTTTCAGCCTGCATACAAATATGAATGGCGATGTCTAGCAGACACTGCCACCATATTAAAACCTTTTCCGCCCGGTTAACTTGTCGACCGGGCAGAAAAGCGACAGACAGTCTTCCCGTCCACCGCGGTATCCCCTGCCATACTAATATAGCGGGGGGAAATGGGTGGCGGGCGGGGAAGGATGTAGGGCGGATCGCACCGCCATGCGGGCGGTGGCGATCCGCCCTACATCCTAATGGACCCCATTATATTGGAATCTCGCTTGCATACCACAACAGTCCTGGTTATTAAGAATGAGATAGCTTCCATTTGAAAGTATGGTTATGAAGGGAAGAATTGCGGGCACTGGTGATCCTTTTAAATAACAAGCCAAATTAGTTGCTGAAACATAACAAGCGCCGTGGATTTTTACATGTGAATGATCAGCAATGGAGTCACACTCCTCCACCGTAAGAAAAACTTCTCTATCAGCATGTTCACAGTGATAGGTGAACAGCATGGACCATAACTCATGGATGAAGCTACGGCCAAGGTGTTCATATCTAACTATCGTAAAATGTTTCATGCACGCTGTAAACTGAAATGTCAATCTGGGCAGGGAGATGACTCCATGTATTAACCATACTGCTGAAGGAGTTTTGGCTACAGTGAATGGAACTTTTTCTAATGTCTCTAAATGGAACATGGTATAGGTTGCTTCCTTCATAGCCAATGATTGTTGTGCGTGCATTAAATTAAAAGCCAGAAACAAAGCGGTACAATTCAAATAACACCAAGGAACGCGTCCATTTTTGAGTCTTTGAAGTATCCAACTGAACTGCATAATAGATCTGAGCTGACTGACCATGATACAATGTTTACGTATCATTCTGTACAGTATCAGGAACATGTGACACAATGCTGTTCAAATTATAAATATGAGATGATAACGTATTAATACTGTTGTCTACTTTAGCAAGTACTTTATCCAAATTATCTGGAACAATTCGTCTCAAGCGCATAGCAGCCTCAATTTGTGATAATTTCCAAATTTCATTAAAGGCTGCAGAACCTTTTTGAACAAGGTGACTTGGGACCTAATAAAAAAAATCAGATAGTTTCATGTCCTCGGATAGGAGAGAAAGATGATGTTTAACTGCAGGCAGTGTGGAGTGTTCTAACCACTGCTGGCATAGTTTACCCACTGAATAGGTGGCAGTAGTGTTTGAATGGGTTGACTGAGTACCGTGGGTCTGGTTTCCTAGATATGACAGAATATCGACCTGCAAGAATATCGCCAACAAAAATATCGACATGCAGGTAAGAAATATCGTTTTACTGAATATCGAAGTTAATAATATCGTTTGAAAAAATATCGTTGTTTATAATATCAACATTTTTATAGTGTCTTAATATATGTGTTAAAAGTATAGCTTAGTTTTTAATGCATGTTTGAATTTTTTAGAAATAATTTATTTTATGTTAATTAATTTTTGCGTATTTTAGTTCCGTAGAGGGTTGTGGGTTTATAGGGGAATAGGATGGGAAGTAATTTAATTATAATATATTTATTATAATTTTTTATAGAAGTTATTAATTTTTTTAAAAATAAAATATTGCATTTTAGTTAAGTAGCGGGTTGTGGGTTTATAGGGGAATAGGGTGGAAAGTATTTTAATTGAAATTAATTAAATAATTGTATTAATTACTATTTTTGTATTTAATAATTTATATTGTCAATTGTGTTAATTTGTTATTAATTCATTATTAATTGGATATTAATGATTAATAATTCAATGGTAAATATGTTAATTGTGTAATTTTTTTAGGAGCGGGTTGTGGTTGATAGGGGAGTAGGGTGGGAAGTAATTTAATTGTAATACATTTTTTATTAATTTTTATATATAATATTTATTTAAAGTTATTTTATAGTGTTAATTGTGTGAACGAATTGATTGTTGATGGTTTTTTAATTTCTTGTTAATTGTTAGTAGTTCATTAATTAATTATGTTAATTGTGTACTATTTAACAATATTGGTGGTGTCGTTTATAGGGGAATATGATGGGAGGTAAATTATTTTTGAAAAATTAATTATTTGGTAATTTATATTAATTATTTTGCAGGAGTGGGAAACTTAAATTATTCCCCTCTGCTCTCCAACACTTTCCCACTGTTGTATTTGCTGGTGTGGGAATAGTAAATTATTCCCCTACACTATCCAACACTTTCCATACTGTTACACTTGGTGGAGTGGGAATAGTAAATTATTCCCACCCTCTATACAACACTTTCCCTACAGTTGCACTCGCTGGAGTAAGAATAGTAATTTTTAGTCACTCACTATCCAATACTTTCCCTACTGTTGCACTCACTGGAGTGGGAATAGTAATTTTTACCCACCCGCTATCCAACACTTTCCCTACTGTTGCACTTGCTGGAGTGGGAATTTAAATGTTTACCTCCCCACTATCCAACACTTTCCCTACTGTTGCAATTACTGGAGTGGGAATAGTAATTTTTACCCCTCTGCTGTCCAACACTTTCCCTACTGTTACATTAGTTGGAGTGGGAATGGTAATTTTTACCCACCCGCTATCCAACACTTTTACTACTGGTGCACTCAGTGGAGTGGGAATAGTAATTTTTACCCACCCGCTATCCAACACTTTCCCTACTGTTGCAATTACTGGAGTGGGAATAGTAATTTTAACCCCTCTGCTATCCAACACTTTCTCTACTGTTACACTCCGTGGAGTGAGAATAGTAAATTATTACCCTCGGCTATCCAACACTTTCCCCACTACTGCAATTGCTGGAGTGGGAATAGTAATTTTATCCCCTACGCTATCCAACATTTTGTTTACTGTTATAGTTAATGTAGTGTAATTTTTTACCAATAATTATTAATTTAAATATTTTTATTTATTATATATATTTTTTATTTTTATATTTATATGACAGGTTTATGTATATATATATTTTAATTTTTAATATGTTTCTAACATTGTATAATTAAATAAAATATTTTTTTATTAATAATATTAAGTTAATATATACAAAGAAATTAAATATGTAGGTTTCATTTTTTTAATATTACATATTATTTATTATTTTAAAAATGTTTAAATAATTCTAACTATGGGCCCCATTAGGATGGCGGCCGAACACCCAAGCGGTGCTGGGACCGACCGCCAGCGGTGCGGCGGTCCCGCACCGCTGATTAGAATGCGACCACCACCCTCACAGTTGCATCCTGTATACCTAACATTGCACCGCAATGCCAAAATGGCATGTTGCACTATGCCATGCACAACGTGGCAGGCACCGCTCGGTGCCTGCCACCTTGTGCGTGGCAATGTAGGAGGGTACCATAGGTACCCTCCAAGTGCAGCTCCCATGCCCCCACCCCCTCGGGGGCCCGCAACGGGCCCCCAAAGCATTTTCCCCTGGCATTTCCCGCCATGGAAAGGCCTTGTAAACAGGACATAATAATATGAATGGCGGTGCCTGGAGTTCCGCTCGGTCGGCAATCGTGACGATTCCCGACCGGCGGAAAAGCGGCGGACGGACTTTCCATCCGCTGCGGTACCCCCGCCATGCTAATGTGGCGGGGGGTAAATGTGGTTGTGATGGCGGGCGGATTGCCACCGTCGCCGCCATCATAACGACCCCCTATGTTTTTATTAATTATATTTAGTATTTAGATAATTTTACATTATTTTTAAGACATTTAAAAAAAACGATATTTTATACAACGATATTTTAAACAACGAAATTATGGTTTCGATATTTTTGTACTTACCTAAAGATAGGATGTCAATATTCTGTCCATCGATATTCTAGACTCGATAATCTTGTAGGTCGATATTGGGTCTGTCGATATTCTGTCAGTGATCCCTGTAAAAGATGTGTATTCATTTGTTTGCATTTGTGAACTTCCCGATGGTGAAGTTGGACCATGTTCCCACTGTGTGTAATTATAATGGGGACGGTGCCACTTGCTCTATGGAAAAAATTATGTCCATAATGGTGGTAGCAGACTATCTCAGCATAGTTTGTGGAATTATGATATAAATCTTCTGAATCAAACACAGCATAATATTGCAATTCAGAAAGCATTGAATTCACAGTATCATCATCCTTATCATCTGATTCTAACCCCGGTACTATTAAATCACCGATAGACATTTTGAACATTAGGAATCTGTAGGGCTCTGTAGGACCATATATATCAAATGGAACTTTATCCTATACAATCCCAACAGTCACTGGAACAGCTGAAATGTTGACATGGGACAAGTCTCTTTTCATTTTGTGTGAAGAGGAATGAGGAGCCAGCACCCCGTCGACCAGTTCTGTAACAGAAGGCAATGGCCCTTGATGAGCAGAAAAAAGACAGTCATAAAACCAATCCACATGAATAAAAGAACCAAAGAAAAGATGATCCAATTGTATATCCAAGGAGGAACGGTGCGTTAAAACCGAGGAATGAAGACACAAATCTGTGCTGGTGGTGAATGCAGAACCGAAGACTCTGATGAGCTGTCTGATGAGAAATGCCCTTGATCTATATAGTACCCTGAGGAACTCAAATGGAAAAGAGGTGGCTGCCATTCAGCAGTAGGATTTGAAAAATACATCGCAGAAGGAGTTTCCAACCACGGATCAGTGTAAACAACATCCATTGTAGAAGATGGAGAGGTAGAAACAGGAACCAAATAAACAGAAAGCTCGACCTCCCCCACCTGCATCTGGGGAGAAGCTGCAACGGTGGTGCTCATGGGCTGCAAATGAAAGTCTTGTGAAGGACCACTTCTCGGCATACTATGGAGTATCGGCCATATTGTGTAGCTTGACATGTTCAATGGAAACAAAGCAATTTTCTATATGTCCTGGAAGTAGTGGTAAAATTACAGTTCTTGTACCCTGAATGCCAAGGACTGAAACAAGAGCACAATACATGAGGCCGAATTACTTCTTGAGGGCTACTTTTCTGCAAACCAGGTCCCCAATATTGGGAAGCCAAACGGAAGCAGCAATATGAGTCGCTGGACTCGTAGAGCGATGTGCAGGCCATTGTTTGCGAGCTAGCTCATTAAAGCACTTTTGTAGATCCTGCAAGACAGTGCAGTGGTCATGTACATCAAGGGGCCGATTCCGATCCTGTATTGTTTTTTCCCGTACGACTCGTATCCGTATTTTTTTCCGTACGAATCGTACAAGTCCCGTCCGACCCGTGAAGTACGATTCGTACGGGAAAAGTTGTACGAGACGTACCCGGACACTTTTCCGTACGAATCGTAAAAATGCAGTCCGACCGTACTAGTACGATCCGGACCGGCTTTCCGAGTTACGATTTGTATGGAAAACGTCCGTCCCATACACGGGGAATGGCTTGTACATATGCAATGTCTGTGTACGCACCGTACAGTAGCAATGTCTGTGTACGCACCGTGCAGTAGCAATGTCGGTGTACGCACCGTACATAAGCGATGGCGGTGTACGCACCGTACATAGCAATAGGGGTGTAAGCACCGTACATAGCGATGGCGGTGTACGCACCGTACATAAGCGATGGCGGTGTACGCACCGTACATAAGCGATGGCGGTGTACGCACCGTACATAGCAATAGGGGTGTAAGCACCGTACATAGCGATGGCGGTGTACGCACCGTACATAAGCGATGGCGGTGTACGCACCTTACATAAGCGATGGCGGTGTACGCACCATACATAGCAATAGGGGTGTAAGCACCGTACATAGCGATGGCGGTGTACGCACCGTACATAAGCGATGGCGGTGTACGCACCGTACATAAGCGATGGCGGTGTACGCACCGTACATAGCAATGGTGGTGTACGCACCGTACATAGCAATGGCGGTGTACGCACCGTACATAGCAATGGGGGTGTAAGCACCGTACATAGCGATGGCGGTGTACGCACCGTACATAAGCGATGGCGGTGTACGCACCGTACATAAGCGATGGCGGTGTACGCACCGTACATAGCAATGGCGGTGTACGCACTGTACATAGCAATGGCGGTGTACGCACCGTATATAGCAATGGTGGTGTACGCACCGTACATAAGCAATGGCGGTGTACGCACCGTACATAAGCGATGGCGGTGTACGCACCGTACATAGCAATGGGGGTGTAAGCACCGTAAATAGCAATGGGGGTGTACGCACCGTACATAGCAATGGGGGTGTACGCACCGTACATAGCGATGGGGGTGTTCGCACCATACATAAGCGATGGCGGTGTACGCACCGTACATAGCGATGGCGGTGTACGCACCGTACATAGCGATGGCGGGGTACGCACCGTACATAGCGATGGCGGTGTACGCACCGTACATAAGCGATGGCGGTGTACGCACCGTACATAAGCGATGGCGGTGTACGCACCGTACATAAGCGATGGTGGTGTGCGCACCGTACATAGCAATGGGGGTGTACGCACCGTACATAGCGATGGGGGTGTACGCACCGTACATAAGCAATGGCGTTGTACGCACCGTACATAGCGATGGTGGTGTACGCACCGTACATAAGCGATGGTGGTGTACGCACCGTATATAGCAATGGCGGTGTACGCACCGTACATAGCAATGGCGGTGTACGCACCGTACATAGCAATGGCGGTATACGCACCGTACATAAGCGATGGCGGTGTACGCACCGTACATAAGCGATGGCGGTGTACGCACCGTACATAGCAATGGGGTGTATGCACCGGACATAAGCAATGGCGTTGTACGCAGCGTACATAGCAATGGCGGTGTACGCACCGTACATACACAACGCATGGGATGTGTGTCTGTTCGACTCGTACCCCTGTACCGTACTGAACCACGGACACTGTAAAACAGCACAAGGAGGGTCTATTCGACTCGCACAACACCACAAAACACGTCTACACTGCACAAAAAATGGAAAGGACTGACCTGGACACATCCAAACAGGCAAACAGAGGGGCAAACTCACAACCACCCCTTATAACACACCCACCAAAAATTCAAATTGAGCCACACCCACAAATGGACCAATAAAAAGGGCCCACACACACACAAACCATGAGCCTTTGCAACAGACTCACTGCAGCTACAGAGCACAACAACAGCACCCATCCACCTTAACATGTACACCTTCACACAACCTCCTTCACACATACCCCCTCTACACATTCACACCCACACCGTCACATTCAGACCCACACACCCACAACCATCCACACCCTCACCCTACACCATGCCCACAGACAAGAATCCAAAGTTCACAAGGGAGGAGCTGGAGGTCCTTGTCAATGAAGTCATCAGAGTCGAGACACAGATGTTTCGAACATTGGTCAGACAGACCAGCATAGCTGAAAAATCACGCCTGTGGCAGAGGATTGTTGATAGGGTGAATGCTGTTGCACCCATCAGAAGGACCAGGAATGAATGCCAAGCCAGGTGGTACGATCTACGGAGGGCGGTCAAGCGCAAAATGAATGAGGACTACGCCCAGAGCAACATCACTGGAGGTGGTGCGCCCCGCAGACCAGTACATTACCATCCCTGGAAGGAGAAGGTGATGGCCATGCTTCCGCCGGTGGGAGTACATGGGGGCAGATTTATGAGGCCCTTGCGCCTCATTTACGCCGCCGTTGCGTCACTTTTGTGACGCAGCAGCGGCGCAAATCCTGCGCCATGCTGCGGGGTATTTACAACGTGACGCATCTGGGAGATGCCTCACGTTGTAAAGTCCTGCGCCAGCAGTAGGCGTACCTGTGCAGGGGGGGGCGTTCCGTCGCAGGAACGCCTCCTAAAAGTGGCTGAGTGAAATCTACAAGATTTCACTCAGTCACTTTTGAGCCCATGCTGCGTCAAAACCCTGCGCCTGCTTGAAGCAGGCGTAAGGATTGACGCAGCATTGTGAAGATAGGTCCCCCCAAAGCATTGCTGGAGCTGCGTAGCGCTTGCGACGCAACTCCAGCAATGCGCCACTTTTACGGCACAGATGCGTCACGCATCTGTGCCGTTTTTGCCCCATGGTGCGCCGCATTGTAAATGCGGCGCATCCATGGTGGCGGAGCTGTGGCGCACGATAACTGGCGCATCCCTGCTGATATGCAGGCGTGCGCCAGTTATTATAAATCTGCCCCATGGACTCCAAGGAGTTGCAGAGCCTGGTGAGTACACAAACAACTTACGTAACATGGGGGTAATGGCATCCACACCCCAACTACACAAAATGCACGCAACTACCCCCAAGCCATCACCGGCCAGAACCACAGTCAAAACCTACGCTAATGCCAATAACATGTGTATGCCCCATTGAGAAAGCAAGGCCATGCTATGTCCCATGCTACATGAAGCACCAACCCAAGAATGGATGTGCGGTATGCTGGGAGGGTGCGTGGAACAAAATGCATGTTTGAATCATAAATCAGACACAATTGCCCTCATCTCATATGGCCCAGCTACATACCCATGCACCATGCGCAATGCACAGGGATTGGGAAAGTACTGACAAGATAGCTCACACTTGGCCCTGGTGTAGGCAGCACAAAGCCCTCCTGTGACCAGTGCAAACACAAACACCAAGACAACAAGGTCAGATATCTAGGACAGGAACTCACACTCACTGTCATGGCAGCATGCTCCATGGGGGGACAGCTACATCACCTGGGAGCCCCAGGGCCAAATCACACTACACCCACCAGCAGGCCCTGTCACACACACCCCTTACACAAGCAGACACCACCAGGACAGGCAATGGATTTACCCACTGTCACAATGGACATGCAACACAAGACCAATACATAGCCGAAGAAGCATCCAAGCCACAAATCGACATGTCAAAGAAGCAGGAGAACATATCAATCTGTCCCCCGCAACATACCCATCCACAAGGGAACATTGAGGAGAATGCTAGGCACATACAACTACCTGGAGGAACAGTGCCAACTTGAATGTGTATGAAACATGCATGTTGCATGAAACAGCATTAACATTGTCTGTCTCTCACACACAGGGCAACGTGATGAATATCCCCCCAACAATGGGGGGGGAAGAATCACAGTCACAGGCTCGGGAGGAACCTGATCCCACCGGCAGCGACGCCTCTCAACACTCCGCGGATGACCCCGACCGACCTGGACCCACTGGTGTCCAAGCCCCTGCAGAACCTGGTTCAGGAACATCTGTGCCAACCACCAGCCCCATTCCTGCCACATCCCAGGAGACACCGAGGAGCCCTGCCCGCAGTGAACAACTGAGCCAATCTGACCAGGAGGGACAGGGTGCGGCGGGCACCCAGGAGGAGGCAGACAACAACGCCACTGCCATCCCTCAGGGGTCCCGTAGACCAGATGTGCCCACAACGGCAGGCCAGGCTCGTGTGGGCAGGACTGGTGGGAGTGGAGGACGGCGGAGGCGAGAACCTGACCAGACAGCTGAAGGGACCGGTATGTCACACATACACAACATCATGGAGGCATACCGGTGTGACACCAGGGAGTTCAGCCAGGTAGTGGTGACCCTCACAGAGATCAAGAACCAGCAGGCCGAGCAACACACCAGTCAACAAGAACACCAAGAACGGATGGAGGCAAGACTGGCTGAGGGACATAAGCCATTCACTCCGTCGGATCGCCGACAACATGGGCAACCGTTCCTGTGCCACCAGGCGCAGACCACCACCAGCCACAGGGAGGGAGGAGGAGGAGGATTCGTCCGACGGAGCGTCCCAAGCATCGTCAAGGCCTGCATCTGTGGGTCCCACGAGGAAGGTGGGTCGTCCACGGAAAAGACCATGAGAGGCAGCGGCCCATCCACATCTCCCAGGTCACCTGGCCTGGCACCTGGCCTTCATGTGCGACAGCATCACCTCATTGACTGACATCATCTGCCACTTGGACTTGCTGGTCACAGTCTGACCAATGATGCCAAACACTATGGTCTGGACTCTGATGACTTCAAATTCCAAGGATCCCATCTCCCCCTGTGAACTTTGGATTCTATGGTCCCTGCATAGCACCTTTTTCTGTGCACAAATCACGCCCCAGAGTTATAAATAAAAAATTAAGACATTACATTTTATGTTGCAGTCATTTAGCATGAGTCCACAACATACGTGTGAGGATGTGTCGAAGTATGCCTGAGTGTGGAACAAACTCCAGCCATCCATACACTTGGATCTGAGTCCGGTCGAGGACACACATGGGTCACAATGTTTCACAAAATACAGACATGGAGCCCGATACTCAACCGTGATGGCCTCAAGCTGGTGAGGGGTTGCTTGCAATACTGCTCAGACAGACCAATTTGGAAGAGTATTATGAAGGTGTAGAGGTCATGGGTCATGTTGAGGTGCCCGGGGAGGGAGTCCCAGGTCTGTTTGGCGAGATGTGAGAGCTATCTCCTGCATGCAGTTTTTATGTGGATGTGATGAATGGTGGCCAGGGCAAGGTGGGCTGCATGGAGTTGGGCCAACGGGGTGTTGGATGACAGACATCCAAGGTCGGTGTTGGGTCTGGGGTTGTGGACTGCCTCCTTAGTGTGGTTGAGGAGTCTGAAGGTGATCCTGCAGCACACAGTGAGCCATTGTACCTATCTCAGGTGGACGGTGATGTGGCTGGGGCGGGGGATGTTGCAGATGAGGTGTGCGGATGCACCCTGGATGTGGACAACTTCGCCTGCAGTTTTGCTGTTGTTCTCCGTAGAGGCCGGTGCTGTAGTTGAGCCTGCTGGTGTCGTGGACCAGGGGGACGGTCTGTCTTGCCTTGGAGTGGATCCATCTGTGGGTCATTTGCTGCATGTGGAGGGTGTTGCAGCATGAGGTACAGATGGTGGTGAGTAGCATGGTAATTGTGAGCGATGGGTCCATGATGAACACCAGCTTGCGTGCGTGGCCACTGGGTGCTGGTGCGGTGCACAGACCAGTGGGACACAATGAGTTGACCTAGCTGTAAGGGGACAATCCTCAGATGATGACCTCTGTCCTGTCCAAGTCCAGGTGGCTGATGTTCAGCCATTCCTCAACGGATCTCATGCCTTCTTGAAGTTTGGCAATGACTGGGTCTTTGGTGAGTTTGAGGAGCAGCTGGGTGTCAATGGCATACGAGATGATGATGAGGTCGTGTGCGCATGTGATGGTGGAGAGGGGGGTCATGGAGACATTGAAGATCGTCACGCTGAGAGAAGAGCCCTGTGGCATGGGCCAGATGACCCCAGTGTACTACATGTTGCAGGGTGGAGGCAGACTCCCTGGACCTTGCTGGTGAGCGACTTTCTGATTTAACCCTGGGCCCTCCTCTGGATACCAGTGTTGGAGATGTGTGAGCTGACAGTGTGGTAGTACATGGTGTAGAATGCCATTGAGTGGTCAAGGGTGGTGGCCTCACCATTGTTGAGCATGGCAAAGTTGTCGTTAGTGGTGGCAATGCTGACGGTTGCAGTGGTGTGATTACTGTGGAAGATGGTCCGGTGCCGGTTGCCTGGAGATGGTTGCATGGAGGAAAATTGTCATTTGCTTGTTGAGTGTCTTCCTGATGACATTTGCTGGGTAGGGAAGCAGTGTGATGTACCAGGAGATCCAGCGGTACTGCCGTCCATTGTTTAAGAAGGGCCTGGGTCTCTGCATGCCTCCTGCACCCATTGAATGTGGCAAACTCAAAGGAGACATTCAGGATGCGCTGGACGTGGGCTTCAAGGATGTGGAATGATGTGGTTTAGATGTTGTGTGGGAAGGGGCCTGATGGAGAGCCAGAGTGTATGTTGCACATGAGCCAGGTTGTGTCATTGCTGCTGATGGGAGTCCATAACCTGATGGGGGTTTGTCCTGCGGATAATAGTGCTGTCTGCCTCTGGGTGCCAAGGCTGTCGTGTATGCCCATGAGCTTGCAGTGGTACAAAGTTGCAAGGGATGTGATCTGCCTTGCAAGGGTGTGGTGTCTTGGATGGAGATCTGCTGTCAGTTCACTCACAATGCTGATGAGCTCCTTGATGTTGTGTGTTTGGGTGTCTCGGCACTATCTGAAGGATCTCCACTTGTCCTTGCTGATGATATGGTGATGGCTGTGTGTGGTGTTTACTAGGGCGGTAAGGCAAATGATGCTTCTTTGTGTTGCAAGGTTTGCACAAGAGTCCGGCTAAGTCTGTAGGAGTCCAGTAAGTCTGCCTTGTCCCAGGTGCCTTAACTGTTGTTGTGCTTCACAGGAAAGTCCGTCAATGTGGCAAGATTGTTGGATCAGTTGCTGATCCAGTGCGTGAGGTTGCAGGGTGTGACGGGGGTGTTGTTTTGAGTGTCCCACACAGCTTGTCTGTGGTGACTTACATCAAGCATCTTTGGGGGATCGGTAGCGGGGTGTGGGGCAGTGTGTTGCTTGTCGGAGATGTGAATTCAAATGTTGATGGACCAATGATGGATGGTGGGGTGGTTGCCCTCCAGCAAGAAGTTACTGGCCCCCAGCCACATGTAGCCCGTGGAGGTGAGGGCGTGCGTGCAGATGTACGTGTTGATGGCTTAGCGGAATAGTGGATGTAGGCCTGCAGATCTGTAGAGGAGTGTTACACTGAGGGTTGCCATGGAGTTGCTGAAAACCCGGATTTGTGACTCTGAGGGTGTACTTGTGAATAAATAACAATTCATCCCCCGGGATTGGTGTTGCCGTCCCTGCGGGTGATCTTGTATCCGTCTGAGATGGCAATGAAGACGTCATGTGCTGAGGATGCTTTTGTCCAGGTTACAGTCATGAAGGTGATGTGTGGGGCTGTTGTGTTGAGGAGGTAACAGAGTCCAATGGCGTGCTGGTGGACGGACCGGGTGTGGAGTAGGATGCACATTACCTGGTTGTTCTGACAGTGTCTTGTAGGCTGGGCAGCACAGTGAAGGCAGTTGGAGTGGCACACTCAGCATGCAAAGGTGTCGTGTGTGTGCTTAGGGGTTGCCTGATAGCAGGAGGATGATTGTCACGATGACATTGCTTGGAGAGTGGCTGCAGCATGAGCCTGTTGTGTGACGTGGGTCATGCAAAGACTAGAGGGTCGTGCACTGTGCATGTTGCAGCCGCAGACGTTCCTGCCTTTGGCACAGCGCTGGGGCTACAGTGGCACAGAAAAGCTGCTGCCTGCATTTCGAATGGGTGGAAGGGGAAGGGCAGAGCATTTTTGAGGCGTGGGGGTTGCAGAATCAGGGCACTCGGTGGGGCGGTGCCGCAGGTGAGGCAGCAGCAGGCGGAAGGGGTTAGAAATTAGGCAAAAAGTAGCACACAAAGACAAGGTCTGAAAGGCACAGTGCAACAGGTGTATGTAAAGGAAGAAGTGTCAGGTTACTCATGGGTCACTACGAGAAAATGTATGAACAATCACCATAAATTACAGCCACTGGATCAGGCAACAAAATGCGGAGATGCGCAAAGGAGACACACCATCAGCAGGCATTCACGTCCTGTTGTGGGGAACAACCTGCACAAATACATACCCAACCAGGTACTTCATGCACAATAGAGATCATTAGCCATAAAGCACTGCATGCATGTTGCCAAAGTACACATACACACAGATGCTCAATCTTTGACAATTATGCCATAGATGACGCATGCAAACTGTCAAGAGAGCTGCAGTGAAAGAGATGAGGCACTTTGGATTGTGCTGAACACCTTTATTCCACATACACACACAAAGGGATATGCATCCATATTAACAGACTCACAGGCCAGTTGAGAGAACATGTGGGACATACGCTGGACACCCCCTTCACAACACGGATGATGTAAATCCCAATGAACTGGCACACAAGTTAAGGGGATGAGCCAAACACATCCTGCTGCACACGGAGAGGCTGCAATTCCCCATGGAGCCTGTTGTTGTGATGTCCCCCACTATGTCCACCCGTAGCATCTGCAATGTTTCAGAGGCAAGGTTTACACAAATTGATGCCTTCATCAGACGCCACACTCCACTACAGATGACTGTCAAGAAGGGTGACTATCATGTCATGGGAGTGATGCTACATGTTATATGCTCCATGGTGAGAAGACATGTATGCATGGTACCACAACATGCACAGAAACAGTCCCCACACATTCCAAACCCGTACCACCACAAAAAATCCTTGCTGCAAACCTTACCAAGACTGACCTTTCCACATGTCCGTGCATAAAATGCTGATTCAGCAGACGTTGTAATCCTCATAAGGAATAGCAGGAGGACAACAATGACACGAGCAGACAACAGGCGCAAAATACCTGGGAATGACAGACACACAAGAAGTCACCTAAAACAATTATCACCACACACATGGACATTTTACCAAACATGAACTATGTTTGACACATGTAAATTGCAAAGAACACATATCCAAGTCACTTTGCATTCAGTCAGCTGGACACACACATTGCAACACATGCCACTCAATGCTACAAGCTTGCACACTCATACCCAGTGACTCACCATTATGAGAAGAAGTTGTGTATGAGCTGACTCCGGATATCATCCTCCTCCTCCTCATCACTAGCCTCGTGAGAAAGCCCTTGATCCTCCACAGGTGGATGTTCCTGCTCATCCGGATCCAGGATTAGTGGCACTACCTTCTCAACTGCCATGTGTTGTGCAGCATGCAGCACACGAGGAAGATTCGGCAGACCTTCTCCGGGGCATAAGGGAGGGACCCGCCTGTCTTGACCAGGCACCGGAATCGGCTCTTCAGGAGGTCAAACGTCCTCTAAATCACTCGCCTGGTCTGCCCGTGTGCATTGTTGTACCTGTGATCTGCAGTTGTTCTTGGGTTGCGGAGAGGTGTCATTAGCCATGGCATGTTGGGATATCCAGAGTCCCCTACATGGAAACATCATGTAAAAAAGTGGGTCAGGAGATGCCGTAAGAGCCAAAGATACCGCAACACACAGGACAAACAGAGTATACCCACCAACAAGACGTGCTCGTTCGTTGTGCAGCCGCAGCATCATTTGTGGCACCCTGCTATGCCTCATGATGTAGGCATCGTGTGCTGATCCTGGAAAACGTGCACAGACATGGAAAATCAGCATGTTAGCAAGACACACCACAAGGGCATTTATCGAGTGGTAATGTTTTCTATTGCGATAGACTTATCCCTGTGCCTGTGGTGGTACCAAAGCCACATGTGTACCATCAATGGACCCAATGATATGGGGCATCCCTCCCAAGGCATAGAAATCACCCTTGACATCTGTCAACTCCTCAGGAGTAGGAAATGTGATGAATTCATCAAGGTGCTCCAACATGGCTGCTAAAACATCACGCAGGACACGGCTGAACATTGTCTGTGACATGCCACCAACATCAGCTATGGTGAATTGAAACGTACCTGTGGCAAAAAAATGTAGGGCTGCCATCACCTCCATCTTTGGGGTCAGCGCAGTAGGATACCTGTGTCGCGGTTGGAGGTGTGGTGCCAGCCTGTCGGTCAAGTCCTCAATCAACTGTTGAGTGAATCTGTAACGTCGGATGCAGGCACGTTCCCTCATGGCACCCAAGTCTGGCATTGGTCTTGGGACAGGCAGTGCCCTGCAAGACATTGTTTGTAAGAATGAAGATTGAGAGTCTGCCAATATCAATGTCAATGAACATAGCACATGCTACACTGCTAATACACATCAGGTAACTGTGGAGTCGGGCGTGTGCAATACATACAGGATACATATGCCAGCTTGCTGGCACTCCTACAAAAAGCCAGATACACCTGTTGATTGTCAAGTCAACATGACATGCCCTGAAATGATTTGGGGGCCAGTCTGAGTGAAGAGCTACAGATATCACCGGAGTGACACACAACCACATAGCTGCATTGGAAGGATGTCATCTCATCCAGACAGCTGACTGAAAGGCACACGCACAGGTCACATGGAATGTCAAATGTACATATCAAACAGTGCGATGAAGGGGTACACGTGACAACACAAAGACACAGCCATTGAGACAACGCAGACATGTATGACTGGGAAAATATGATGTCCGATGCACACAGACCCTACAGCCGTGTGAATCCACATGGGGCATGGTGTGCGTAGATGTGTTCCATGTCCATCTCCACACAGACCCCTGTTGGATGCACCAACAGGAGATGCAGTTGACGGGACACTGACATCAAGCTCATGGGAACGCATGACACACACCTGACATAGTCCCAAAGGGGCACGCTGATCGTGACAGGTCAGTTGATAGAGTGTCCCTGTCCCTGGCATCAGGATACAGGTGCGGGTGTTGATGACTGTGCCATCCCACTGCTGCTGTGCATGACACAGTTGGACTACAGACACACATGTGGCAAGTGGCAAGGTGATGTGTGCCACATGGTGCCCCATCCCACATGACATGTGTCCAAAGGTAATCACACATCAATTGTGCAACTAGATGAGATGACTTGGGCAATATCACTGGCTAACACACCTAGGGCCTGCACATGAAAGTATGCAATGACAAGTACTTGATGGAGATCCTTGTGCGACTGGTAGCCCTCCATTCCTGGCATGTGTACGCCTGTATTACCATTATAAGCGTGTGAAATGCGTACCCGTACGTGTACGCACTAGTACACGTACGTGTACTACTATTGCGATCCCCTTACGGGTGCGCACTAGTAGTACACGTACGTGTACGCACTAGTATTACAGGTACGTGTACAACTCGTGCGTACCCGTAAGAATATCGCCCTAGTAGTACACATATGTGTACTACTAGTGCGTACCCGTAAGGGGATAGCAATAGTAGTACACGTACCTGTACGCACTAGTAGTACACATACGTGTACTTCTAGTGCGTACCCGTAAGGGGATCGCACTAGTAGTACATGTACGTGTACTACTAGTGCGTACCTGTAAGGGGATCGCAACAGTAGTACATGTACCTGTACGCACTAGTAGTACACGTACGTGTACAACTAGTACGATCCCCTTACGGGTACGCACTAGTAGTACACGTACTACTATTGCGATCCCCTTACGGGTACGCACTAGTAGTACACGTACTACTAGTGCGTACAGGTACGTGTACTACTAGTGCGATCCCCTTACGGGAACGCACTAGTACACGTACGTGTACTACTAGTGCATACCTGTAAGGGGATTGCAATAGTAGTACACGTAAGTGTACGCACTAGTAGTATACGTACGTGTATTACTAGTCCGTACCCATAAGGGGATCGCACTAGTAGTACATGTACGTGTACTACTAGTGTGTATACTAGTGCGTACCCGTAAGGGGATCACACTAGTAGTACACGTACCTGTACGCACTAGTAGTACATCAAGCTCATGTCAGCGCTTGGACGCCCTTGGGCAGCAGCCGCGCTATACAAATCCCTTTTTCATTTCATTTCATTCATTCGTACACGTACGTGTACTACTAGTGCGATCCCCTTACGGGTACGCACTGTACTACCGGTGCGTACCCGTAAGGGGATCGCAATAGTATTACACGTACGTGTACTACTAGTGCATACACATACGTGTGAAACGCACTGTACAACAGGTGCCGTAGGGGTACGTGAGAAACGCACAGTACCTGTGTGTGGATTTCAAAATGACATAGGGGACACATAAGGGACAAGTGTTAGGCCATTAATGCATGCTGGTTGTACTGAGGTGATTCAGTGGTCCCCCCGTAAGGGGTCACAGCCCATTTTTATACACAGGTTTCTTTGGTTTCAAGGTGCATGGAAGGGGCGAACCAGATGCAACTGGTTCCTGAGCACTTTGTTTTGCTCAGCCCCTCTCCCTATTCACAGAACAGGCCAGGGACATCAGTCGCACCACAGGGGGAGGAGCCAGCACTCCCCACGCACCAGGAACTACCATGGACACATACATTCCCCATGCATTCCTATGGGAGGGCAGGTCAGTCTCACTAACTGTAACACAGAGCGCACTGTGTCAGTTTTTTACAAACATGTATCGTGCTTGTTGGACTTGGCCCTTCTGGCAGGTTCACCCCTAAAACTTTGTGCCTTTTAATGTGACCTGATGTTAGTTGTTTTAGGCCTCTAGGCGCTTTTACACTGTGTCCCAGTGGAAAGTGCGTGCGCTCTGTGTTACAGTTAGTGAGACTGACCTGCCCTCCCATAGGAATGCATGGGGAATGTATGTGTCCATGGTAGTTCCTGGTGCGTGGGGAGTGCAGGGTCGAGTTTGGTATGTGCGAACTCGTGAGATTGAATGCTGCGCGATGATGTGTGCGGCGTTAGAGTGTCTAGTGTAGAAGTGCCACTTCTAGAAGCTGGCACGTCTGTGGAATAAATGTGAAGTAACTGTCTGGCTTGTGATTGGCTGGTGTGCCTGGCTCCAGGAGTCAGGATGGGTCATCCCCGTTGGTGGGTGGAGAGATCTGCATGTTGATGAGTGGGAGGAGTACACCTGGGACCTGAATAGGGCTGGGCTTTCCCCACACAATGCTGGCTCCTCCCCCTGTGGTGCGACTGATGTCCCTGGCCTGTTCTGTGAATAGGGAGAGGGGCTGAGCAAAACAAAGTGCTCAGGAACCAGTTGCATCTGGTTCACCCCTTCCATGCACCTTGAAACCAAAGAAACCTGTGTATAAAAATTTACTGTGACCCCATGTTAAATGTTCTTCTGATCCTAATTGGAGGGGGGGGCCTGCTGCTGCTGCTGGGCGCCAGGAGAGACCGCCACTGGGGACTGCCTCCCTGCCTGGAGGGCCCTGTGAGCTGGCCCCTGGGCCCAACCCTGGCCCCCCTGCCTCCTGAAAGACTTTTCCTGGACTCTCTAACTCCAGCGCCTGGGAAGTGCTATGGCTTGGTGATCGCTTGACTTTTCAGCCTGGAAAGTGCTTTATTCCTGTCCTGAGGAGCGCCTTCGTGGGGAACAGCAGCACTGAACTGCGATAATTTCCGAGGGAATCCCGACGTAGGGATTTGTGCCTTTTGAGCGGGAGCCCACCCCGCACTATTGCCGCCTTGAAGATTTACCTATCGTAAAGCGGGTGCCCACCCCGCATTGCGGTGCTCTTGCGGGTGCCTACCCCGCTTATTTCATTATATTTTACTTAAACGAAGGCAGGAGCCCACCCCGCGCTTCGGTGAGAGAAGAAGGAAAAATCACCGCTGCAGCCCGGTCCGGACAGGAAGCCAGGCAACCTGTGTGAGGACGTGGGCGGAGCTTAACCAGGAAGCGGACGGGAGCCTACCCCGCACTCCTGTGATCGCTTCGCGAGGAAGCAGACGGGAGCCTACCCCACGCTTCTGAGGAGGAGAAGCCGGAAGCTGACGGGAGCCCACCCCGCGCTCCGGCACGAAGAGCAGAAGACACCCGAAGACGCGTCCAGGCGGGAGCCCACCCCGCGCTGGACGGTGTGCGGAGGTGTGCAGCAGTGGCTGGCGGGGCTCCCGTGCCACGAGGGAGAGCCCCGCGCCTACACCGGAGGAGGCGTACCCGCCCCCGCGCTCACCTAGTTGGTGCCTGCTTCGGGGCACATTGTCGGTGCTCGCAGCTGCCCCACTTGTCAGAGGGCAGCTGCAACACGTGAGCACAGTTTTGGACTCCCTTTTTTTGAGTCTGAGAACGGGACTCCAACGTTTAGAACTAGTTCATCCCCAGTGGGGGCCCAACAGGCACCGGGAGTGCCAGGCTTCCTTGGTGCATGTTCCCCAGCTGCCCTGCGAGAGCGCAGGCAGCTGCAACGAGGGGGCCATTTGATATTTAGCAGTCCCTGAGTGGGACTTGGGGGCATTTGTCATTAAGAGTCCCAGAGAGGGGCTCAGGAGGCACACTAGTGCCCAGGCTCATTTTCCCAGCTGCCCAGCACTTAGTGGGCAGCTGCAACGTTTAGGTTGTGCCCCTGTGCGCTTTTACTTACGCTGTCTGCGCAGCCCAGCCCTGACATTTTGGACAAAGGGCGTTTGAGCCCCTGAGAGGCCAAGTTGGCCTGGGGACAGTTTTCCTGTGTTGTACCCTCACCTAGGGTACATGGTTATTTTTACCTGTGTACATTTGCGCAATTTGCATTGCCTTTATGCTATTTTTTTATTCCTAACTGTGTCTATGCATTGGAGACTGTTTTCCTAGTATAGGTTATGCTAGTGAGTTCAGGGTTCCCTGCGTGCTATATGCCTAAGGTGTTTAGGATTGCGTACTTACCTTTTACCAGTGGTTACTGGTTGTGCGCTACATTTATTATTTGTTCTACATTTCTACAGTTACAATTGGTGATTTGTGCTAATTCTGACCGTGGTCCATGTGGCCCTGTCTTGTGTAAATAGTCCCCTGTAAATTCTGCCGGTGCCAGTTGGCACAGTGTAAATTGTGTGAATATTATCTAATGTGTTTTGGTATAATACAAAGGCTATTTTTATATATACCCTTGTGTGGAGTTTCTTTTGTGGTGGGCCTAGGGTGTTGTTGCTGTGTGCGCGCGCAAACGCTTTACACATTGCCTCCGGGATAAGCCTGACTGCTCGTGCCAGGCTACCAAGGGGGTGAGCAGGGGTTATCTTTGGCGTGTAACTCCCCAGCCCTGACTTAGAGTGGTGGTTTCTGCCTGGCTTTGGCGCAAGCCCTAGCCAACCAGAAATCCCATTTCTAACAGTGCTCATACATTTTTGGCACCTGTGTGTGGTTCAGATGGAACGCAGTTTTGACTTTGTGTGCTGACATCTGTGTGTACATTCTGGCTTGCCATGACGGTGTCCTCACAGTACAGCTAGGCTTTTTTTCAAACCAATTTCAGGCCCATTAGCTTATGCATTGTCCTGGGTGTGGACATATGTGCCACTCCAGATGACAGGCAGTAGGTCATATGTGTAGCCAACTGTGTAATCAGGTGACGGATAGCCATGTGACAAATGACATAATTCAAGTTGTTACTCTAAAATAAATTGTACCTTGGCACTCACAGCACTTGTCAACAGTTCTTCATGTTTTAAATGTGGTAATTTGATGATTTGTGTTAAGAACAATGATGTGCCTGCATGAAAGATATCTCCCAAGGAAGTGCACACCAAACGGCATTTCCACTTTCATTGAACACACTGGCACCTTTTCAAAGAAGCCACTGTTAGAATTAATTGGCGTTTCAGATTCTCCATATACATGTTCCCACTGTGGTCTGGATTTTATGAGACTCCTTTGTTGTTGGTGATACAAACTAACGAGTGTCAAGACATCAAGACCTCCGTGGGCACATGTATATGTACTTTCTGCAACACCATTTATTTCTACCTGTGGCTTCTTAGAAAAGGTGTCAGCTTCTTCAATGACAGGGTAAATGTACTTTTGTGTGCACTGCCTTGTGCGACATATTTCATCCAGGCACATGAGTGTTCTTTTCAAGGGAAAGGCGAATTTCCACATTCCAAACATGTTGATTGTGTAAAGTATTGTGAGTCCCAAGGTAACCACATTTTTTTGTTTTGTGTTCCAAGTACTTACAGGTCTCTTGAGTGTGGTGACACCTTGAGTATTGAGGTCTGTTAGTTTACCTTGGGTGCACCACTACTTTCTTTTTCAGGGTAAACAAGAGGTGTCATGACTTCATTGTATTGCTGTGCTCACCGGTTCACAGACACTAGCTTCTCAGTATATTTCTCATTCAAGTTGTGGCCTGGTGTGTTCTTTTTTTCATGGTGTCCAAGTGGCATAGTGGGTCTACCAACTGGGCAGTACAGGGCATACATATGTGCGGAGTAATGTAGCGGTTACTCATGATGCATTGCCGGATATGCACTGTGACCAATTGTTTTGTGCTCATGTGTTAGATGTATACAGGTGACTGATGCATTTTGGTTTCTTATCCTTGCCCACAGCATCATCAACCGAAAACGAGGGAGACACCTGCATGGACCTGAAGGAGGGACCCAGCGACAGTGCCGCCAGTGCTGTGGAGTCAGCAGGAGCCAGTGGCACGGAGGGCGAAGGGAGTCAGTTGGAGGACCTGTCTGGAGGCGAGAGCAGCTACGACGCCGACGGGTCCGAGGCTGAACTCCCTGAGGAGGCGGAGGCTGCAACACCAACTGGCAGCATACCCACATCTGTCCCCGCCTCCTCCATTCCCATCTCCGCCCTCCCAGTTGCTCCCGTCCCTCCTATCCGTGCAGCCTCCCACCGTGTCTCCTTCGTGCCAGGCACCGCACCCCCTGCCCCTGTCAACCCTGCTGCCCTCAGTGAAGAGTCTGTGGATATACTGCAGGAGTTGCAGGTTGGGCAGGCATCGATGCTGAATGTCCTCCATGACCACACTAGACTGCTCATACAGGTGGTGTCGTTCATGAAGGGCATGTCAGCAACGATGTCTGACCAACGCAGGATTCTGCGGTCCATGGACTCTTCACTGACGGCAGCAGTTACTGCCCTGCAGCGCTCCGTCCCCCCCCACCCCGGACTCATCCACACTGCCCTCTCCTATGCCTGCCCAACGCACACCCTGACAGTCACGGGCACGCACCCCAACAGACACATCCAGCACACCCACAAGTAAGGCACAGCGCACACATCCTGGCACGCACACTCAGGGGGATGTAGGCACACCCACAGGGTCTGGGGGAAGATGACAGACACGCAGCCACAGTCATAGTCCGCAGTCCTCACATCCCAGTTCCTCCAAAACCACTCCCCTTAGCTCCCCTGCCAAACTGTCACCCAAGGACAGCTACATGGCTGGTCTGGCCCTCAGTCCCACTGTGACACCACCCCAAAAGCGTGCGAGGAAGGCCCTGGGCAGGGGAGTTGAGTCACCCCATGTCCACCCACTCCCCAAAGAGCGCTGCACCCCATCCCTCGGCCACCACACCCTCCGTTGGCCCTGGGGTATCTTCAGGTGCAGGGGTTAGGATGGAGGCCCTAGCAGAAGTGTGCAGCGCCATGTTCACCTCCACCTTTGGCGCTGCCCCACCCCCTGTGGTGGAGACGTCCACCCCTGCACCCACCACACCTATCCAACCCCCTCCTGTCCCTGCGGTGCCTGGTCCTGCCACAGATGCCTCCCCCCCAGTCGACAAACCTTGAGGTTAGTTTGTGCAGGCAAGGTAGGGGTGGATGCGGTCCCCTACGTCCACCCTTTGAATCGAGAAATGGACTGGCCATTGGCCTTTGTACATAGTCTTATTAATTTATTATTTTTCTGTGCTGAATAAAGCCTTTTCTTTTACACTAATGCATTTCAGGTACTTGATGTTGGTGATGAGGCTCATGAAGTTGGTGTTCTGGTAATGTGTTAGGGTTCTGAGATATGTTTTTGTATGATGGTCATGAGGTGGACCATGGTATCTGTGTGCCATCACAATGTCTGTGCAAATAATCATTGGTAGTGTGTGTTCATTTCCTTTGGACACATTGTCCCAAGGAGTGTTCCTTCCTCTGTGGCACCTGACATTGTCCCTGCAAACAGTTGCACAATTGTTGTGCTGACCTGTGTCCACATTTCCTTTGTTGGTGACGGATCCCTTCAACAATGGCCCTGCCTGCTCACCGATGTCTCCTGCTGAATCGTCTGTGCCATCCTTGCTAGTCACTGTACTTGTGTTTTGGGTATGTAGGAATGGCATCAGGGAGAAATTGGCCCTTTTCAGCACTATGCATGTGTGTAATCACGGCCTAACACACAAATGGTACGTGTTATGCAGGGTATTTGGGCACCTGACTCAATTGTGGGCATTGTATCTAGTGGCATTGAACCCTATTCCTTCAATGAGAGACAACATCTTGGTGGCTGGACCAGCACCTGGACATTCCTATCAGTCCTGGGATGTGCGTGACAGTGTGTGTTCCCTTTGGCTATCTTAGTTTTGTATGCAGTTACATGACTATACAGTCTGTTGGCATGAAATCAGGGTGTGTATTGTGCTGCATCCGCAATGGGTGGGTAAGCATGTGTTATATGTCCTCACACCCACATGTGGTGTGTCATGCAGTGTGTAAAAGACATCCATCCTCCTGGGAGTGTGACATTGCTGGGAGTCCTCTGCACCCACCCCTCATATGTCTGTCCACTGCTGGTAGTGAGATGCACCCACCCCTCATATCTCTGTCCACTTCTGGGAGTCATATGCACCCACCCCCATATGTCTGGACACTGCTGGTAGTGATATGCACCCACCCCTCATATCTCTGTCCACTGCTGGGAGTCATGCACCCACCCCCATATGTCTGGACACTGCTGGTAGTGATATGCACCCACCCCATATGTCTGTCCACTGCTGGGAGTCATATGCACCCACCCACACACCCCCTTGGAGCTGTATGATATGATATGATATGATGTAGTTTTTGTAAAGCGCGGCTTACACTCCAAGGAGCATCTTGGCGCTAGTGGTGAGAGTGTCATTGGAAAAAGAAAGGGAAAGTGCTGACAGAAAGAACTAAGGAGAGTTAGGTTAGATTAGTTTTAGGACTAACGTGTCAGGCGCATTAAAAATCCAGGTTTTGAGGGCCTTGCGAAATAGGATTTCAGAGGGGATCTGACGCATCTGGGAGGGGAGTTTGTTCCAGGCTCTAGCTCCCAGAAAACCTAGCGATTTGCCACCTTTGGTTGCGAGCCTGAATCTAGGGATCACCAGTAGGTTCAGGTTGGAAGACCTGAGTGATCGAGAGGGGGTGTATTTTCCAAACCTTTGGGACAGGTAGGAGGGACCCGACTGGTGGTAGGCTCTGAAGGTGATGAGCAGGATTTTAAATAGTACTCTCTTATGAATAGGCAGCCAGTGTAGGGTTCTAAGTGCTGCTGAGGCAGATGACCTCCTGGGTAGCCTTAGTACTAGGCGGGCTGCGGTATTCTGCACCATCTGCAGTTTGTGCAGGACGCTTTTATTGGAACCTGCATAGATGCTATTGCAGTAATCCAGGCGGGATGTGATGAGGGCCACAGCGATTGTCTTCCTGGCCGTCAGGGGAAGGAGGTCGAAGAACCTTCTTAAGCCCTTGATGATGTTAAAGCAGGACCCTGCCACGGTACCTGCTTGTTGCTTGAAAGAGAGGGCTTCATCAAACCTAATCCCGAGGTTGCGGGCTGATTTGATTGTGTTTGGCGGGACCTCAGCATCTTGGGGCCACCACTGTTTCGGGCAGAAGAAATTATCTTGACCGAAAGGGAGGATTTCCGTTTTTCCTGAGTTACACTTGAGGTGGTGGGTTCTCATCCATTCAAAAGTGGCGGTAAGACAGGCTTTCAGATTTTCTTCAGCTGAGGTAGTGTTGTCTTGGACCAGGATGAGCTGCGTGTCATCAGCATAAGAAATTGTGCTGATGTTGAAGGAGCTGATGAGTTCTATCAGGGGGGTCATATATAAGTTAAAAAGAATTGGGCTTAGGCTAGAGCCCTGTGGCACCCCTATGTTTAGTGCCTTCTCGCCTGACCGATAGTTTCCCAATAAGATGACTTGCTTTCTATGGCTAAGGAAGTTTTTTAGCCAGTTTAGGGCGGTTCCTGCAATTCCCAGGTTTGCCAGGCGGCCAATTAATACGGGATGGGAAACCGTATCAAAGGCCGCCGACAGGTCGAGCAAGATCATGACGGCTTTTTTGCCTTGGTCCATTGCTGTCTTGAGGGTCTCTACTGTATGTAGGAGGGCTGACTCCGTGGAGTGTTTTGCTCTGAAGCCTGCTTGGTTAGGATGTAGTAGATTGTTTTCCTCCAGAAATGCAGTCAACTGTTTGTTTACAGCTGACTCTGTGAGTTTAAACAGTAGAGGGAGCAGCGATATAGGGCGGAGGTTGGAGAGTGTGGTGGGGTCGGCAAGGGTTTTCTTTTGAAGGGGTTTCACGGCAGCGAGTTTCCATTCAGAGGGAATGGCAGCGGTAGCAAGGGAGGAATTAATAATATTGTTTATAGTGGGATTCACAGTGTCCACTATGGTTTGGAGTAGCAAAGGGGGACACGGATCAAACGGGGAGCCTGACTTGGTAGAGAGGTTAGCTTGGCGAGTTTCCTCCATGTTGACCGGGGCAAAATTGCTTAGCTGCGGGTTTTTGTTGGTTGTAGGTAGGTTTTCCTGTAAAAGGGATTCGGGGGGGTCTGGAAAGTCTTTAATTAGGTTTTGAATTTTTTGTTCGAAATAGTCTGCAATTGAGTTGCACAGGGCGAGAGAGGGTGGGATCTCTTGCCTAAGAATTCTGGGATTCATGAAGTCATCGACTATTTTGAAGATTTGCTTTTGATTGTTGTTAGACTTGGTGATGGCTTCAAGGAAATGTTCTTTTTTGGCGATTTTTATCATTTCGTGATAATGTTTCCTAGCAGTTTTGTAATGTAGGAGTTCAGAGTCGCTATAGGTGCGACGCCACTTCTTTTCGAGGGTTCTAACCTCTGAGCGCTTGTCTTTGAGGTGGGGGGAGAACCATGGGGCACATTTTTTATTATGCTTTTTTCTCACTGTTTGCGGATTGGGGGGTTTTCCGAGATTTGTGATCCATGTGCAGAAATTGCTGTAATCTGTTTCAGTGCAACCAGTGGGGAGGGGTTTTAATTTCTCGGCAACGAGGTGCAGATTGGGGGAGTTTGCTAGTTTTTTCCAGTCTGTCTGTGCCTGAGTATCAATTCTTGGTTTGGGAAAGTTTGTCCTTTTTTTAAGAGCGAGGTTAAAGGGGATTAGCCAGTGGTCAGTCCACGTTTGCGGCAGAGGAGTTGCTGTAGTAAGGGTAGTGAGATTGGTGCAAATGCAGTCCAGGATGTGGCCTGCTTTATGCGTGGGCTTCTTGGTCCGTATTTCCAGTCCCAGAATATCGGTGAGTTCATTGAGCCATATTGTGTTAGGGTCATTGACTTTGTCCAGGTGGAAATTTAAGTCGCCCAGAACGGTGAAGTTGGCGTATTTCATGGCGAGAGTGCTGAGTGCCTCTTCAAAACTAAGTGAAAAACCGTTCTGTGGTCCTGGCGGGCGGTAGATGAGGGCACCGGCAAAGGTGTTTTCATCATTTATCTGGATGCGGAAACCTATGCTTTCTGCTCCCTTAATGTCCGATATCTCGAACGTGGAGCATTTCATGGAGTCCCGGTGGATAATGGCAAGGCCACCACCTCTTTGTTCCTGTCTGTCAGCACGTTGGATGAGGTATCCATGTGGAACAGCCTGGGCTATAACAGGGTTGCACCATGCTTTTAGCCAGGTTTCAGTTACAAATAGTAGGTCAAAGTCGTTTTCTGTGATGAGGTCATAGATATGAGCTCCATTTTTACATATTGACCTAGCGTTGATTAGGGCTCCTCGGATCAGGGTCAAGTCTTCCGTAGCGGGTGACCATTTCTCTGGGGTGAGAGTGGTTTTACATGAGTGGCAGCTTAGAGGCCCTAACCAGTTTTCGACATTGATCACATTATGACAGTTTTTCCAGTTGTTGTTTAGGGAGAGGATTTTTTCTCTCGTTAGTGTAGGCATTGGGTTGGTACATACCTTAGATTGGGCAGCGTGGCGTGCCCTAGGCCCGGTCGTGGCGCGGACGGGCGCAGACGGGCTTGCCTTAGGCGCGCCTTCGGCGCGCAAACGGCGCTCCCGCTGCGCTCGTCCGCTGCGCTGGAATGGCCGGCACATTTGTAGTTGTCAGGGGGGGCGTGGCCTCGCAGTGGGCGTGGCTGTCGGCTTAGGGCGTTCCTGAGAGAGCGAGGGGTCGCTGTGTCAGGGGATCGAGGAGGGCGGTGATAGCGCGTTTAGGTCGGCGCTTTTGGGCAGATAAGCCCAGTGAAGTTTGTTTTTTTAAAATTCAACAAAAGAAAATAGTGCAGTTTTTAAAAGCTAAACACACACACAGTCCTCCGGCTTCCGCCTCAGAGGATGACACAAACAGCTGCAAGCGCTTTCAATCAGCGTATTTGTAGCTGGCCTGGACCTACACACACACCAATATGATGTTAACATGCTGGGCCAGTCCTCTAAGCCCACATTCATGGCGTGTGTACGCCTCGTATCCCAAATGTACTGATGCCGTAGGGGTACGTGTGGTATGGACCGTACCCACACATGAATGCGTGGGTACGGTCCGTACCACTGTTGTCATGGTGCCGTAGGGGTACGTATGGTATGCACCATACCCACGCATTCATGCGTGGGTACGGTCCATACTGGAGTTGTAATGGTGCCGTAGGGGTATGTGTGGTACGCACCGTACCCACGCATTCATGCGTGGGTACAGTTCGTACCACTGTTGTAATGGTGCTGTAGGGGTACGTGTGGTATGCACCGTACCCATGCATTCATGCGTGGGTACGGTCCGTACCCGAGTTGTCATGGTCCCGTAGGGGTACGTGTGGTACGCACTGTACCCACGCATTCATGTATGGGTACGGTCCGTACCTGAGTTGTCATGGTGCCGTAGGGGTACGTGTGGTACACACCGTACACGTCCACTTCCGTTGTTGCGGTACGCAGGGGTTGCTGGACAAACCCCCCCAGGTGACCAGAGCCTGGTGGTAATGTATGGCCTACATATTATAAGTTTGGGTTTGTGTATTGGGTATGTTTCCTGCCCCTCACACCCCCCCCCCCTGGCCCCTGGGTGTTGTTCTCACCTTCTGTGGCATGTGCGTCGGGTGCAGTGCACCAGGTCATAGGCCAAGAGGACCGGGATGACACGTACGATGGGGTTCATGGCGTGTATGTCGCGTACCGGGTCTCCGTTGCGTAGCGGTTCACGTCGAACTCTGCTTTTCCGGTTGTGTTTGACTCCCGTAAAAAAAAGGCCATACGGAGTGACGTAGGGACGATTCGTACTTGCTGGGCTGGAAACCGCTGCCTGAATACGTCCGGACGTCGCGTACAAGCTGTTCCGGATCAGAATCGTAGGTATTTTTTCCACGTACGGTCTTTTGTACGATTCGTACAGAAATAAGCTTTCTGTACGAATCGTACTTCCTAGGTTGTAGGGACAGTTTACCGGGTGCGAGTCGTACGGAGAAAACGCTCCGTACGATGATTCGTAGGGCCTTTTTACAGGATCGAAATTGACCCCCAAAGGTTGAGGGTGCTGTCACAACGTCTGGACCATCAAGGTCTGGAACAAACATCTTGATGCCAAAGAGCATTTTGTATGGGGTCCGGCCACCCACAAATCTTTTAGGGAGATTATTAAGTGCCCGTTGAACCCTATAGAGATAATTCAACCAACCACGCCCTGTACCTAATACTCTAGCTGTTAAGGAATGCTATAAGTCACAGTTCATTCTCTCCACTACAGAATTGCCCTCATGCATATAGGGAGAAGAATAATGCACTTGCACACCCATGGACTTCATCAAATCACGGTACACCTTAGAGGCGAAAGCCAAATCTTGGCCAGAGTAGAATGCGCAACATGCATAAGTCCCAACAAAGACTTGCAAATCTTTAATAACAGTTTGAGCGTCAGACAAGCGCTGTAGCCAAACCCATAGTAACCAAAATAAAGTTGAAAGCAGTATCAGAAATTTAAGGACCTTATTGATCTAGGTAAACACAGCCAAAGGGCTAATTAGAAATAAACAAATGTGTCTGTGGTAGACGTGACAGTAGAACATTTTATTTGTTGACAAATGTCACAACATAAAACATATTTTTTAGTCTGCTTGTATAAACCTTGCCACCAATAACATTGCTGTAAGAGTGAACTAGTGGCTGCCACCCCCACATATGCGGATACGACTCCTTCATGTGCGGCTACTATCAAAGAATTTCTGCGGTTAAGGTTGGGGAAACAACAATCAACAACCCCAGGAACATTGAGCTTGTTTAAAAAAAAAAAAGAATATTTTAGTGGAAAACCTTTCGGTAAAGCGGTGCTGGCCTGAAAAGCATGGACGGCCAGCAAAATGTCATTATTAACACGAGTTTTAAAACGTATAACTGATGCTACTTTATAATTGGCTATTGAAGATTTGACTCCCTCATTAGTCAGAGAATGTCCTACTGCATGCGCTCCCGCACGCTAGTGACCTAATGTATGAATGACATGTACAAGTGGCAATGTATCTTTAAAATCTGCCACCTTAACCCAAAGCATTTTATACTTGATTGTGCTACCTTTGGAATCCTTAAAATCATTTGTTGCCAAAAATGCAAATTATCATTAAATTATCGTACACAGTAAAATTAATCACACACTATAAGTGTGGGGAATTCCGGATTCAAATTTTCAAGAGCAAAAAGCAAAGCTTTCAGTTCAGCCAACTGCGCGCTACAGTCTACTAGAGATTGAGTGTGTATAATAGTTGGTTGAAAACGCCATACAGCATAGTGCCTAGAACGATAGCTCATGCCGCTGAATATTGCTGCTTAGAACCTATACCGAACCTAACCTATACCTGCTTAGAACCTTGACCTTCCTGGTAGGTCGCTCCCCCCCCCGCTGCAGCTCCGCCTGCACCCCTGCTGAGGACTACTGACCGCCACCGTAGTTGAGGCCCTCCACCACCCGCAGGCTCCACCTGCACCTCATTCCTGGTGGCCAGTGGTGGCCTTAGGTTCGTATCCCCTCTGCTGTGCAATATCTCTGTCTGCCCGCTCCTCTTCTGTGTCCCCCTGCCCCCCGCTCGCCGTTCTGCTCTGTGCCCCCTTTCTCTGATTCTGTGCCCTGCTTTTCTGACTGCTGTTGCCCCCTATTTAGGTCTCGCCTGACCCAGCGCATGCGCTGGTCTGGCGAGACTTATTGAGAGGGCTCTAAAAAGTGCTACCTGGCCAGCCTAGAGCTACAGTGCATGTGCGCGCGCGCGCAGCGATTACTTTCACTTTCGAGGCCACACGGCCGCTTTGATGTTTGAGCGCGATCACTTTCACGGCCGATTGGCATAGCCAATAGGTCTCGCTTTTGAGACCTTATTAGTATATAGTTATGCAACTGTTGCATGGCTAAACACTTATAAGGTCCCAAAGGCGAGACCTATTGGCTATGCCAATGCTTGTTTGATTCTGTGCCCTGTTTTTCTGACTGCTGTTGCCCTCTTGATGCTTGCCCCTTGCCTGCCTCCTTCCCGCGGTCGCTCCGCTTCCCTGCCCCCGTCCCTGCCGCTGCTTCCCCTGCTGCCCCGCCCCCTCCGCGCCCATTCGTTGCTCCTGTAACACACCTCCCGCCTCCCAGCTGCTCCTCCCTCCCCACCTCCCCATATATGGCAGCCGCGCTCAGCGGGCATGACGAATGCGCGCCTAGGGCAAGCCCGTCTGTGCCCGTCCGTGCCTGGACCGCGCCCAGCACCAGAACCCCTGCCACCCGCACCAGCCACGAAGACCGCCTCCGCTACGACGCCAACACCCTCGTCGCTCTCAACCCAGGAAGGACCCACACCTGCTGCAAGGCCACCCCGAAGCGCACCCACGGTCCCTTCACCTGCCTGAACTGCAGCTTCTCCTGCCTCGAAGGTGCAGAGACACCGCCACGACGGAACCCAACCAGCTTAGATGCATCCTGATCAACACCCGCTCCGCACGCAAACACACCGTCGAGCTCTGGGACCTACTCCACACCGCATCCCCGGACGTCGCCTTCCTGACTGAGACCTGGATGAATGAAGCCTCCTCGCCAGACATCGCCATAGCCATCCCCAACGGGTACAAGATCACCCGCAGAGACCGCACCAACAGGGCCGGAGGAGGAATCGCCATCGTCCACAAAAACATCATCAGGGTCTCAACAAACACCAACGACACCCTCAGCACCGCCGAACACATGCACTTCCAGGTCCACACAGACCCCAAGACCACCCTAAGAGGCACCCACGTCTACAGACCGCCAGGACACCGGCCTCAATTCTGCGACTCCATCGCCGACCTCATCAACACGCACGCGCTGACCTCCACTGACTACATCCTCCTTGGAGACCTGAACTATCATCTGGAGAACAACAACGACAACAACTCCTCCACCCTGATCGACAACCTCACCAACCTCAGACTAAAACAGCTAGTCACGACGCCGACCCACATCGCCGGTCACTTACTTGATGCCATCTTCTCCTCAAGCCCCCACGTCACCTTCAGCCACGCCTCTGAACTAACCTGGACAGACCACCACTGCATCCACTTCTCCTTCCAAAACCCCCTCACACACCACCGCACCCTACAGATCCCCCACCGCTGCTGGGGCAAAGTCACTGAAGAACAACTACAGACAAGCCTCGCACTCAACCCTCCGATCAACCCCACCAACCCCGATGATGGTGCACTAACCCTCGAACGCTGGATGAACGACTACAGATGGATCCCGACAAACACGAGGAAAACAGTCACCCAGGCTCTAGTCAGCAGCAGACTCGACTACGGAAATGCCCTCTACGCCGGAGCCTCGTCCAAGCTCATCAACAGACTACAAAGAATCCAGAACGCCTCTGCACGCCTGATCCTCAACGTCACACGCCGCGACCACATCACCCCCCACCTGAGGAACCTGCACTGGCTCCCCGTTGACAGAAGAATCTCCTTTAAACTCCTGATCCACGCACACAAGGCACTCCACAAAACCGGCCCAGCCTATCTCAACAGTCGACTCTCCTTCTACGTACCCAACAGGAAACTCCGCTCCGCTGACCACGCCCTGGCCACGGTCCCGCGCATCCGTAGAACCACCTCCGGAGGCAGGTCCTTCTCCCACCACGCCGCCAAGACCTGGAACACCTTCCCCCTCTACCTACGACAAACCGAAGACTTGCTGACCTTCAGGAGACAACTCAAGACCTGGCTTTTCGACCAGTAGCAGCAGCACTGCCCCCTCCCCCCCAGCGCCTTGAAACCCTTACGGGTAAGTAGTGCGCTTTACAAATTAACTGATTGATTGATAGCAGGTTGTGCTGAGCCATCGGTGTAGATAATATGCTTGTATTCATGAAGTGGAAGAAGAGAAGAAGGAACAGGATAAACATGTTCATATTGTAAGAATTCCTGTACCTGTAAAGAAGGGTCAAAGACAAAGTCGACATCAACTGCTGTTAATGATGTAGCCCATTGGATCCACCACGGATGAAGGATTTCTGAACTGGGAATGCTAGCTTTTGTGACAGCCTCTGAGGAGGTCACAGTAGAAACAAGAATAATTTGTTTACCTTGAGCCAAAGGTCGTTCTTTAAGGATGGGCATTTGGACTGCTGTTAGTATTTTTCCAATAGATGCAAAAACGCATTTCAGCCTGGGAATACAAATGCAATTTATATGCATTAGGAAAGGTATCACCTTCATTGAATGTGACATAAGTAAATCCAATAGAACCCGGATGACCAAATTTGTTGTATTAAGACGAAAATGTAAGTGTTGCGTTTTAAGCAAATCAGATTGCAAAGATCTGAGAATTACAGTGTGGTCAGGCATCCAGAAGGATGCCGAAAAACCAAGACGTAGTAAAGTGTAGAGCTAATCAATGCATTAAGCACAGTATTGAATTAACTGCAGTAATAAGAATTTATTGTGTAGTTAGTTAAAACCATTACAATTTTAGCATAAAATCATCAAGTGTGACAACATTCCTATTTACATTTTAAATGTGTTGAAAGTTAAAAAGGTCATTTGGACTTCTTACATAAAACCTTGAACATAGTGTATCTAATGCCAAGCCAGCACATTTGAGTCCGCTTAACTCATGTGCAAAAATGTGAATGCGCAAATCAATGTAGCGAGCACTTAGAAGATAACGCGATCTTAAACAGCTTGGCACCAAATGCGTCGAAACATGAGAAAAGTGTACCATGTTCGAGTTGATGCCAGATGACAGATGCACATCTACACTGTGCCCTTTGTAGCAGACACATAATTGAGGATTGTGTGCAAAATAAGCAGATTTAATATAGCAGTCGTATAATGGATTATTACATTGAATATTAGATGCTATTTATTTGATATTTGTAGTAATTTGTTGACTTGTTGCAGGAATTTAGCTGCTCTGCATGAAATCTGTAGCGATTGGCTATTTAATAATGCCATTACGGTTGGTCGGCATGATCTGACCCGAAGAGAATGGAAAGCAAGAAGTAGGAAATGCCGTCTCCAGTTGTTCACAGTTGGGCAGTTACACAGAAGGTGTAAGAGTGACTCTTCCGTCTGTTCACAGAGTGGACGGCCATGCTTGTTACCATGTTGGAACCTGATCTTTTGAGCAAAAAGCTCCCAGTCGAATCAAGAGTAGAGAATGCTGTACGTTTGGCGTTATGTGTAGGACCAGATACGGCTGTGGTGACTGCATCGCATATGAAGATAAAACCATCCAGGTGTGCTTTTTCTTTGCCAGGGCAGCTTTGTCCAATAGCCAGGCTTTTTGTTTTGCGGCATTGTTTGCAATTTTTTTAAATGCAGGGAAGCTATAGTTTGTGTCCCAGGCTTCGTGTAAGGTGAGTGCGAGAAAAGCTTGGTCATGGGCGGTTGGCCAGCCTTTCTTTCCATTTGGCTGGTTCTTCAGTTCCGTCCAACAAAGCCTCTGCAAGGATTCTTCTTAAGCTGCTCTCAGTTTCTAGCACAATTTTAGTAATGATGCTTGCCTTTCTGGGAGTTGATTGAATAGCTCGAATTCCAGGCAAACTTGTGCTTGAGATGTAAATTGTGGAATCCGAAAAATTTGTTTAAAGAAGCCGGATTTTTGGAGAATAACATTTTTTTGCATCTTGGCCCTTAAATAATTCGGAGCCGCAAGTAAGGGTTGGAAGAAACTTGGCAGCAATAACTTTTAGTAGATGGGAGTTTGATGGGCACATTAGTTTCGAATGTATGACGTTACAACGCATACATTTACAACGCATGCCATTACAACGCAGTTTTTACATCGCAACATCCTTTACAACGCATTCTTTTACATCGCATGCATTACATCGCATTTTTAGAAACCACCTTTACAATACATTCCATTACATCGCATTATACCATTACAACGCATACCATCACATCGCATTTAAGGTAAGTGTTAGAATAGTAATCATTACCCCTAAACTATCAAACTCCAGTGAGTGCAACAGTAGGGTAAGTGTTGGATAGTGTAGGGGTAAAAATTACTATTCTAACTCCAGTGAGTGCAACAGTAGGGTAAGTGTCGGATAGTGTAAGGGTACTATGCGTTGTAATGGTATGCATTGTAATGACTTGCGTTGTAGTGACATGCGGTGTAATGACATGCGTTGTGGTGACATGCGATGTAGTGACATGCGATGTAATGGCTGTGTTGTAATGACATGCGATGTAAAGGATGTTGCGATGTAATGACTGTGTTGTAAATGTAGTGCGATGTAATGACTGCGTTGTAAAGGTTGTTCCCATTAGTTTCTGTCTTAGGGTGTTTAGTGCACAGTATAGAATGTAAGTTGTTCCAAAGTTTAAAAAGCCAAGCATAGATTGTAGCTTTTTGAGGTTGCAACTGTGCTCATGTTTCTAAAAAGTGATGGGCCAAGCTCAAACCCTCATTGGTTCTTTCATATCCAAGGAAAAGAACTCTTAGGAAAGCGATGTGAGATTTTGAAAAGTTGAACCAAGATCAGCAAACTGCAAAATTATGCAATCTACTCTAGCTAAATGGGGATTTAAATCATCATCCGTCGAGTAGATGTCATCGACATAGGACATAGCATCAGGGTCAATCTCATGGAGAATGGACACAATTCGAGCTGCAAAAACCCAGCTGCTATTTTTATACCCCATAGGTAAACGGGCTTATCGCCGCTGGGTGCCAAAGGCGGTAAAAGCGGGACAATCATGGCTCTCTAGAGCCAGATTGTGAGTAAAGAAACCATTCGAAATATCAAGTGTGGGTTTAAATTTTTTACAAACAATATTGTTAATCAGAGCTGTACTATGTGTATTTTGGACAGCAAAAGTGAGAGTATGACTATTCAAATGGTAAGAGTCTAAAACAATACGATAAGATTGATCAAGTTTAGAAACCGGAAAAAGCGGATTATTCATCTGCGACACACAGGGTTCAATTATACATTGGTGTTCCAATTGAGTAAGAATGTCTCTAACAGCCGCTTTGGCTTCACGTTTAATAGGATATTGAGGTTGAGGAGTGGGCCGTTTAGGAATTACATGGAAGGGAAAATCTTTAACCCATTCAGCTTGATGGCAATATAAAGCAGTGGCCAAAGCAAGGGCCCATTCAGAAGCATGAGCCTGTTTAACTGCATCTGGAACTAGATGTGAAAATGAAGTAAGGATGACATCCTCACCCTGGGAACAAGCGAGAATAAAAGGAGGAGGACAAGCTACCTCTGCCAAAAAAATATCATAAGTAGAAGTTAAATTGTCCCAAAAGATAGCTTTAATGGTGCGTTTAACATCACCTTCAATATGAATATGTAAGTGATAGAGTCTGTCAGGGGATGCAACGCAGGTGTCCGCTATTTCTACTGTGACAAAGGTGCAATTGCTCTCGCCTCCAGAAGCTGGCAGAGTGTTTTTTGCACTATGGTGACTTCTGCTGCACTGTCGAGGAGAGTCACCGCCTAACTCCTGTCCAGGAAAAGGGTTCTCACCATCTGGGGCATAATTTGCTGTTAAGGATGCAACTTTCTGGGGGGGTTAGAGGGCCGGCTGCAAAATGGCCGCCACGTAGTGAGGCTCCTCTGGCTGGATAAATTATCCGGCAATTATCGGATGGATCGGGCCACTGATATAGCCCGCAAAGGCTAGGTCAAATCCTTGAGGCACCTGGGAAACTACTGCCTGTAATTTGGTTGACGGATGCTGTCCGGAGAGGGCGAAGGAACTAGCGGAGCGGTTCCGCGAGCGTGATCCTAAGTGGCAAGATGGCAGACCAGGCTGTCTAGGCGGGGATGGAGACTGCGGCCCCCGGGGGAAGTAAGACCAGCGGTCTAGTCTTCCCCCGGGGATCTCGCGCAAGTTGAAGGACAGGGGAGGAAGGGGTGGGATAAGGGGTGGGGTCGTCAGGTAGGGGTTAAAAGGGGGAGGAAGAGGAAGTCCTTCCTCTTCCTTTCCCCAGCGCCTCAGGGTGGGTTTAGTTAGTGGATCGTTGGGGCAGTGGATCTTTGGCTTTGCGGAGAGTTGGCGTAACGGTGGGAGTTTTTGCGGCGGTAAGCGGGGCACGTTGGTGGGTTGGCGAGCGGTTTTGTGGCAGCCTCGTTTGGCAACGTTTGGGCGGCCTGTGTGCGGAGGGTGGAGTCGGCGGGGGCGGGGTGGTGGTTTTTGCGGAGCGTGGGCGGTAATGGAGGCGGGAGGGGGTCAGGCGCCGGATGAGGCGGCGGTGCGGGCGGCGCTTCAGCTGTTGGGGCGCGCGGGGAGGGCTGATTTATTGCGGCCGGGTGTGTTGGAGTAGGCGTGGGTGGGGATGTCTAGGACACCGCGTTCGGCGTCCGCGGGGGTGGCGGCGGCCGTTGTGGCCTGCATGGAGGAACCGCCTCCTAAGAAGCACGCGGTGGGTGCGCGAGGGGGGTCAAGAAGGCGGGGACTGTGGTGAAACCCGGTGATAGGCGTTTGAGCCTCCCGGTGTTGGGGACGGCGGTGGAGGTGCCAGAGGGGAGGGGGCGGGGGGGGAGTGTTTTTTGACGTGGACGGTGCTGTGGGGGTGCCTGAGGGGGGGGCGCGGCTGTGCCGGGGGGGCCGGGGGCAGCGGGGGGGCCTCATCTTTGGTAGACTATAGTGAGGACAGTGATCTGGAGGGGGAGTCAGAGGAGCAGGTGGGGGAGGATTTCGCCCTGTATCTTTCCGGGAGCGAGTCAACCGGGGGTGAGGGTGGTGGGTGGGGGGACCAGGCGCAGGAAACATCGGGTGGGGGCAAGGGGAAGGGCGGAGGGCGGGGGGGTAAAGGCAAGGGGCCGGCTAAAGGAGTGGGGGGGCGGGGGTCGGGGCAGGGGACGCCTGGCCCCTCAGGGGGTGCGGGGCGCGGCCGTGGGGCGCGGGGCGCGGGTGCAGGGGAGGTGCGGTGGGACGAACGTTGGGCGGAGATGTCTCTGGAGGAGCGTATCCGGGAACAGCGCCGGTTGATCGAGGAGACGGAGCGTCGATGGGAGGAGATGTGCGCAGCCAGGGAGGGGGAGCGGGCGGTGGACCGGGTGGCGGCGCGCGGGGGGGGCGCGGGGCCGGCGCGGGGGCGCGGGCGCTGGGTATGGATGGATGAGGCAGGGACGGACTTGACGTCGCAGAGACCTGGTGGCGCTGGGGCCCCCTCGGACTATGCCGGTCCCGAGGGGGGGGGATCCAAGCCAGCGCAGACTGCTGGTAGAGGCCGGGGAGGGCCGGCGGGGCGCATGACGGCCTCCAGACGCCGGGGCGAAGCAGTAGGGGGGTCCGCGGCAGCCTGCCCTCCATCGAGGGAGCGGGCATCATCGGCGCCGGAGTATGAGTTTGTTCAGGGAGAGAAAGGAAAAGGCGTGAAGCGTGTGGTGCGTGAGGTACGCATGGTGCCCAGTGAGCCTGTGTTGGTCGAAGAGCTGGATTACGAGTTGGAGAGTGAGGAGTTGGAGGAAGGCAAAGTGCGTGAGGTGATGGGGACGGAGACAACGCGGAAGTTTGGTGTTTTCCAGGCCAACAAAGCCAGCTGCAGCAAGAAGCCAGTGGCGAGGGTGTCAGCCCCGGGTCCCGGCGGACGGGCGCAGGAGGTGCCACGCACTCTGACAGGTGAGAGCGCACGGTGGGGGGTGTGGGATGGGGGTGCTGGTCTGAGGCGCAGGAAGTCTTGTAGGTCTGTGGGGGTGGGGGATGGGTCGGTGAGGGTGGTGGGAGAGTCGGCGCAGCCGAAGGTGCCGGCTAAGGCGGCGGCCCCGGAGGGGGATGAGAAGCGGCTTGTGGGGGCCGGCGTTCAGACGGACAAGGAGGGGGAGAAGGAAGGGAAAGAGGAAGGGGGAGAGAAGCATAAGAAAAAGCTGCCGTATATGGGATTGGCGATGCCTTTAGGGTCCCATCTGTCCGAGAAGACGAGGGGCAGGATCTGGAAACACGAGTATGTGGACGTTTTCAAGCTATTGCATCGGGAGATTCAGGCGAAAGAGGGGTCTAAAGAGGAGGAGTGGGAGTTGACGAGACGGCCGCGGGTGCCGGTAAATATGGAGAATTGGACGTCGGCTTTCTTGATCTATGCAAGTATCTATTGTGAGAAGCATCAGGATAGGGCGATTGCGTTATTCAAATACATGGATATCATACGTAAAGCGCAGATGCACTTTGGGGGTTTCGCCTGGCTCAGTTACGATGAGGAATTTCGGGCTCGGATCAGCGTCAACCCTGACAAGCCCTGGGGAGAGGTAGATCAGGAGTTGTGGGTGCAGTGGATGTCTTCCACGCAGTCCTCTGCGTCCACGCACACGGCTAGTGGGCTTCTGGTGGCCTATCGGCCTTTTCAGTCACGTCCCGCCTCGGGGGGGGCCGGAGGGGGAGCCGGTGGAGGAGATGCAGGTCTGTTTGAGCCAAGTTGTTTTGCAGCGGAAGATCGATTTGAGGTCCGTCCAGCGGTTGTTGGGCTTGCTGAACTTTGCGTGTTGTGTGGTGCGGGCGGGCAGGACGTTTTGCAGGCGACTGGGGCTGGCCATCTCGGGGGCGGTGTTGCCTCATCACCGGGTGCGGATTTCGGTGGGTGTCCGTGCGGATCTGCGAGTGTGGCAGGGGTTCTTGAGTGACTTCAATGGGGTCTCCTTGGATTTCGCGGATGACAACATGGTATGGCAGGTGCAGATTTTTTCGGATGCGGCTGGGGCGCGCGGCTTTGGTGTGTTTTGGGACGGTCGGTGGTGTGCGGAGCAGTGGCCGGCGCACTGGTTGACACAGGGCAGGAGTATTGCGTTTTTGGAGTTCTTTCCGCTGTTGGTGGCGCTGCAGGTGTGGGGACAGGAATTCAGGAACAGGTCGGTGCTTTTTCATGTGGACAACCGGACGGTGGTGGATTTGGTGAACCATCAGAGGGCAAGGGACCTGCGGGTGCTGCGCTTGCTGCGAAGTTTCATGCTGCTGTGCCTGCGTTTCAATGTGCTGTTTCGCGCGAAACATGTGCCGGGCGCTAGCAATGACATTGCGGATGCATTGTCTCGTTCGCAGTGGCAGCGTTTCCGAAGGTTGGCGCCCGGAGCAGACTTTGCCAAGACCAAGGTGCCGGAGGGTATCTGGAGCTGGGGGGAGTGAGAGTGGTGAATCTGGTGGAGCAGTCTGTTGCTGAGTCCACGCGGCGGACGTATCGTTTGGCATGGGTGGAGTTGGGTGTGTTCTTGGGTTGGTCGCAGGATGCGTGGCGGATGTCTCAGCGGGAGTGTGAGGAAGGTGTCATGCGGTATGTGTTGCACTGCATGGATAGAGGACTGTCGTCAGTGACGATTGCAGGAAAATTGGTGGGGATTTCTTTCTATGGGATGATTTATTTGGGTTTTGATCCAGCCAGGGGTGAGTTGCTGAGCAGGATGCTGAAGGGCTGGACCAGGGAGTGGGGAGGTCGCCTTTGCGCGAGGCAATTACTTTTGAGCTGTTGGTAGATATATTGGCGGAGTTAGGTTTTCTTTGTTACGACATGACTGAGTTGGCGTTGTTTCGTTTATGCATGACGTGGATGTTCTTTGGGGCTTTCCGGGTTTCGGAATTGTTGGGGGGTAGGGGGGGGGGCTGGGGATGAGGTTTGAGGATGTTCGGTTGGATGGGGTGCGCCTGGGGATATGGCTGGGGCGTTCCAAGACGGATCAGGCTGGAAGAGGCAGGTGGGTGTGGCTGAGCGAGTCGGGGGAGTTGGGAGTCTGCCCGGTGCGGGAGTGGAGCAGTTTTTGTGGGCAGAGCGGCCGGAGGGCGGGGGAGATTTTCTGTCATGCCTCCGGGAAGAGGGTCACGGCGTTCCAGCTGTTGGCGGTGTTGCGCATGGCATTGCGGCGCCTAGGCAGGGACCCGGCGGGGTATGGGACCCATTCCTTTCGGATCGGCGCGGCGACGGCGGCGGCGTGGCTGGGTTGGTCCTGGGATAAGATCAGGAAGATTGGTAGATGGCGTTCGCGCTGCTGCGAGCGGTACGTTAGGAAGTAGGGCGGGGGGGGGAGCGCGGCGGCTGTGTGAGCGTTTTGTGCGATTTTTCTTGTTTCTAACGCTCCCTTTTTTCTTTGTAGGTTGTGTTGGGGGTCCAGGAGCCAAGACGGTTACCTGGATAGTGGGACATTCATTTGTGCATTGGGCCGCTAAGTTTTCTGACAGGCAGGTGTACGGGCGTAACCTGGGCCTGAGAAGCAGCAATCATGAGGTGTTTTGGTGGGGCAGGAGTGGGATGCGCTGGGGGGAACTGTTGCCTTGGCTCACGAAGAAAGTCTCGCAGCAAGGGTGTCCGGATTTGCTCGTTATCCACCTGGGAGAGAACGATCTGGTGCGGCAATCGGCGGTGTCATTGATTTATTTGATGCAACGGGACTTGGAAGCGATGAAACGCAATCTGGCTGGCGCCTGTATTGTGTGGACAGAATTCATTCCTCGAAGGATTTGGAGGGGGGCATTGAAGCCCGCTGCGGTGGAGCGAGCCCGCAGAAAATTGAATAGGGCAATGAGAGTTTTCTGTGAGGACTGTAGGATCAAGGTGCTGGCGCACCCTGGTCTGCGGCTCGAGGAGCCTTTGCTTTTTAGGGACGATGGCGTGCACCTTTCGCACATGGGAAACGCTTACTATATGATGGAGATGAGGGATCTTATCAGTGGGTTGTGGAATGAGTCGATCTGGTGTCTGCGGGGGTGAGGGCGAAAGGTGCACTTGTGCGGGGTGGGGCAGGTAACCGCCCTCCGGGGGTTCCCTGGTTGGCGGATTGGGGAGGGGGGAGGAGTCCATGACGGGCATACTCACCCTTCCGGGGAGGGGGATACTGGGGAAACGTGGGGGTGCGTCAGACCAGTGTACGACGAATGGAGATGATGGTGGAGTTTTGGAAGAGAAGTGAGGAAGCGAATGGAAGTGAGAAGGTTGCGGTGTGAAGTGGGGATGGAGTAGTTGGAGTCTTGGAGAATATGGGATAGTGAGAAATGTTGTTGTTGGGGATTGTTGGGGATTTGTGTTATGTTTCTGGTTATGATTGTCCAACCCTGTCCTAATAAAATGGCCTTTTACGCTAAAAGTACCTTGCGTGGACTGAATTATTGCGCGATGCGGCCCCCGGGGGAAGTAAGACCAGCGGTCTAGTCTTCCCCCGGGGATCTCGCGCAAGTTGAAGGACAGGGGAGGAAGGGGTGGGATAAGGGGTGGGGTCGTCAGGTAGGGGTTAAAAGGGGGAGGCAGAGGAAGTCCTTCCTCTTCCTTTCCCCAGCGCCTCAGGGTGGGTTTAGTTAGTGGATCGTTGGCCACCCGCCCACCCGGCAATCATGTGACTAGTTGGCGTGATGTCATGTTTATCAGCGTGCCAGTTTAGGACGGGTTGTGTGTGTGTGGGGCGGATTGGGGAGGGGGGAGGAGTCCATGACGGGCATACTCACCCTTCCGGGGAGGGGGATACTGGGGAAACGTGGGGGTGTGTCAGACCAGTGTACGACGAATGGAGATGATGGTGGAGTTTTGGAAGAGAAGTGAGGAAGCGAATGGAAGTGAGAAGGTTGCGGTGTGAAGTGGGGATGGAGTAGTTGGAGTCTTGGAGAGTATGGGATAGTGAGAAATGTTGTTGTTGGGGATTGTTGGGGATTTGTGTTATGTTTCTGGTTATGATTGTCCAACCCTGTCCTAATAAAATGGCCTTTTACGCTAAAAGTACCTTGCGTGGACTGATTATTGCGCGAACCGCGCTGGAGCGAGAGCAGCAGGAGTAAGTAACGGGCTGACTGGCGGATGGAGCTGGTGCTGTGCAAGGGGGAGGCCGTGTGATATGCCCCCTGTGGAAGCTGCTGATGATCGGAACCCATGCCAGGCCCTCCGGTGTGGGCTGTAATGCCTCCTGGGGAGCACAGCAGCGGAGGATGGTCCTTGTGCCGATCGCATAAGCCCCTCTTCAGGACCGGGAGCGAAGGTGAAGGGTGCAGTAAATTTAGCTGGGGGTACCGCCCGGCGGGGGAGGGAGCTGCGACATTGCCACTGGTGCCTGGTGCGCATTGCGAAAGCCGCGGGCAGCGGGCCGTGGCTGGAGACCCACTGACAACGCTGCGTGAAAGAGCCTGCCCCACCAGCCTGTGGGAGAGCAGGCCTGCAAGTACATGTTTAAATAGCCTGGGAGAGACATCCACCGGCAGGGGGGACCAGGAGTTGCACGCACCAACCCCCTCTCTCCCTTTCCTTTCTCTCTCCATCCACGCCGGCAATATTACCAGCACCACTAGGAGGACCACAGGCAAGAAAGATCAAATGTTGTTTGAAATCTTAAACAGTCATTTTTTTCTTGAGGTGAAACTTCCAGTCAATTCCCATGTGACAGTATCAATATTTTTCGACCTCATAATGAAAAGGGGGATATGTAAATCATTTTGGAGGTCATCATCAGGACAAGTGAAAAACTTGTTCAGTCATAGCCAAACAGTAAAAGATGCTCACATGGTGCATATGACCGTTCTTGTGGTTGTCTCAGTATAATTGGCGGCCCGAGAACAATTATTTGATGAGAAGTACATCAATATTCCTATTGAGGGGTTCGCACGTAAAATGGGTGCCCATTTCCTGACAGTCTCGGGATATCAGCACACCCATCTGTTTGTGCTAAGCAGGATCTGCATTCGTCCACATCCGGAGTGAATCCGAGAAGCGCAAATAAAGTACCCAGAATCTGCTAAGCCTTCACCAGGCCCCGCCAAGCAAGGACTGCAGTCATGCACCTGTGGATGGTGCTGCGGCCCATTACCTCACGCCAGAACTGACCATGCCAGCGGCAAAACATGCAGCGAGTGTGGCAAACCAAACCACTTCTCCAAAGTCTGCCACTCTTCACAAGGGCGACAACCAACAGGCCCACAGAAAGCAGTCCGCACAGTGGAGTCACACCCAGACAACCGATCTTATGGCAACATGGACGAAGACGGAGCGTTTGTTGCCCACATTGTGAACGCACTGGATCCCTCAAAGCTACTCACGAGACGGCCCCAGGTGCTGAATTGAAGTGCAAGAAAACACGGTTTCCACTCTCATAGATACCAGCGCCTCAATCAATCTCATGGCCGTGTCTAGCACAGCCTGCCTGACCCACCGGCACTCCGAAATACTAATGTGCATGTATACCCCTTTGTCAATTGCTCACCACTGCGGCTTAGTGGCGTATTTCAAGCAGACCCGTCCCATGACTCCACACCCCAGAGGGCGAAAATATACGTACTGCAGGAAGGGTCAGGATTCCTTCTTAGCTGCCCCATGACCCAGGATCTCAACCTCCTACAATTCACCTTTGGTGGGCATGTGCGTGATCTGGAGCGCCTATTACAGGAATGTGCACCTCTGTTCGATGGGATCGGCTGCCTGTTAGGACCAGCCATTCAGCTGCACATTGATGAGTCCATTGCTCCGGTGGCCCTCAGGTATTAAGGGATTGCCTTCCATCTTTGGCCCAAGGTGGAGTCTGAACTAAAGCTTCTGGAGAAAGTGAGCATCATTGAGCGGGTTGAAGGCCCCACACTGTGTGTGTCCCCTATTGTTGTGACAAAGAAGCCCAAGCAGCCAGATGCAGCCCGTATTGGTCTGGATAGGAGGGTTCCAAACCTGGTGATCAAGCATGAACGTCATCTTACACCAACCATAGATGACATCATTGGGAAGCTGTCAGGCTCCAAACAGTTCTCCAAAATGGACCTCAGGTCGGGCTACCACCAAATCCCTCTGCACCCAGACTCCCATCCCAGTACCACCTTCTCAACACAAGCCGGCCTCTGGAGATACACTAGGCTCAATTTCTGCTCCTCCAGCGCAGCCATAGATTTACAGAACATTGTGAAGAAAGTCCTCCACGGCCTGCCCAGGGTGCTCAATGAGAGTGACGACATCCTTGTTCATGCTCCCAAGCTAGGAGAACATGTGAACCACCGACATGCTATTTTCACATGGCTCAAAGAATTAGGGCTCACGCTACACTGTGAGAAATGCGACTTCCTGCAAAAAGACATCAGCTTCTTCGGGTGCCACTTCTCAGATAAAGGCATCAGTCCCGACCCCGACTAGGACATACTGGTGGCCCCTGCCCCTTCATCAGTGTCAGGTGTCCGCCATTTCCTGGGCATGGTGATGTACTGCGGGTGCTTCATGAAGAACCTGTCAGACATCACTGGCCCGCTCGGAGAACTCACCAAGTTATCCCATCCTTGAGCGTGGAGACCAGAGCAGGAAGAAGCGTTCCGACAGACCAAGGCCATCCTGTCAGCCCATACCACTCTGGTTTACAGAGAGAATCACAACTAGTGGTAGATGCTAGTCCCATTGCCTTAGGAGCTGTGCTGGCTCAACAGCAGGAGTGCAGAGAACGGGCCCGATGACTTGCGCCAGCAGCTCACTTACACTGAGGGAGCAGCGCTATTCTCAAATAGAGCCCAAAGTGATCTCCATCTAGTGGGGCTGCAGACACTTCTACATCTATTTGTACTGCCATCTCTTCTGTGTCATCACAGATTACAAGCCGCTGATTCTGCATTTTCAAGGGTCCTCATCAAGACGTCTCACGAGGATTGAAAAGTGGATCCTGCATCTGCAGGAGTTCCAGTTCACTGTGGAATACCTAACTGGCACCCGGAACCCAGCTGATTTCTGATTCTCGACCAGCCACTCTCCCCGAGAAGGCCAGTGCTGCAGAAACTGCAGAATATATGCGGATGATTGGGATCGCCCCAAACAACTCCCAAAGTCCCTGGTGGAAGTAGTGGAAGCCACCCAAGGTGATGACTGCTTACAAATCGCTATCGAGGCAGCTGCCACTGGGGACTGGCGGACACTGCAAAACCCAACATGCTTCTGCAAAGATGCAGCCCAGTCAATCCTCAGAACATTATACCACATCCGCCAGGAGCTGGCAATTACTGGCGAAGGGTGTCTGTTGAGAGGTCCGCGGCTGGTATTGCTCGAAAGTCTGGCACAGAAAGCAGCTCTCCTTGTGGGAAACATCTATTACAATGCAGGCATTACAACCTAGTGCTGTGGGGTTCCCAAATGTTTTCGACCTGTGGCTCCCTTGACCTAATTGGCAGCGGGCCGTGGCTCCCCATTATGTCACTTTTTTTAAAAAATGTTATCGCTGGGTGTATGTAAGCCCGACCTCGGGAGTTTTTCCTGTTTTCTCCCTGAAATTAATTGGGATGGAGCTGATGAAGGTATTATAATCATATTTGTAACAAAATTAACGTATAACAGTCGTTTAATAAAAACTTTAATTGGTTAAGTGAGAAACTATACAATATTAATTGCCAAATATGTTTCCATGACAACCTTTTTTAATAACACATAAGGAAGCTTGCATTGTTGCAACCCCTGCTGTATCTGTTTATGGTCAGTTAATGATGAAACTTTCAGTAATGAAAAAGCTAAAGTGTGTTCTATTCCCTCATCCTTTTCGTTTCTCCATCTCTTGTCGAAGCCTTTCCTCTTCAGACATTCTTTTTCTCCCCTCTCTCTGCCTTTATGTCCTGCTTTCCTTCTCCTCCTCTTTGAATCTTTCACACTTTGTTTTACTCCTGTGTATTCCATCTTCCACCTGGGGGGGGGGTGCTTGCCCTTGTTTTCTCGGACTTAAAGTCTTCATGTCACTTTTAGTTTCCTGTATTTCTCTCATCCCTCTGCCGCACTCCTCGTCCCATAAATAAAACATAGGTGGCCAAGTCTAGGGTGATTTTACAGCCTCCCCGATGCCCAGGTTGCTGCAGTCTGTGCAAAATTTGCATATCTGCCCTGTGATATCTTGTCCGAGGTAGTAAGCGTTATATCCATGCAATTACAATACAATTAGAGAGGCCTTATTTGGCCCAAGAGGAAAGTAACAGGCGTGTTTGAGGCTGTTCACCTTTTCAGCAGCAACAATATCTGAACATAATTATTGTAACAGTAACTTGCTGTACCCTTGTATCATGCTACTTTCGTAAAGCGCTGATACCTACGGGCCATGTCCGCCCTATATAAAATAGCAAATAATAATGCAGAGCCACAGATTCAACTCAAAACAGTTGGGGCGATCTGAGAGCAATATCATAGTTAATAGATTTTTAACAGCTGGGCCCTCTAATTATTTTGACGTAAAATGTTCCTAGAAATCATGAATGTTTACCTATTAACAATGCAAGCTGGTCTTTACGTCGGCTGTGCTTCTTCAGATATTAGCATTGTTCAATCTGAAATATTTGGCATCATTGATTAAAATGTAAACATATGAATTTTTTTGTATGTGTATGAAGCGGAGAATGGAATGATTGAATAATTAATAGGTGAATATGCATGGAGAGGTAAACTGCTTGAAGAAACGCCTGTTTTTCTCTACAGAGGTGACCTGCCATTTCTTGTATATCTGACTAAAAGCTGCAGGCCCAGGGTTACCAACTCTGACCATTAGCACCAGCTCAATTATCCAGCATTATGTAGTTTGGGGCCACAATGGGGAATAAAGTCAGTTTCAGAATCACCAGGATATTTAACTCATGCAATCCCTGAAGTCCAGGTACTTCTCTGTTTATATTTCTCACTTGCTTTCAGCAAGTGAAAAATGTGAGCAGAAATACACTTTTTTCATTGTTTTTAACTCGACAATCATGTAAAGATGGTAATTGTGCAGCAGTAATTAACCAAAAAACAAGCATTTGCAATGCAATTGGTCTCGCCTTTGGGACCTTATAAGTATTTAGCCATACAGCACATTCGTACTTTAGCCCATGAAAGGTAACGTAACATAACATAACATCATATGTCAACTTAACAAAACATAACACATGAATCTGTAAAGCTTCCGCCACCCTGTGAGATATTTCGGCCCTGTTACCATTTACTGCTAACTCTACTCAAGGGTTTACTGTTAAGTTACTCAATACGTATAATTGTATTTACCTTGGAAGGATGAAAGGCTGAGTGGACCTGCCAATATTTGCACATGAGGTGAAGACAAAACATACATATATCTACATGTACACATAGCTATAATATTTATGTGCACAAACGTACAGACATCCACAAAAATAAAGACACATATATGTTGCAAACAGTAATGGTAAGAAAAAATGACACGTTTTGACACGCTAAAACAACCCACCTTTACAAACCCAGAAACCTGCTCTGCGATCCAGCGCACCCTCCCTTGCAGCTTGTTCTATAAACGCACGCAATCTAAATGGTTGCTTATTGATATATCTCTCAGCACTGGGTGCCTCAGAAGCTGTCAAAATCAGTGACATCAAAGTATTAAGCTTGAAGGGGGCCTCTCACGCTGCCCGACTCTGATACTATCCACTTGTGTAGAGTATCACTTACTGCCAGAATGAGCATGTCAGCACTCTGCTGCCAAGTGGCTATGCTAGCGCTGTGGAAATACCACACATACACATGACTGGAGAGCTTGGAAGGGAACACACAAACACATGCATGATCCAAACATATGTAGGTGCAATTTACTATAACTAAAGGAATGCACATTTTTCAGGGATGTAGAATTCTTATAGCCCGACGCCCAGGACATATTGTTTGGGGTCAAGGGCAACAAGTTTTTATGTGTATTTTGTCCTTGGGACAAGTCGGCCAAACCCCCTGCAGCACAAACCCTTTGGCTGCCAGTTTGCAGGACCACATTATGAACCAGGGAAGGGCACTGTCAGCAGTTTAGGTAAATTTTTTGCCCATATGTTGTTGCTGTTCAAACTTGTATTTATCGTTCATTAATTGAAAGCCTTTATTATTAGGGTGGGCGCTTTAAGTAAATGTTGTAAACTCCGACTGCACTTCTGACAGTGGTTCCATTATAAAAATGTGTACAGACGTTTTCAAAGTTTATCAATATGAGGCTATGTATAATGCTCCCAGAATGATCTCTGATTTGAAGTAAATATTTGCAGAAGCTTAAAAGCAAAATTGATGATACTTTGCTTTCAAAAGAAAATGTTCTTCAAAAATTAAAGGAGGAAAAAAACATTTTGCTTAACTACTGTAAAATTTCAGGTGCCATTTCTTTGCAGCATCATCTAGTAACATGTGTTGATGCATGCTTGTATTTCTCAAAAATATTAATAATGGAAAATCAGTGTAACCAGTTTCATTAAGATTATGAGTAACAAAAATAAACAAGCATTGGAAAACCCAGTAGGTCTGAAATTGGTGGTCCGCTTCTTAGTTTTGTCAATGTGTGACTTGTTTTGGCATGGTTTTTGTAAAACCTTATTGGTGTGGGAGCTGCTGGGCCCTCACCATTATAACAAACATTGGCAAAAGCAAAAATAGTTTTTTGGTCTCAAAAAGCACTCACTGCTGCAGTAGTTACTGGCAGTGAACAAAACTACTTTGTGTGCTGATATTCTTCTTGTGAAAGAGCAGAATGCTGTCACTCAGAGTGAAGCCAGCCAATAAAGAGAGACAGAATTTTAATATACACAAAAGGTCACGGTCAACGCCAGACCAACTCAGGTGCCCAATTATTAAAGAAAGTCTCAAAAGTGCACCCATGGTATATGTCCGTGCATTAAGTGCAGCTATACGGCTTTCATGAATTCTCAAGAATTTACAGAAGTAGGACAAGAAATAGTACTCCTAGAAAATATCTATGATCTGCATTTTATGCATGTGAAGATTTGCTCATGCGAAAAACGAAGTGTTTGCAAATTCACTTTCCCTCCAACCACTTTCTTCCCAACTCTGGAGGAAGGTTTAAGTCTGCCATGGTCAGGAGTAAATTTCCAACATTTCTCAGTATGGGAAAAGATTAGAGAAGAGTTGTTGAAAACCTTTAAAACATGCAAGTTAATAGGTTTGCACAGACTCAAAAGGACATTCTAACCCTGGAACTATTGCTTACCACTACCTTCAGCCCCCAGTACGTAGATATGCGGAAACGTGGCAACATAAGGGGATTGCAAGTATTCAAACACTACTATGGTATGAGCCCTGGCATAATTAGAGAGGCTATATCAGAGCTCTTATATAATGAGATTGCTGCCATCATTTGTCATTGCACTACATGGCACCAAAGAAACAAAGTGGATTTTGTTACAGGACAAGTAGATTTATGAAGCAACCTGCCCCATGGACAAGCAGATATTTTATTAAATTCCAAACCCCTGTTAAATACATGCAAATAAACTAAATCAGGAGAAAGGGTGGTGCTAGATGGACAATGGAGCTACTTGAAAAAAGTCGGAGGGCAGCTAACTACTGAAAAAGTAAAACCGTTGTTTGCTGGATTCAAACCCAGAACTTTTGATCTCACTTGTGCAGCCAACATGCCCCTCCCCCCACACACGTCACCTCACCTTTAACTCTTCCATAAAAATGAGGAAATTATATCACAAGTACATTTTGAAATCCTGAATTTCACTTGTCAAAAAACCGGATAAACTCTTGACAAGAAGGGAGGGACGCACACAAGCTGTGACAGATATTGTCTAACAACACGCTCGGAAGTCACGATTTTATTTTTGCTATCAGAATTTCGCAAAATCTGCAGAACACAAACAAGTAAGAGCAGTATTGTAATTGCCACGCTGCAAAGAAAGGAGTTTTAACACGATTTCTTTAGACCTACTCTGGGGCAGAGGAATGCTGTTTAGTGTGCATCTCTGGCATGGAAGTGTGTTATTCTGACTATATATTGTTGTATAGGCTACAGCTAATTTTAAGAATCTCCTAACAAACTAAAGAAGCTTTAGTCCTCGGTAAGTTTCTCATGTCTTTATTATGATGGACAGGGCCGGACTGGCCGTAGTGGGCACCGGGCAATTTCCCGGTGCGCCGCATGGGTGGGGGCCGGTTTTGGGCACCTGGGGCCGTTTTTGTTACAGGGCCGTTTTTGCAACATAGCTGCAAAATCGGCCCTGTAACAAAATCGGCCGAAAACCGGCCCTGGCAAAGAGCTCGGCGGCACCCCCAAGCCCGGGGGTATGGGGGGTGGCCGAGCACTTTGCCAGGGCCGGTTTTGGTTCCCAGTCCAGCCCTGATGATGGAATGCAACAAAACATAGTGCCCTTTGGTTGCCCCGTTTTCAGCCAAAGCAAATGCAAAATGCTTGCTGGATGACAGCGGCGTGATAAGGCTCCTCGACAAGACCTGCATGATTTCCTTTTCCTCCATGAAACGTGAGCTGAAAGGCAGAATGTAGACAGAGACTAAACATGTCTCCATCCCTTAGGATTAGTCTGTGTTCACTGTGCAAGCAGTGGATATGTCCCACATTTACACAGGAGTTGTGTGTTGCTCACCCGAGGAGCAGGCCCAATTTCCCCTACCAGTAGTGTGTGTACACTACAGTTTTTTTTTTTTTTTTTTAAGAATCTTTATTCGGTGATTAAAAAACACCATAAAAGCACATATATATACATGGGTAAAATGTCATTAAACATTAATCGAGATCCTTGTACAGAGTTAGTGCAAATAGAGATACCGACATACAGGGTCATAAAAATAGAAAATCCAAAGTCTTTCATTCCTCTCCCCTAGTCATCTTTAATCGGACCGCAACCTTAATAAAATTCATAATACAGCACAATGTTAGTGGATCAGAGGCTTTTTGCAAAAAGACTAATGCGTCCCTGGCACGTTCCTGTTGGGCTTTTTTAAAAATAATTACAAGAAATCTGCGCCTGGGCATAGAGAAATAGGGACAGAGCAAAACAAAATGGAGGGAATCCTGCGGAGACCTGTTGTCGCAGCCGCAGGGTCCCTTCTGCTCAATTGACGTGGTGAAACCTGCTGGTGAGGCCAACATAAAAGGAAGTAAATTCAGTCTAAAACGGCACATAAGAAATCTATCCTGTGCATTATGCACAAGATACAGATAAGGCTCCATACCCTCCACACTCTTTACCAAATTATGAGCCCTCACCGTCTTTTTAACACCTTCAGCCTCAGCTCTACATTGGGTTTTCCGCTCTAGGAAAATTTCCCCTACTTGTTTCTTGTGCTGGGCTGAAATTGTTGTGGGGTTCGTGAAGAGGTTTCCAAAGCCTAAATCTTCAAGGGTGTTTCTTACATATTTAAGCCAGGGGATGCGCATACAATGGGTCCTATCTAAGCAGTCCAATAAAATTTCTCTGCTTAGATGCGCATCTGGATTAACCCATATTTTTAGCCAGGCCATAATTGGCCTAAGTTTTAACAGGTCATCCAAGTATGGTCTCCCTAGCTCCCTATGAGCTATGATTCCAGCGGTACTTGGTGGTGCCCTCAGGATAGATTTCAGATATTTGTTTTCTTCCTGTTGGATTCTAGTGGTGTTCACAAAGCCCCATACTTCTGCCCCATAGATTACTTTGGAGCATGATACGGAGCCATACAAGTTCATCACCTGTTCCGGGCTCCATCTACCTAGCCTCCTTCCATATCCAGCTATAGCCCCATTAGAGGCAATCATTTTGCTACAACGTTCCACCACTAGAGAGTTAAACTGCAAAACGCCATCAAAGGTTACTCCAAGATAAGAGAACGTTTTGACCTCCTCTAAAGTATGGGTGCCTATTGTATAAGTAAATTTAGAGGAAGGTTTTTTGCCGGCCAGGAGTACATATGATTTTCCCAGGTTGACAGATAGATCCAGTGTACTCATGAACCTAACAAACCCGTCTATCAGGATTTGTAAGCTTCGGGGTGTGCGTGCAAGCAGAACCGCATCATCTGCGTAAAGCAGAACAGGAATATGCCGCGCCCCGACCCTTGGGGAATCTGCCTTTAACCCCAAAAGGAACTGCTCCAGGTTATTGATATAAAGAGAGAACAAAAAAGGGGCAAGAATGCAACCTTGTCTGACTCCACTCTTACAGGGAAAAGAGTCAGACAATCTTCCCTCCCTATTAAATCGAACCTTGGCCGTGGTGTCGCTGTGTAATTCCCTTAATATGGTAATTAAACCACTCTCAATCCCCATGCTTGACATCATATCCCACAGCTTTCCTCTATTGACGTGATCGAATGCTGCTGCCAGATCCATGAATCCCATATAAATGGGTTCATCACTGGCCAGAGTATATTTGGCAGTCAGCATGTAAAGGTTCAGGCATTGATCACTGGTGGACCTCCCTGTCCTAAACCCGTATTGAGTGTCCGAGAAGGTGTTATTCTCTTCGGTCCACTCAGACAGTCTGTTGAGGATTGCCCTACCCAAAAGTTTAGCCGATACGTCAATCAGGGAAATGGGCCGGTAGCACTTGGGGTCATCCCTATTGCCCTTTTTGAAGATTGGCACGATGATCGCTTTAGACCTGGATGGCGGCAGGCCACAAGTGGTCGCAGTATTTATGACCCTGGTCATCAGCGGGGCCCATAGTTCTATATTACTAAGAAACAGGTCAGGGGGAATTCCATCCGGCCCCGGGGCTTTATTTTTAGTCAGACCCTCCATCCCTGCAGTAATCTCCTTAAGAGTGAATACTACCGAGGGAACCTGACTTGTGGTTACGGGTGACTCTTCATGGATACCGGGCTCATGGTTATATAGACCCCTAAAGTGTGTGACCCACTGCTCCGGGAGGATGTTAACCCCTATCTCTGGGGAATCATTTTCTTGAAAGGTCGGTTTATTAATGATTCTCCAAAATCCCGCTAGATCCCTTCTTTCGCCTGCCTCTCTTAAGTCTGCCCAAGCTTCTGCCTGCAGGGCAAGTTTCCTCCTTTTGGTCTCTTTTTTATATTTTTCTCTGCATACCTTGATTTTTTGAGGGTCCCTTGGTTTTAGCTTAAGGGAGCATTTCAACTCCCTCAATGCCTTAGAACAGTCTTTATCAAACCACCGGGGATTTACCAGATTACGTGTGGGCGCACTGGTCCTAAGTAGGCCATCGACCAGGTTAGCGATCTGGTCAAATGCTTCCAGTACCCTTGGTCCCTGGACTTCTAGGTCTAGACAGTCGTTAATGGCCAGTAGGCCCTTGTCACCCAAAATTTTATAAAACTTTACCCCATCTATTTTGGACCATTTCAGTCTCCTACCTTGATCTGTGACCCTCTCCTCAATTGAGCGGTGGACTCTAGTTCCAGCACCCACCCTATACGAGAGCATCAAAACAAGGGGATTGTGGTCACTGAAACTGCTCCAATCTATCCCTACACTGATTATTTTGTTTATCAGGGATCTCGAGGCCAGAATATAATCTATAATAGATGAGCAACCCCTGCCCTTGAAAGTTGGTAGAAGTGTACCATCCGACTGTGGGTCTATCATATTAATGGTATGCTCTAAGTCGTACTTAAGCCGAAGCAACCTAAGAGCCAACCCAGTAGGCGTATGAGAAAAATGCGGCCCCTTCTCCATTGGGCATTGTGACCAGTCTGTGTTTACCTTGACCAGTGCCGGACAGAGGTGGCAATTAAAGTCTCCCACTAAAAGCAGCCCGTGCGGCGGCCCCTTATTTTGGAATGTTGTTTCTTGTCCCAGCCTATGGTCTAGTTCAGCTAGTAGCGGGATATGGTTGTTTACTATCTCAGTGTTATAGATGTTAAAAACAGAAAATCTTAACCCCTTTCCAAGGAACCGAACTACCTGAATCCCATGTGAGTTCCAATCTGGGGAGGACCAGGAGCCTGGGAGGTCTAAATCTACGTAGATGCACAAACCGCCCATTGCTCTCCCTGATCTGGATTTTCGGGCGGGGACAAAAAAACACTTGTACCCCTGTAGATGGTAATTATTCACCAAGGCCCATGTCTCCTGTACACATATGACTTGAAATTTTCTAATAAAATCAACCCATTCCTTGTTATTAAATTTGCCCGCTATGCCTGTTACATTCCAGGAGATGAATCTCACTCCCTCTCCCCTCCGTCTTGAACCCCCCTGGGGCATTGATGGTATCTCCTGTATTGACCCTTGCGTAACCAGCCCATGTCCCCCTCCTATACATTCTATGGCTGTAGCGTTAGGTTCAGCAAACATGGAATTCCCCACACCACTCGGTAGAGTTTGCTGAGCCTGAGAGTTTTGCTCCTCCACCACCTCTACCAAAACGCCCTTATCCATGTAACCCTGGAGGACATTATCTGTTTGTCAATCCACCCCCTCTAGACCGTTCAGGCAATTAAACCGGTTATAGGTGTACAAGGGTGGTTTTGGTCGGCCAAATAATGGCCTAGGGTTGAATGCCCAGTGTCTCCCCCTCCTGCCAACCCTCTCCCAGTTGTCATGAATTTGGGGCGGCTGCAATGGGACTGGAATAATGGGGAAAAAGAAAGATACACGAAGGGTTTGGATAGTGGATTCTCTGGATCTATTCTTCCCTTGGCATATGTAGGACACGGTTCCTGTGTCCCTAAAACTCACCAATATGCAGTCCCCTATAATAGATTTGTATGTTCTCCCCACCCATGGCACCCTTCTTACCATTATGATTTCGTTATTAAGGTGTGTCGGGAGGGGTCTGTTTATGTTTAACCACTTAATAACCCTACTTTTCAGGGCACAAAAATCCTCAGTTTCACCTTCTTCGAGTGGGGGGACACCCGCCATGACTACAGTGAAATCATTAGTCTCTGGGGGTAGGTTAGGTCTGCGTGGTCTCAAGGGAAGCTTCATTAGGGGAGTCGGTGTGGTACTATCTACCGGCTGTGCTGGATGAACAGGGCCTGAAGGAGGAGTAGGCCTGTTAGAGTTAAGGGGCTTAGTTGGTGCAGGCTTGGGCCTTAGGGGTTTTAGCGGGGCCGCCGCATTTGCGGCTTGTGGAGGGACTAAGTTTGCTGCACTATTTACAGGCTGTTGAGGGGCTATTGTGGCGGGGGTAGATTCTAGATGCCTTCCCTGATGACCAGCCGGGATTTTCAGACTACCTAGTGTGGCCTCCAGAATAGTTAGTCTGATCTCAATCTTTTTTATACTCTCGCTAATCGGTAGTAATAGAGACCTTAGCAAGAATTCCAGATTTCCAAGCGGGACAACAGAGAGGGGGACATTAGCGGTACTAGTTCCTATGTCTTTTATCAGGGCGGGAGCTAAATCCTCCCGGGCAATAGATTTGGGGTGTGATTCAGCCGGTAATTTCGCTGCTAATACGGGGGGTTTTGAAGATTTCCCAAAGTCCGAGTGAGAGATCTTGGGTTTACTCCTTCCCTGGGCTCCCTTCGATTTCCTCCTACGTTTATTAGGAGGGGGCCCCGGTGCTCCTTGTGTGGTGACTGGCTTGGGTTTAGCTTTCCTAGCCTTAGAGGCTGGGAAGGGTTGGGAGACTAAATCAATGGTCACCCTTGTAGGGCTTGGACTGGTAGCTGGGACTATACTCATGGCTGCAACTGGTGGAGTGTTTATACAATCCCTCAGCAGGAGTGGGACCTCATCTATTAGGGACAACTCCTCCCTGGGCGTAGTGGGTTGTTCTCCAAGGGGGATGTTTTTCAAGTTATCTATTGAGCGTCTCCGTTCTGCCCTTAACCGGGACAGGTTGCACTCTTTGTCCCCCTCCCCCGCCGCCCGGGAGAAATAATTCTCTAGGGTCCTATTTTTAACTCCTCCCGGCTTCAATGGGGTACTCTCCCTTGCTGGAGACGGCATAATGTGAGTGATGGATTATAATCGGCAAGGGGCTGTGACAGTAAATAGGGCCAGGGGTCGAATGGATGACCCAAGAGAGTAGGCCCAGCCCGGCCTACTCCGGCCTCTGACGGCCACAGACGGTCCCGCCCTTGTCCCGGGCTTCTCCCGGGACGCTCCCGCGTGCGCTCCCGCGCAGCGGGAATAACAGATTGAAAAAATAGAGACTCTCGTTAGTGGGGGCGGGGCAGGCAGGGAGAGCGGCCCAGATGATTGTAATTAGGGCTGGCGGGGACTCCTGGGAGAGGTAGTCCCGGTCCCGCAGCTCGCAGCCCTGCCCACGCGCACTCACACCCACTGCAGGCTCCACTTTGGCAAGGAAACAACTCCAGGGGTCCAAAGGTCCAGGACAGCACACCCCTCGTAGCGGGACCCGCGAAGCGGGTTCCGCGAGGCGCTGCAAGGAAAAGCAGCAGTCAGGGCAGCAGTTCTCCACACACACCAACAGGTCAGCCAGGCGTCCCCTGTTGGGGACACTACAGTTTTTGGAGGAGCATACAAGGGTCTGAAGATTCCTTTAGATATCTTCAGTTACTATCAAGGAACGATCAGTCCTTGGAACGTGCTCGGGGTGCACCAGCGCTTTACAAGGAACAACAATTGACATTGAAGAGGTTCCGTACTAATCCCCCAAATCCATCACGAAAGGCAGTGGATCACATTGCCGTGAAAGTCACGCCCATGCAAGCACCAGTAAAAGACGTTTCTACAGAGCTTCACTGTGTGGCAGGAGTTAATTAGTGTCCGTGCTAGAGCCCCGTAGATTTGTGTTGCGTGCATGTTGGCACAGGTGCTGTTCAGGGAGGAGGTGTGGGGGTGAGGTTCTTTTGCTGGAATTAGAACACACACACACACACATTCCGTTTCACTTTGCACTGTAACCCCCTTCATTCCCACTTGACCCCCAAAACCAATTCTACTGTGCCTGGCTCCAGATCTGAGGTACTACCAGGCACGCTGAAGAGATCAGATGGTCAGCTCGATAAACACAGATATCACCGCAGACGTGCTGTGGGAGGCCGTTGTCCGGCAGCACACTGCACAATCCAAACACCCCTGGCCTCCATCCCTTCAACGTGCATGACTCAATGAGGCCACACTTTGGAATAGAGTTCCCCTGTAGGAGCCTGTTGAACACCTGCAGCCCCCTTTTTAAAGTTGACCTATGCTACCACTGCCGGGGCTTGAAACCTCACCTTAGAGGCCCGTGACTGCCAATCCATCAGCCCTTGCCTCTAAGCTACAGTTCACGGTTCGGGGGCATGATGACGGCACATATAAGCAATACATGTACAAACAAACGAGGGTTCCCAGACACGTTCAGCTCTGCCTGTGATGACAGCAATCCATTCTCCAGTGTGTCACCAGTGACGGCCCAAACAAATCCTGGCATTTCAACCATTGTAGTGTACTGCTCAGCCAGGATGTGCATGTTAGAATGTTGAAGATTAGAATGTTGGTAGGATTCAGGCAGTTGCTGAATGGGCTGAGCAGATACAGACTGCTCCTGGTGGGGCTCTTCTATTATACAACTAGATACTTAATAAACCTACATGAAAACTACCAAGAATGGACTACTTATTGAAACATTACATTTGGCGACGAGGATGGGATGATTCTGCGCGTCAACTTCCAAGAAACCTCAAGATGCAAAAATTCTGAAGCAGCACTTCAACTCATCTGGCACCACGAGCCCCACCAGTGACCCCCACCGGTCACCCTCAACTCCAAAGTGCCACTTTCTACCTACAAATCCTGCGCCTTCCAGTTCCTTTCTATAGCTCCTACCCGCATGCTAGTCCCTGCCTGCATGCCAGCTCTAGCTCTCCACTGCTTGTTTTCCGGCTGACCACTCCCTCGGAGCAAAGTGTCCTTCTGTCTGCCCTGCATATCGCTCTCGTCTTGCTTGGTCCTCACCGTGTGACAGGCAGTGTTTGTAACCTGCAAGGAATCGGAGCTCATAATTTCCTCTATGCTGCCTACCTCGTTTTAACATCTTCCCCAGCCACAGGCATTTCATTTTAGCCCTGCGAATTTTACACGCAGTTTGACTCTCCCGTACCGACTACAGCGTGAGCAGACATTCACTAATGGAGGTCAGTTTTATTTTATTAATTACCGGCATTTTTCAGAAGAAATTACATTTTCCAGCACTTTTACCGTTATTTGCCATGCGACATTTGAAAGCAGCGCGAGGCACCTCCTTACCTCGAGCTGGAGTCTCGAGGCAGCATCTTCCATCCATGGATATTCTCACTGTGACGACTCCCCGCGTCATCACCGCTTTTCAGCATTTGTCGAGCCTACTCTTACCGAGAGCCATCCTGCCCGACGTCTTCCTGCGTGCTGCCATTTTGAGTTTGGTATTTTTCATCATTTCATGTGCACCTTCCAGCATATTTCTCGTCTTGCCAACCACGTCTGTTTGCCATCCAATCTTCCCACAGTTCCATGTTTTGCCTTCTTACATCCATGGAATTTCCTCAAGGACATCGGAGCGCTTTCACGGATTTGCAGCAGGTACTGTCTCATTTTCATTTTTAAAACGGAACTTTCAACACCACTTCGATCTGCTGTTTCCTTTCTCGAAGTACTGTAGTTTAACTTTTACAACAGCGCCATCCAGTGGTTATCTTCACCACCGCATCACCTCAAAGAAAAACATGATTCCAGCTGATTCAATGCATATGTTCGAGCTTTTCTTTTGACAACATTTTTTATGTACTTGCCCTAACGTGTTGTTAGCGCTGTTACTGTAAATTGCATTTTTACTGCGTAGCATGTTAAAAAAAAAAAAAAAAGAGGAAGGGGTAGTTTTACATTTACGTTCTTCACATCTTGTGTTTTTACTGGCAGTTTTATCCACACCATCTCCTTAAGCCTCTTCATATTACCCGTTATTGTGCGTTTTAGTCAAATATTAATGCTTTATGTGGTCTTCCTCCACATTTATTTCACGTTTCATGTAGCACATAGTGCCGTGTGCCGTGCCGCACACCTTTCACTCCAATTTTGGGGAATATTAATGCTTCATGTGGTCTTTCTCCACATCTATTTCACGTTTCATGTAGCACATAGGGCCGTGTGCCGTGCCGCACACCTTTTACTCTAATTTTGGGGAATATTAATGCTTTATGTGGTCTTCCTCCATATCTGTTTTACGTCTCATGTAGCACATTGTGCCGTGTGCCGTGCTGCACACCTTTCACTCCAATTGTTGTGGGGATTTTTCATTTAGCAAAGTAACTGTACTTTATAGTCCTTATTTACATTATGTTACTTTTACCTACTTTACAGTGCCTCCTTTCTAAAACCCCTGTGGTAGAATTTCCAGGCATGTGTCATGATAGCTTACACGCTATCTAGGGGATCTATTTTCAAATATCCACCTAGGTGTACTTCACACACCTTCCTTACGCCTTTAGAGCGCTTTTCCTTTCCTTCTTCTTAACTTACTTTTCTTTTCCATTTCCTTTCCGCTCGCCACCTTCACAGTGGTCTGGCCAACCACTGTGCCCTGGTGGTGTTTAGCAAGTCAACCTCTTTCAAGTTTTTGCGCTCCATTGCCGCGCAAATTTCTTTCTTCATTTCCTTGCTTGTTCTTCCTCACAGTACTCTTCCCCTTCAACTTCTTCTTGTTCACACCTGTTGTCTTCGTTAAAGGGGGAAGAAGGGTTCTATACATGCTTTGATTTCATTGTTCATATTTCTGTGCTTTTCTGAGTGCTTTTCTTTTAAAAGGTTAAAAAATGTATTACACATTCATTAGGCATTTTAAAATTTATAAATATTTCATTACGTGTTTTAAAATGTATTACTTGTCACATCACTTGAAGATTTATATACCTTGTCCTTTGATTGTAACCTTTTGTTGTACATCTTTGAATTCTCCTTTCTCATTGTAAAGAAGGGAGAAGATGTAGTGTACTACTCAGCCAGGATGTGCATGTTAGAATGTTGAAGATTAGAATGTTGGTAGGATTCAGGCAGTTGCTGAATGGGCTGAGCAGATACAGACTGCTCCTGGTGGGGCTCTTCTATTATACAACTAGATACTTAATAAACCTACATGAAAACTACCAAGAATGGACTACTTCTTGTAACATTACAACCATGACAACCTCAAATGCTGCATCTTTTGCATTCGTACACATGCACTGGGAAATGAGACCACAAATCCCATAATACACTGCCCAGCTAGCTGAAAAGCCAGGAATGTCTGACGTTGAGATGGCGCCAAACCACGCAGCCCCCCAGGAAACGTAAAACACAGCAGCTGGTGAAGTAAATCCGGTTGGTGGTGGGGAGAGGCACTGGCTGGAGTGAATACACAGTAGTTGGTAGAGAGAATGGAGGGTCTAGTGGATATGATGATGGAGTTGATGGGGGGACTCATGTGGCAATGTGACAATGGAAGGAAGACAGTAAGTGTGTGTGTGCATGCTTCATGTGCATGCTTCGTGTGCCCCCCACCTGCCTAAATTACCTCTGTAGTTTGTGAAGCAGTGTCTATGCTTCACTGTGGCGACCCTCTTTCTGTGAATGTCTCCCTCCCGTCTCTACTCTCAGTCATTTCACGGAGGTGTCAGATGCCACACAAGACTTACCGCTGCTTGTGAAGCAATTCCGCAGAGACGACAAGAGCACCCGTCCCTGTACCCACCTGACTCTCGTGGACAGTAGGAACCCAGCAGGGATGAGATGGACGCAGGGAAGGGAGCCAGAAAGGACGTAGTGGCTAGGTGTGTGGGGATCTCGGTGCCCTAAGGAAAACAGGAAGGACCAGATCAGTAGAGAACCCCAACTCCTGGTCTAAAGCAACCCCTAAAACACACACACAGAATTATTCCTTCCGGGGACTCACCAATGCTTCTGTGGATCACGGCACCCAGAATCAGCGCAGCTCCAAAGAAGGCTACTCCAGGCGAGATGCTCCAGAACATGGGTACCTCAGTAAAACCAAAGAAAAGCGCTCCTGCGCAACGTGCCAAAAGAAAGAGTCAATAATTATGAGCAATGGCGCTCCTGCGCAATCTTGCTGAACAATTAGACAAGCTAAAACAGTGGCATCCCTGAAAGGCAAGGGTTGGATTAAGAACAAGCTCCAGCTCAGTGGAGTTATTCCCTATTGAAGCACCACTGCGCATAGGAAAGCAAGTAATTCCACCAGCGCTCCTGCGCTCCTGCGCTATGGAACTAACGGAAACCCCCAAGCGCTCCTGCGCTGAGGAAACAAAGTACTCCCACAAGCGCTCCTGCGCTATGGAAGCAAAGTAATTCCCCAAGCGCTCCTGCGCTAAGGAAACAAAAGACTCAGGAAACGGGGGAGGTTCAATACCTCGAGGTGTGCTCCGGCGGCGAGGAGGATGATCCGGTTCCGCCTCAGCGTGGACGACACCAGGTTCCTAGACGCTGCTAAGCTCGGGGACAGCACTCATGACACCGGAGAATCCAGGCGAGAATCCGAAGCACAGAGCCGGCGGGAAACGCGAGATTTAAGCGTTTCCCCCGGAAGTGCTTCTGCGACCCTCGTTGTTGCGGAAGACTAGACCGGGAATCGACTTCCAACCGGAAGTGAGTCTCCCGGCTCTTCTGTGTGTGCGTTTGCTGGGATACGGCTAGCGCCGCGGAACACGACAGGAGGGTTAAGGACATACCGCTCTGGGCGGGATGAGCTGCGTGCCCTTGGACTAGCAGAATCCCAGGACGACAGAAGCTGCCCTTTGCAGTAACGCGCCATGAAATAGATATTTTTCTTCAGAGGACTGTCTGCGTCCCTCGGAATGGCAGACTCTTGTCATGCTTCAAATATGAAAATGGCTGTGGGGTTGTCATACTCAGGCGCGTAGAATGCTTTCTTTGTACTGAAAGGCGTGAGTGAGATAATACCTGCCAACTTTTGCTTTCTAGTGCAGAGCCCGGAGCTGCAGCCAAGGCAGCGCCGCCTCTCCAGGTGAATGGGGATTTCTTGTCTATCTGGAGCGCGCGACGCTGCTGTCTCCCGGGGCGGGAGCAGCTCCTTGTCCCGAATTAAGGTGAATCCATAGACAAGCAGCGGAAGCGTTTGCAAGAGCATTGGTATCACAGTACAATGAGGGTTGTGCTACAGCTGAGCTGCTAGTTTCTCCTGGGGAACCTCAGTTTGTGGTAACAATGCACTTCCCTTCTCAAGGGTGACACGTGTATCAAGGGAGTATGTCTAACGAGCGAGCACCTTCACTGACTAGACCACAGTGATGCCTCAGCAAGGACCGATGTCTTTTTCTCACCAGTAACCTACATGCCGGGTCACACGGCTCCTGGGCGCTGCCTGCGAGTGCTGGTGCTTTGATAGAAAGTGAAACTATTCAAACAAAAACACACAGCAGAACGGCTTGACCGTAACAAGACTTCCGGAGCAACCAAGATTTTTTTTCCGGTGCACCCCAAGGATGTCACTTCCGGGATGCCGTGGTACTATTTTAAAACAAGCATTTGCAATGTAATATTACTCTTATTTACGCGAGACGTATTGCATTACAAGTGGAAGTGCGGGGGTGAAAAAAGGCACGAACGGGAGTGGGGGGGTGAGGGGTTGGCGAAAAATCACGGACTGTGTGAGGGGGCGGGGGGGCACACAGGTAAAAAAATAATGTTGAGTAAAGGGGCCAATAGCCTCGGATGTGTACAAATTACGCTATGGACGCTAGGAGGCGGGACTAACAAGGAAAAAAACAATCAGATGGCACCATTTAGGATGGAAGCCAAACAAAAAGATGGCCGGAGAGTGGGCGGAGCTAATGCGAAACTTCCCCTCTAAAGTATATAATATATGCCTCACAAAGCGAGCAGCGAATGCGCTGCAATGCTAGTCGAGACCTAATAAAGCCGAAATAACCACGCCAGACCACTCAGAATGAGCTCCAAAATCATTATCCTGAGTTTAAGGGAAGCTTTCCGGAATTGGACAAAAGTGGAGAATAGTTAAGCCCTTCTAGTGGTTTCATAACACTAAATTTTTAGGGCTCTAGGTGAAATACATCTTGGCTGTAAGAAATAGCTTCAAGCCTTCAAAGGGTAGTACCAGTTCCAGATAAGGTTTTATAATACTCATTTAATTTGGGAGGCCTTACTCTTGTCACTTACACGGAGAAATATACGGAGGGAAGAATGAGGAACTGCTTTCACTGAGGCGGAGAAGGAAACAGATTATTACGTGTTTCCTGCCTGGCCTTGGATGAGGGTAAGACTGGGTCCGGGAAACGAATCCTGGCTGCATGCGGCCTATTTCCACAGCGAGTTTGCACACTGGAATTTCTGGCTTATAATTTCCGGCGCAGTGTTTCTTCACACAAAAGACGTACAGTAACAGCAGCCTGCATATAAATAATAGACAGGCTTGGGGGTCATGAGTTTGTTATGTTCCCCTTCTTTACAGTTAAACTTAAATCAAGGAGTATTCCAGTGTGCAACCAACCTGTTACCTACTTTTAACTTGTGAAGAGGGTCCCACAAGCACAGCAGAACACCGGCAGCAATAACGCTCGACAGACATTGCTGCGTTGGCGGCCATATGCAGTGGCTGCATGAAAGCACGTACGTGCATATGGCAGCCCTGCGCTCTTGGTCCAAACAATGATTCTGGATTATACAGGTGGCATTTGCAACTTCCCTGTGTGTTGCACTGCGGCTGGGTGTCATTTAAATAAGCTTCACTTGCTGCCTTCAGGCTGACAGGTAGGGCGTCAAAAGACGCTTCATTTCTTAATTGCTCATATGCATTCTCTCAACATGATTACAAGTTTTTTCCCACATCGTGCGCGGTGCCCCTGGCTACTCCTAATGGCGCACCAGGGTGCCGCGGCACACAGTTTGGGAACCACTGACCTAGTGCCTTTACCACGCAGTTAGTACCATGACTGTGATATTACCATGAGCTCCATTACAATGCAAGTAATTTAAAATGACTTGCTCTAATGTCCAGCACTTCCCTAAAGCAAGTCCTAATGACTTGTGTTGTAATGGAACTCGTGGTAACGACACAGTCATGGTATTGGCTGCATTGTTAAGCCAGGCGTAGTTTTGGCATGCGTGGTAACAGATGCTATTCCTCCTTGTACACAGAGCGCACCAAGGCATTGTGAAGTCTTAAGAACAGGCTCAGGAGTAAGGTCTGGTTTGGACCAGAAAGTGGAAGACGTAGTGCAATCCCACCTGACCGCCCTGCACCATTCATCACCGAAGCTAGCCATAGTGCCCCGTGGCAGAGGATGAGCGCAGATTTCGCAGCCTTCCCGGTGGAACACATATGCCAGTAGTGGTAGATGACTATTCACACCATCCTGAGGTCGAAATTGTGGCGACGACCTCTGCCTCAGAAGTCAACCCAAAGCTGGAGAAAGTCAAGGCCACTTATGACCTGTTCGGAGAAATCTGCATGGAAAATGGGCCCCCCTTCAATGGCTCTGAGTTAGCCTGCTACTTGAACACTCGTAGCATCAAGCACCACCACATAATCCCTCGGTGACCCCAAGCAAACAGGTAGTTGGAGCGTTTGATGAGAACCCTCACCAAAGTGATCCAGATTGCGGTGGCCGAAGGTACCAGCACTGAATAAGCCTTGTACCAATTCCTACGGGAATATAGACTTACAAAACCACTCCATGACAGGTGTCTCCCAAAGCAAAATGTGTTTTGGAAGGTCCATAGTGGATCCCATTTCCTGTCACTCTGCATGGGAGGAGATGCCTAAACCCCCAAATCAGTCGGCCTCCTGGAGACCCCGCAACAATAAATATGCTTTCCAAAAATGGCGGGCTAAGGAAAGTCCCATCAAGGTGGGTGACCACGTTTTAGTGAGAGACCACCACCCGGGCGGAAAGTTCAGACTACCCTTCGAACTTGATCCATGGATTGTCACAAACATCAAAGGCACAAATGTAATGGCCAAGGGAGGCCATGAGTCCATCACACAAAATGTGTCCCAGTTCAAGAGAGTCCCTCGGAGGCCCACAACTGTACCCAAGTTTGCTGACTCACAGGGGGACGCCTGGGTGGGTAACCCACCTGACAGAGAAGACGGCGACGGTCAGGACCAGGAGCAGGGCACACAATCTGAAATACTGTTCTCATCGCTGTTGCCTGTCCCCTCTCTGGCCACCATGGACACACCCCCCAGCGGCACCCAGCTGGAGACCAAGAGCTGGCTGCACAATGAGTCCAGGAAGATCCTCACCAGACTCCTTGGCTGAGGGGTGGCCAAGGGCGGTATCTGCTGAGACCCCACCCGAGCCATCTCAGAAGTACAGTGACTTTGTGTGCGACCAACCTGAGCAGACGTGAGGTACAGGTAGGTACAGACGAGACGGCACCCGAAGTTTTTTCCCGGTAAGGTGCGGGCAACCCACGTCACTAGCCCTCGGAGTACTACTCCCTCTTATTCTAGGCCTTTAATCAGGAAGCAGTTTCAACTATTTAGTTGTAGCCCACCGATAGTAGCCACAGGTTTGGGCCTGCCCTGAGCACCCTAGAGGGCGACTATACTCTCTATGTATATATATTATTCTTGATATATTTTCTCTGCTTTGTGCATCACTTTTTACCACGTGCACTACACTACACTTAACACACACCTGGTCCTGAAGAAGCACCACGGATCCTACGGGACCCCAGAGGCACGAAACATGTTGACCTTCTGAGATACCCTGGCACATTATGCTGTGGGGGTAACACTTAACCTACGGGTTTTTCACTTTGTCACGGGTACCGCTATATTAAAACATATACTTTTGGTAACCCTTAGTCAATTTTAACCACTGCACAAACCCTGCACACTTCTCACTCCGGACTCCCCCAGCACACCCGCATGCACCAAATGGCAGTTCGCAGAAGATCTCCGACAAAGTGACCCTTCGGGGGACCCATAGGGCATTGCAGCGCCGGCCCGACGAGGAGCAACTGCCTGATGATGAAGCATGACATCCTTCGGGGTGTGTGAGGACAACAAGGGAAAAGATTTGTTCTTCCCTTTCACTTTTTGAGTCCTAGTCCTATTACACCTAGCACTCCTATCCCCCTCTCTCTTTTTGTCTCTTTTCCCATTTAGGAGTGAGCAATACTTTGCACACCTCCCTAGGAACAATGTCCTCACCTTTGTGCATTTGTACCCATTCCATGACATGAAAGTAAGAGAAAAGGTTGAAACGTATGTTATGCTCTGGACTTTAGTTGGGTGCCATTGCAATTTTTGATAGTGTAATGTTCAATATTTGAGATGTTTTGTATCTCCTGGTAAAGGAGAAATATAGTGTTGCCAGATGTTGGGCAGCACCATGCTGTATGCCTCGCATGGGGGGGAGACCTGAATCCCCCTGCTGGTGTAAGCGTAGTGCAGGCTTCTGGCATACGGCCAAGAAATAGACTAAATTGCCTGGGAAGTCGGGTGTGGTCAGTTCTTAGACCACCACAGTAACCACTGTCTGTGCATAGTCTTTTGGCTGAAGCCTGGGGCCTACCCCCACCACACTGCAAGCGGTACCACCTGAAGGAAGCACCATTTCCAGTGGTATATCTCCTTAATAAATCCCTGCTTGTGAATCGCCTCAGTAGGGCGATGCCCAAGCAGGGAGCCACATAAGAGGTACTGCTGATTTGTGTGGGAAGGCCACACCCCTGGGTAAGATCAAGTGCTCTCCCCAAAAAACAAAGCAGTTATTCTGTCCCTTGGGGAGGGTAGTTGGGGAATTTGACCCCACATTTGTGCAGAAAGCCATTATCCCCCAGGAGATTTTATTTTAAATTAAGGCAGGGTCTGTAGCCTTCTCATGCATAGGACCTGACCCCACCCCTAAACGGACAAAACAGTCTTTCTGCCCTTCTGAGGGACAAATTGGGGACTTAACTACAGTCTGTCCTTCCCCAAGATAACGCCAGCTTAGACACCAGGGACCTTTGAAACAAAAAGAAGGGGTTCAGGTAGTCTGCCCAGGCATTGGACTTGAAAGACTCTCATGAAAGACCCATTAGTCTTCGTGTCCATTCCCCCTTCCCCACTGGGGGTGGGTAAATGTGAAGGGGTTTACCCACAGTCTGCCCTCTTGCCCCCAGAAAACCCACTAGAAAATAGTTTTTCTAGTTTTCTCTAAATACAAATGGGTGGGGCAGTCTGCCAAGGCATCAGGGTTTACTCTCAAGCTGCCCTGCCAACCCCCAACTCCCCATGGGGCAGAAAGCCACACTAGATCCCAGAGATTCTTTGTTTTTCATAAAATAAATTGGTGGTGGGAGCTGATCCATCTTGGCATTAGGTGACATCTCCACCCTAAAGCCCCAACAGTCTTCCTGCTTCATTGGGCCCTAGAGCATCCCCATGGCAAGGAAGTGTAAATGTTGATTCTTTGGGATATAGTTCTGACATATGGGCCAGCAGAGATGGGATAAATCTCACTTTTCTCTCACTTGTCTTGGAGAATGGTGCACTCCTCAGGCTCTGGGCCAGCGTGCAATAGGGAAGCCTATTGACCCTGGGCATTTGTGATACCATGATATAAAGATAAAGGAAAGGTATAATCTCGGGGTCATTCCTGATTTTCGTAGCCAAAGGCGCTATATATAAGTTAAATAAGAGTGGAGATAAGGGACACCCCTGCCTCGTGCCTCTGCCAATCGAAACTGGGTCCGTCAGGGAGCCATTAACCAATACTCTTGCTGTGGGGGACCTATATATGGCTTCCAAGACTCTACAGAAATTTCTGCCCAGGTTCACTGATTCAGCCACACACTGCAAAAAGACCCAATTAACTCGGTCGAAAGCTTTAGTAGCATATAAAGCTATAACCGCGAGTGGTAAACCATAGGTAGATGCCAGATCTATTGAACCTATCAGAGAAAAAGTTAATTCCTTTAAAAACCTTCCTCGTACAAAACCCTTTTGGTCTGGATGAATCAATTCAACAATGGAGCCCTTCAACCTATCGGCCAGTATCTTGGCGAAGATCTTATAATCGCAATTTAATAAAGATATCGGCCGATACGAATCACAGCTATTTGAACATGTGCCGGGCTTCAAAATCAGGGAAATATTTGCCTCATTCCAAGAAAATTGACAAAAAAATCATTAAAAAGACCCAAAAGAATGGGTATTAGTGTGTTTGCCAAAACTTTATAAACTTCAAGGGGAAGGCCATCTGGGCCTGGAGCTTTCCCTTTCTTTCCTTGTTTTAATACCAGTTCAATCTCCCCTTCCTTAATTTCCTGATTTAAAATCCTATTCTTTTCATCTGTAAGGATCACTCTCGAGCTCTGACCCAACCAACCACCAACCTCCTCTCGAGTAGGTTTTGCATCCTCTTGATATACCTTACTGAAATTTTTGTGAAAAGCCTGTTCAATCCCTTTATTATCATTAATGAGGGCGTCTGTAGTATCACATTTGATCTGATCAATTCTACTCCTTGACAGATCTTTTTTAGTTTTCCAGGCCAGCAGCTTGCTGCAGCCTTCGCTGTATTCAAAATGAGCTAGCTTACTTGCCTCCCACTTTCTTCTCACCCTTTCATGTAAGATTATCGCTATTTCACATTTAACTGTCTGCAATTTTTGTGATAACGTCTCCCGAGCTTCTTCATCTGTCCTAGGATCAGTCAGACCTTTCTCTAGAGAACGAAGCTGTTCCTCTAATGTTGCTATCTCCGCATAATAACAACGCCTTCTTCCAGCCGCTATTGTACCTAATCTGCCTCTGAGAAAGGCTTTATAAGCGTCCCAAATTATTCTGTGTGCGGCAGACCCCTGATTAAATTGAAAAAATTCTTCCGTTTCTCTGGACAGTGCTGCTATTATATCTTCGTCCTGTAAAATAGTAAGGTCCAGAGTCCACCTGGATTGAGAGGCTTTCTCATGTAATTCTAAATGTAGAATACCAGCCGAGTGATCGGACAGATGAGCACCCACATTTCAACCTTATTAATCAATTTAGACAGATTATTATAAATAAGGAGATAGAATATCCTAGCCTGATGTCTGTATTTTTGGTTATAGAATGTATAACCCTTTCTTTACCCCGCCCTCTGCCTCCAAATATCACAAAGTCCCAATTGGGACATTATTTGTTTAATAAGGGTTGACATTTTTAGATTAACACGAGCTCTACTACATGAAGTCCTATCTAGCTTATGATCTAAAATTGCGTTGAAGTCTCCCGCCATAATGATAGGATCTAAAGAATCCCCTAACTCAGCTAATAGCTCTCCCAAGGGGGAGATATCATCCTGTTTGGGGCCATAATATCCCACTAAAGTAAAAGGGTAGCCTGAAACCTTTGCCTTAACCAGAAGCCATCTTCCGGCTTTGTCTGAAATATGGGAATCAAATACCACTTGCGACCCTCTTTTTGCTAAAATAGCAACCCCTTTTGTCACTGCCGAGTGCGATGTGCAAGCTACTTGAGAAATCCAGCTTTGGCGCCCAAAAAGATCTAAACCTTCTCCATGAGGTAAGTGTGTCTCCTGTAGGATAATACTCTGAGCTGGGCAGTCTTTAAGATACTGTAGTATCTTATTCCTTCTCCCTCGTACCCTGAGACCATTGATGTTCCATGAAAGAATTTTTACTAATTCTCCTCTTTTGTCACCCATCTAAGTTAAGAAAGAAGAAAGAAAAGGAATCACAAGGGCAAGAATAATTAATTCTAAAAAAACAAAAACTTTTTTTATTGTTTTTTTTTTTGAGGCGTCTGAGGATCTTTTTTATTTTTTTATTTTTTCCCCACTGCTCCCCACCCCTTGCATCCCCCAAACCCCCCCCCCCCCGGAAAACCCACCCCACCTATTGCATGGCTCATGGCCATATGGGTGATCCCCCCGGGGCGAACGAATATGAGTGAAATGAACAAGAAAAGAAAAAAAAAAATTACATAATTACATATTTATTTCAAAGACATGGAAATTGCCTAAAAAATTGCAAATTTATAAACTTAAATCACCTTACCTTGTACCCATAAGCGTAGCTCCTATCGGAATATCGCAGTATATAAGGAAAAAAACAACCTAACACCCTGATTGGAAGCTTTTGATAAAGTCATCTAATTTGTCAACGGAATGAAAGATATGCATCTTGTTATTAAGCATAACCTTTAGGTAGGCAGGGAATCTTAACTGCACTGACGCACCCAGGCGTTTCAAACTATCTATCCTTTGTCCCATCTCCCATTGTCTATTTGAGGTGGTAGCAGAAACATCTGATCTTATCTCACACCTAACTCCATCCACCTCCATTGATTTCACCCCCAGGGCTTTGGAGAGGATTTTCTCTTTTAATGTATAGGTTAGAAAGTTTAGTAGGATTTTTCTGGGCTTTACCCTATTTGGATTGAGTCTGAAGGGATCCCTATGGACTCGTTGAAGGTCTCTTGCTATTTCCTCCTCTGACTCTTCCAGCTGGAGTTTGTTCTTAATCAGCTTTACAACATATGATTTAATATCGTCCCCTTCTCTACCCTCAGGTACCTTCAAAATCTTTAAGTTATTCCGTCTCTGGAAATTTTCCAACCTTTCCACTCTGTCCATATTCTCCTTTTCGACAGATTTTAGTTTGACGATCTCCGCGACGTTTACCTGCACTGATTCTCTAAGGTCTTTGACCTCCTTCTCTAGGGTTGTTGTTCTGCAGTTGAGATCGTCGCTCTTCTTCTCCATCATTTCGCAAGCTTTTTTTATCTCTAGCTGATTAGACTCAGATATTTCAAATCTGGTTCTAATTTCGTCCGATAGTGCAGCTAAAAGCGCGCCCACTGATAGATCCTCCTTACCCTTACCCGGGGTATTTGAGCCCTGATCAGGAATAGTAGCTGGGCTATTCAGATCATTTTCAAAGTTTCCTTGCATCCCACCTACTTCGTGCTTTTTCCCCCCTAAACAGGGCTGTTCTGAGAAGGTTGAAAGACTCTCAACTTGCTTCACCAGGTTATTCTTTGACCCCGCCATCGAGTTCTCGCCCATAATTAAAATATTTGGAAGGACACTAAAGTAGGTTCTAAACGAGGGAGTTATTTTAACCTTGCGACTTTGTAATTTTTTATTTTGAAGGGGCTCTTGTGATGTTCTCCTATGTTTTGACCTGGGGGCAGGGAAATCGTTTTCTTAACAGTACTGAGTGTGGTTTCACAAACCCCTTCCTTTTCTCCTTTTTTTTTTATTTCCTCCACTTTCTCAGCCTCCCCCGCCTCCTTCCCCTTCTCCCCCTTTCCACCTATCTCGCACTTTTCCTCCCTACCCCGCGTACAGGATGTCCCCCTATCTTGCTGGGCTCCACCTGCCACACAGCTCTCCTCCTTAACCTCAGTTTTTATTGTACTTCGTAGGGCGTATCTGTGTCCCTCGAAAGCCCCTTTCCTCCTTCCACTGGTAACCTTGGCGATGCCTCTGGTGAGCTGGCGCTGGAGCGCAGAGACTTTCACTCCGCTGGGAACTTGACTGGGCGCGTAATCAATTGTGGGGCCCACCTTAGCCAAGGAGACATTTCCCCCTTTACTGACGCCGCTGTCCTCTGCGCTGCACAAGCCTTCGCGGCCGACCCCCCGGAAGGAAATTTTCGCCGCAGCTCCTCTCCCCTTACGGAGCTCCAGGGCCGCTCTACGCCACACCCGCTCCGGCACCGTGTTAATGCAGGGGACGCCGCCTCACACGTCAAGGACCCAGGAGCTTCAGAAACCTCAATCCGGACACAAGCAAGGTAAAAACGTATTCTTCAGTAAAGTAAGACATCTCCCTTCCCAAGGCAAAGCTCAGCTCACAATCCCATGCCAAAAGTTAAAGTTTTCACGGACGTCCCGGGAGTGCACCCGCAACCTGCTAATCGCCGGCCGCCATGTTTTCCTCGCCGTATTTTTCATTTTGCGGAAATGCCTGGTTGATGGCTTGGACAATTTAAATTTCAAACAATAAGGAATGCTCTGGCAATATTGGTTTCTGCACGCCCGGAAAACCGTACCTACCTGGTCGTGGGGTCTGTGGTGCGTCGGCTTTCTGAACTGGCGCTGTGCTGGCTCTGCGTGCAGGCTGCGCTCAGAGCTCCTCCTGTGCTCGTCGGCTTCTGCGATGGCTCCGAAGAATGTAGCTAGGGGCTCCAAGACCCGGGGCCCTCTGGCAACAACAACTGTCCCCTTTACTGAAAGCCCGACGAAGACTGGTCCTAGAAGAAGCGGTGATGGTGGAGCATGCCGTGGTGCTAACGGCTCCTCCTTAGGCCTGGTGCAGAAAGGAGGCAGTACTGCCCGCAAACACCAAACGGTCCCCGGGCTGTTAAAAAAACAACTAGTAAAAGGGAAGAATCTGGTGGGCGTGGAGTCGAGTGTTTCATCGGGGGATGGCTGTAATAAAGTTACGACGGATAACAATGTTGCAGCTGCAATATCGCTACCTTTGCCAGTATACAGTAATGATCCTGCTACTGTTGGAACTTCGGCTGAAGAGAGCGGCTGCACTGGGGCCATGGAGAGCAACTCAGTAGACACAAGCGGCGATATACAAAGTATTAGATCTGAGGTGGGGAAGGCAGGAATCATACAACTTTCTCTCTCTAAAGGTGAGTTGGCTCCGGTTGGGGGTTTGATTATTAGTGATGTAACATTAAGAAAGGAACTTATGATACTTGCTCCAGCTGCTATGCCTATGTCCGATTTTTTAGAGGTTAATCAGGCCCTGGAGAATAAAAATAATCTGGAAGGTAGCCATTTGGAAAGGGGGGGAAGAGACTCTGGGTCTACGGAATATGGAGCAACCGTCCAAAGAGGGGGCTAGAGATGTACATTCTGGTGATAATTTCTACTCCATGTCAGACCCCTCTTACTCTTCTGAGAATGAGAGCCTAGGGAGAGATTGGGCAGATGACAAAAGTGACATAAGCAGTCAACATTTAGATGAAGACGAGATGAGTGAGGAGACCTCTATTAGTAAGGGGACTGTTCGTAAACAAAGGGAATCACATCATCCACTGGAAAAAGGTGCTGTTGGCCTAGCAGGATCATTAGTTTGGGACTATTCGTTTTCTCCTCAATCTGGCGGCGATGTGGAGCAAGGAATTAATTCGAAAGAAACTGAAAGTTTAGATATCCCAGCACAAGGAGAAATCACCCTCTCCACCATTTACCAAAGCATAATGGCCCATCAAGAGGAGACCAGGGCAGAAGGACTTCGGATTCAGGCCGCAGTCCGAAAATTACAAAACACCATGCGCCGAGTAGCAAAGACCTGTACTGAATTTTCAGCAATAATCGGGGAAGCTGAGGCCAGGATTTCAGTATTGGAGGAGGAAACAGTACAGCAGAAGGCCACTATTGCATCCCTGCATTCCCTGAAAGGGGATACAAATTGGAAATTGACGGAATTGGAAAATCGCTCCAGAAGGAACAATTTACGGATTTTGGGAATTCCTGAAGGACTGGAGGGCAAAGACACACGGCAGTAATTGAACTATTTTCCGAAGCCTTTCCAGAGCTTAAGCAATGGGATTGGAATGTGGAGCTTCAGAGAGCTCATAGATTTCCATTTAACCAGCGGACTAGAGCTGGGGGCTCAATTGAGAGGCCAAGAGCGATTTTGATTAGCCTTAATAATTTCTTGTCAAGGGAAGCAATTTATGATTTAGCATGACCAGACAGGAAGAGAGGGGGGACAAGAATGTGAATTTGTTGTTCATCCTGATTTTTGTCAGGTGACAGTACAAAAGAGGAGGCATCTGCGCCAAATGATTCCGCTATTTCAGGAGAAGGGGGCACCGGCAATCTTACTCAACCCTGCTAAATTGAAAATTATCCATAAGGGTCAGGCGCAGTTTTTCGTATCTGAAATTGCAGCAAAGGAGTTCTCGAGTACAATTTGAAGGGAATTGAGGGATAATAGGGCTAATATATATATATGGACAATATTAAGTGATCCCTTGGGAGCATGTCTGATAAGTGTACTGCCCTTTTATTCTTGTGCATATTTTTCTCTTCAACTGCTTTTCCTCTTTCTTCTCTTCTTTCCAGTATATTTGTATCAATTTTCTAGAGGTGGGGGGGCCGGGAGAAGGTTCTTCTATCTGCTTCCCATCACAGAGGACTAGGTCCTTATGCCTCATTTGGGAGGCTCGGGGGGTGTGGGGTGGGGGAGAGAGGGGGGTTGGGGGATGCACGGTTGGTGTTTATTGTTTGACATGCATGTAGGTTATGATACTTTTCTCAATGTGAATGACTACAATATTTTTGGGAGTGACGAAACGTAGTCTTGGCTCTGGGCATGGTAGACCTGAATTGATAATATTCAGATATAATGACGACCGGTAAATTACGCTTATGTTCCTGGAATATATGTGGCTTGAATGATAAGAGAAAAAGAGGGGTAATGGCCCTAATCTTGCAGGCTATGCGTATTGATGTGCTTTGCATACAGGAAACACATATCCCTTGGAATAATCGAAGCTGGTTGAATGATCTGGGCATGGAAATACTCGCTTGTACCAGACAAAGTACAACTACCAGGGGGGTGGCGATCTTGATTAAGCATGGTTTTGGTGTTTGTAAACGGGTAAAGGAGGACATCCTGGGGAGATGGGTCATTGTTGAGATTCAAATTAATGGTTCTCCATTGACGATCTGCTCCATTTACCGCTCTAACTCTAACTTAGATGATCCAGAAGTGATGTTCTACCTGAGTGTTGAACCAGTTTTTTGGTCATCCCCTCTGATCTTTTGTGGCGATCTTAACCTACATTTAGAGAGCTGCTTCGATATAACAAGCAATTTCCCATATAGGGGTAAGAAAACTAAGGTCTTTAAAGCTACTCAAGGCTTAGTTAGTGAATTTGGGTTGGTGAATATATGGTACACCCATAAGAGTGGTGACTCTGGAGCTACTTTTTATTCAGCCCCACATAAAAAATGTGTGCGCTTGGATTACTTTTTCATTCCAGCTGAAAAAGTATTGAATGCTAAGATAGAAGTTATTCCCAGGATCATCTCAGACCATAATCCGGTAGTTTTAGAATTCGCTATCAGTCCTAGGAATCAATGGAAGGCATGGACGTTTGAACGTAAACTTTTGTTGGATTCCGATTATTGTGCACATATGGGTCAATTGGAATAAAGAATTCTTTAAAATCAATAGGGGCACAGCTCTTGACCCTATTGTAAGTCCGGTGTCCGGGGTGAAACATTCCGCTATTCCATAGCTAAACAGCGGAAAATTCAGGTGGAAATTAAAGGTTGGATAGATCAGCTAAGAAACTTAGAAATAGATCTTATGGAGGAAATAACTGTGCAACAAAACAGTGAGGCTACCCTAAAAAGCTATTGCTATTCTAAAAATGACGATTCATCAATACTTTGCTATGAAGGTAGCGGCTAAATCCGTCCTCTATAGGACTCAAGTATACGAAGATGGGGAAAATACCGGTAGGATGTTAGCAAAGAGATTGTAGCAAAGGGAAATAGCAAATCGAATCCACAAAATTCAGGACCATCTTGATCAGATTCAGAATTCCCCTGGTGAAGTTTTGGACGTATTTAGCAGGTATTACAATCATTTATATACAGAAGAAGAAACAATCGGTGTAGAAGATATGATGCAGGACTTTAGATTTGGAATAGCAACAAATAAGGTTTCTCAAGACCAAAATATGAAATTAGCCGCAAGTATAACTTGGGAAGAAGTGGAGGGAGCAATATTGTCTTTAGCCTCAGGCAAAGCGTTAGGCCAAGATGGCATCCCTCTTGAATTTTTTTAAGACATTCTGACATGTCACTGTCGATCATGTAAGAAGAGTAATAGCTCTGCTGGATTGGGCTCAGGCTACCGAAACCCCGTTGGGGGTGATCCTGTTGGACGCAGAGAAGGCGTTCAACAGGGTCTCCTGGCGGTTTTTGTGGGATGTAATGCGATGGAAGGAATTCTGCGGTGAATTCATTCAAGCAGTGCAGACTTTATATTTACGCCCAGAAGCAACTATACGGATTTCCGGACAGGAGTCGAGCCCATTTAGTATAAGCAGAGGTACTAGGCAAGGGCGCCCAAGCTCACCCTTGCTATTTGCACTTTATATTGATTTATTTCTTAATAAATTAAATTTGAGTATAAATATTAAGCCAGTCAGCTTTCATAATCTTTAATATAGAGCATTGGCTTATGCCGATGATATTGTGGTACTCACCACTGATACGTCTTCGGCATTTACTGAAATTAAATCTTTGGCCGTGCAATTTGGTCGATTTTCCGGCTATAAACTAAATGTAGAAAAAACTCAGATACTCCATTCTGGTTCTGAACCTCCGGCAAATCTATCAATTGTCTCTGAAGCAACATACCTGGGAATTAGAATTACATCTCAAGTGGATCAGATTCCCGACCTGAATAATACTCCGGTAATGGAAAAGGTGAATATAACATTGGAAAGACTTGATCACCTTCATCTTTCTCTTCATGGGAGGTGTAATGTCCTAAAAATGCTGATCCTCCCCAAGTTTCTTTATATGTTCAGGACAATTCCCCTTGAGTTTTCTTCTTGCTGTTTTACTAAGCTAGAGCGGATTTGCTCTAGATTCATTTTGGGGTATCGGAAACCTAGAAGGGCATTTAAAAGGATGGTTCTGCCAAGGGATCGCAGGGTTTGGGTCACTCCATAATTTCTGGTATATTATTGGGCTGCTACGCTGCAATATATGGGTCCACTTTTAGTTGGGGTTAAAGCTGAGATTCCCTTTTTTAATAGACCATCAATCTATGAATTCGGGTTGAGGGATGAGACTAATAGCTGCCTAGTCAGGATAGTAGAACCCAGCTACTACAAGAAGACCAAGTTTAAGATACTCAAGGCAGCTTATAATGTTTGAAAACAAATTAGGCGTAGGCTGCATATTTCTAATCTGAACGCCTATACCCCCTTCTCTGCATCCGGTCTACTTCCTATAATTTTTCAGGACCAAATCACATTTAGATGGGGTTTGAGGGATCTAAGGTGTGTGGGGAATTTGTTTAATGAATGAATCAAAAGTTGGTCGCACTCTGCTCGTCACACCAGCAAGTTGCCCCAAGGAACTGTGGTCAATGTAGTGGCGACGGCGAGTACGCCTATGCCACGGTGTATGTAGAAAAGTATGTGTCGCATTAGCCATCCCTGGACACGTGTTTCGAGGTAGTTGCCTCTCGTCAGCAGGGAGCAGGTCAGTGTAAAGGGGTGCCGCGTGGACTGCCAAAATGTAATTAAAACGGGTAGAGTACCTCTCATGGCGCGCAGGTGCAGGTCCAAGGCTCGTCAGTCCGTTGGCTCAAGGGAGCCGTAATAAATTAATCAAAAGTTGGTCGCACTCTGCTCGTCACACCAGCAAGTTGCCCCAAGGAACTGTGGTCAATGTAGTGGCGACGGCGAGTACGCCTATGCCACGGTGTACGTAGAAAAGTATGTGTCGCATTAGCCATCCCTGGACACGTGTTTCGAGGTAGTTGCCTCTCGTCAGCAGGGAGCAGGTCAGTGTAAAGGGGTGCCGCGTGGACTGCCAAAATGTAATTAAAACGGGTAGAGTACCTCTCATGGCGCGCAGGTGCAGGTCCAAGGCTCGTCAGCCCGTTGGCTCAAGGGAGCCGTAATAAATGAATCAAAAGTTGGTCGCACTCTGCTCGTCACACCAGCAAGTTGCCCCAAAGAACTGTGGTCAATGTAGTGGCGACGGCGAGTACGCCTATGCCACGGTGTATGTAGAAAAGTATGTGTCGCATTAGCCATCCCTGGACACGTGTTTCGAGGTAGTTGCCTCTCGTCAGCAGGGAGCAGGTCAGTGTAAAGGGGTGCCGCGTGGACTGCCAAAATGTAATTAAAACGGGTAGAGTACCTCTCATGGCGCGCAGGTGCAGGTCCAAGGCTCGTCAGCCCGTTGGCTCAAGGGAGCCGTAATAAATGAATCAAAAGTTGGTCGCACTCTGCTCGTCACACAAGCAAGTTGCCCCAAGGAACTGTGGTCAATGTAGTGGCGACGGCGAGTACGCCTATGCCACGGTGTATGTAGAAAAGTATGTGTCGCATTAGCCATCCCTGGACACGTGTTTCGAGGTAGTTGCCTCTCGTCAGCAGGGAGCAGGTCAGTGTAAAGGGGTGCCACGTGGACTGCCAAAATGTAATTAAAACGGGTAGAGTACCTCTCATGGCGCGCAGGTGCAGGTCCAAGGCTCGTCAGCCCGTTGGCTCAAGGGAGCCCTAATAAATTAATCAAAAGTTGGTCGCACTCTGCTCGTCACACCAGCAAGTTGCCCCAAGGAACTGTGGTCAATGTACTGGCGACGGCGAGTACGCCTATGCCACGGTGTATGTAGAAAAGTATGTGTCGCAACACGTGTCCAGGGATGGCTAACGCAACACATACTGTTCTTTTTACACATCGTGGCATAGGCGTACCCGCCGTCGCCACTACATTTACCACAGTCCTTTGGGGCAACTTGCTGGTGTGACGAGCAGTGTGCGACCAACTTTTGCATAATTTGTTACGGCTCCCTTGAGCCAATGGGCTGACGAGCCTTGGATCTGCACCTGCGCGCCATGAGAGGTACTTGACCTGTTTTAATTACATTTTGGCAGTCCACACGGCATCCCTTTACACTGACCTGCTCCCTGCTGACGAGAGGCAACTACCTCGAAACACGTGTCCAGGGATGGCTAACGCAACACATACTGTTCTTTTTACACATCGTGGCATAGGCGTACCCGCCGTCGCCACTACATTTACCACAGTCCTTTGGGGCAACTTGCTGGTGTGACGAGCAGTGTGCGACCAACTTTTGCATAATTTATTACGGCTCCCTTGAGCCAATGGGCTGACGAGCCTTGGATCTGCACCTGCGCGCCATGAGAGGTACTTGACCTGTTTTAATTACATTTTGGCAGTCCACACGGCACCCCTTTACACTGACCTGCTCCCTGCTGACGAGAGGCAACTACCTCGAAACACGTGTCCAGGGATGGCTAACGCAACACATACTGTTCTTTTTACACATCGTGGCATAGGCGTACCCGCCGTCGCCACTACATTTACCACAGTCCTTTGGGGCAACTTGCTGGTGTGACGAGCAGTGTGCGACCAACTTTTGCATAGGGAATTTGTTTAATGAGGGTCAATTCTAGTCTTTTTCAGAGCTACAGGAGAAATTTGGTTTAGGTAAACAAGATTTTTTTAAATATTTGCAAATTCATAGCTTTTTGGGTCGGGTGGGGTCAGGATCATTATTACATTTTGTTAGAATACCATTGGTTGAAAAAGTGAGGAAAAAAATCTCTATAGGACAGCTATATCAACTAATTTTGGAAACATTCCCAGATGATGTTGATATGTGGAATTTAAAATGGGCAAACAATTCGGGAGTTGTTGGTATTGATATAGAAAAGTCCTTGGATTTGGCGAACCGGATATTAATGACCTGTAGACTAAGACGTCAGCACTTTATGTCCCTTTTTGATTTGTACTATACTACCGGTAAAATTGCAAAATGGGAGGCAGCAATGGGGGACAAGTGTAATAGGTGTGGTTTATGGGCTGCAGATTCGGCTCATATGTTTTTTTCTTGTCCAAGACTAATACCTTTTTTACAAGAGATTGAGAACTTTTTGAGTATCATTTTGGGCGCTTCGATTAAAATTACCGTGGAAATAGTAAATATTGGGGTGGGCTTTGAAAGGGAAGGTAATTTAAGAACAAATAAACACTCTGATTAGAACAGGATCTGAGGCAATTTTTAACCCCTTCCCCGCTCATGACGGAACCGTTCCGTCATGAGCCACGGTTGGCGTGTGCTCATGACGGAACGGTTCCGTCATGACAATCCTGTTGGCGGCCGCTCCGCCTGCGCGGCGCTGTTTCCCCGCCTGTGCGGGGCGACAACGCAAATGGGCGGAGTCATGACGGAACCGTTCAGTCATGAGCACAGCTCAACTGTGGCTCATGACGGAGCGGCTCCGTCATGAGCACAGGCCCACCGCGCTGCCCCCCCCAGCGCTGCAGCGGAATGTCCGCAGCAGCGAAGGGGTTAAAGACCCAGCGTGGATAAACTACCCCAAATACATGACTAATACAACACTAATGTGTTTACTAATTTCATTTACTAATTTCCGATCAGAACTATTAGCTATTTATAATTTAGAGATATCAATTTACAAGACCAAAGGGAGAAGGAAAAGGGCTATGGGCTGTAAAATTTGGGACCCAATCTCGGATTGGATACAGCATATGTAGGATAAATAGCGCTTACTTCTCTAAAAGTAGGATTAGTGTTAATTGATGCTTATTTTTGCTGCTTTTGAGCGAGCGAAGGGCTATGCTTGTATGTTTGAAAATTAGGGGTCCTAGCTCTGAGAAAATGTATTCAGACCCTCCAGGATTTCGCGATTTCGCGATTTCGCGGCTTGCCGCGAAATCGGCACTTTTGTAAAAATGCCGCGATTTTTACAAAAGTGCCCGCGAAATCGGCACTTTTGTAAAAATGCCGCAATTTTTACAAAAGTGCCTGCGAAATCGCCAATGTACAACTCCTGAAACTAATTGATGATGTTCTGCCCCCACTCCTGTGATGAAAGAATGCCTGTGGCCTCTGTGGATGCTTACATGTATCGTGGTGACTGAGGATGCCCTTGTGTGTACGAAAGATTGTCTGTAAAGATTTGCTTTGGAGACACTAAAGACTATAACAAAGCAGTTATGCAGTGTAAAGGAGTTGGGCAAAAGGGAAAATTGTGTATTAGCTGATGCATAATATGGCAGAGAGCGAAGTGAAGACTCATTCAGATATTTGCAAAAAAAAATATATAGTGGGATACAAATGTAATTTACCAATAGGTGTAGTTTTGCTAAAATAATAAAAGTGAAATTTGTAGAGCAGCTATTGAGATTAGCACCTGAAAGTTTCATAACAGTATATCGTAGGCGCTTCAAATGCTTGTATTTTACTAATAACATTTCAAACAAGAAGTAAATAGCCGCAAAGCGACACCCAAGGTTGGAAGAAAAGGACGCAAATTTGGCATGGATACCTAATGTGGTCAAAAAGTTACAGGGGCCTCAGCGCGCACTACCCCAAATAGCCCAAAAAAGGCTTAGCACAGGAGGGGAAAAGGCCTAGCAGCGAAGGGGTTAATGTTTACACAATTTAAATTGTGTTTATATTCCGACACTCTGGGACTTTAATGATGCCTTCTATTTGAACAGGTGACAAATAAAATCCCGGTTTCCTACATGTTCCAATAGAAAATTCCAAGACCTGGAATAGTTGGGAGACGGGACTGGAGGTCACAACACTATGGAGCTTATTTACAAGCCCCTTGCGCCATCTTGCCTTGTTCCCATATGTAAAGTGATGTCCCAGCGGCTTGTAAATAAACCCCCTACATTTGTAGAGTCCGCGATCGTTGCTAATGCACGTAGACTTCACAACGGATGGGTCACATAGGCTAGGACCAGGCGCGCAACACCCATTGGACTCACAGGGCTTCAGCCCCCCCCCGTCGTGTGTGGCAGCCCGGGATGAGACACCTTCCCGGGCAAAAAAGCAGCCGCACCCGAGCACTTCACAGGTCTTTAAAAGACCATTTGCATGTTAATGAGGCCTTGCTGTTGTTTCACCCCTTCTAAGAGCCCCTGCAGCTCCACTCTGCCTATTGTTTAATGTTCAGCCCCCCCCGAAATTTTTGCTCAGCCCCCCCCGAAATTTGGCTCTAGTTGCGCCTCTGGCTAGGACAAATACACGCATTTTAAAAAATGAATTGAAATAACGGATGCTCAGATGCTCACTGCTTTCCTAACTATAATGTTGCTACACATGTCCGAAGATCACACCACGAGGTTACCGATGAAAAGATAAAAGCGAAAACAAATCAGAACTTTTATACAGAGAATATAAATATAATCAAGCAAAAAGAAACACGACAGCGAGAAACTATATTCCTGCTTTAAGCAATCCTTCTTGTATTGTAACCGTATGATTCAAAGCACGCGCTTGATATTTGTGGGACGCGTTTTTAAAACCTTTCTTCAGAAATGTTCATATGTAGGACACTTTGAAGACATTTAAATAAAAGTAACGATATTTGCCAGTGGAGTGTATTGAAAAAATGTCTGCCCCCTTGTAAGGTTTTATTCTTTTGCTCACCCGGGACCTTGACGCATGTTAAACAAGCATGAAAACATGTAACAGGAACACCACGCGGCCGCGAAATAAAACCAATAAAAACACACTTTGGGAGTAACATTTTCTAGTACTGGCCAGGCTCCAAAGGCGAAGGAAGGTGCAAACAGCACAGGTGGGGAGCGCCGTATACCCCCGCGACTAAAAAGAACATTCAGATGGGAAAAAGGACTCTTTTAAAAAGTAAAGCGTGCACGTCCTTTGATTTTCTTGTGCTAAGTAGGGTTTTTGTTTCAAATGGAGGAATGATGCCCTCTCTACAGTTCAGAAGATTGGAAAAAATATAAAAGGACATCCGTGATTGGTAGTAAAATAATGGGTCTTAAATACCAAACACCAAGCCGAAAGCTTTTCTCTGAATTACTTTTCGACTAAATGCAATTCAACAAAACAAAAACACCATTCAGACACGAAAAGAGTAAACATTGTTTAATAACTCTTACCCAGCATGTGGACAGGCAGAAGATTAGACTCCGGGACTTGAAAGGAGAAACAACGAGGCTTGGGGGCGGGGGAGCGGACCCTTTGAAGTGCTTCAAAGGAGCCAAAGCTATAGAGAAGGGAGGGGGGAGTGGGACCAGCTGTGCTCGTGCATGTGATCGTGCACTCAAGGTTTAGTCCAGCCAAAAGTGTGGGTAGCACTTTGAAAATCCCACATCTAAAATGTCTCTTCGAGCCTTTGGCTCGCGAGACCTAAAAAGGGGAAGTAATCAAAGGTTTGTGACAAAGAGTGATAAAACTAAGCCGGCGTGCCTGAACAGCGCTTACTGTTGGGAATCAATGCCTGGGTTAGGAAATCAGTCCTTTCCCACTAAGTCGTGAATCAGCAGTACTAGGGAGTGGGGGGAAAAGGGAAAGGATACAATGAAAACAACGCGGTCGGGTTCGGGCTTTGAAAAGATAAACGACTGGTCTTGCATCATGTCAGAGACCAAAATTTGTGCTGTGTTTGTAAAAATGCCGCAATTTTTACAAAAGTGCCTGCGAAATTGGCAATGTACAACCCCTGAATCTAATCCCGCAGTTGATGATGTTCTGCCCCCACAGGCAGAGGCGCAACTAGAGCCGAATTGCGGGGGGGGGGGCTAAGAAAAAACTTCGGGGGGGGGCTGAATCTTTAAGCAATAGGCAGAGTGGAGCTGCAGGGGCTCTTAGACTTTCAGGCGAGAAAAGGGTTAAGGATGTGCCAAACACCGGTCCCGCAATGTGTCAAAAGGTGTGATAACTGCTACCAACCTATACTAAAGCAAATGGAGAATTGCATTTCCAAAGGATAACAGCCTTCACCTGTGGGCTGCTTCCTCTGTTCCATATTCCAGGTTCCCTATCCAAAGTGGAATACTCTGCTAAAAGAGTTTCCATTGATTTAAAGCTGAAAATGAATGATTATGAGTAAAATAAAGTGCCGCAAAAATGCCGCTAAATTTCCATATTTGTGCCGCTAAATTTCCATATTTGTGCCGCTAAATTTGCGAATCCATGCCGCTATATCCTGGGGGGTCTGTGTATTGCGTTGTATGAATTATCATTGTCCTGTTCAGATCAGCCAGTCCATAACCGACTTGATAATCCTGTTTTCTGTTCGGCATATTTAACTGTTTTGATTGTATCATAACCTTGCTATTTTTTTTTCTTTTTCTGTACAATGTCTCCTTATAATAAGAAAAGGGGTAAAAATCTCAATAAAAATATTTATTTTTTTAATGAAATGTTTCTGTTGTGCTATTGTGATCATTCTTCATAATGATGACAACGCTGTCTGAGCGGGGAGGGAGGCAGTACCAAGTCTAAGCAGAATAGTAGCTTGATGCCAGTTGATAGGAAGTCGATTACGCTTGGGTTCGTTTATCTGACCTCCATATTTCAGCACTCCTCCTCTTCTATTCATCACTCAGCCGGCTGCCGCCCCCGATCCCCACAAGGATACTGTCACAGAACTCAGGAATATTTTGATTAGGAAGAAGAGCCGACTGTTAATCCACGCTGTTAAATTTGTCCAAATAATGCTTACTACACAGTTCTACCTAAGAAACACTAAAACGTCACGTCTTCTGGTTGACTCATGTTATGAAAAAAATCACAGCGCTGTGGGAGGGGCTAAAACTTTCAGAACATAGGAGGGTCTTATGTAAAAGCAGAATGACTTCCTCTCCCTGTGTGAATCCCATCTTTATCACCTTCCCCGATCAGGACCTTGCATCTCCATTAGGCTCATGCACACCACCGTGGAAGAATGCAGCCTTCTCCCGATCGCCGTGCGAAACACGTGTGCCTTGTTCTTTCGCTGTTTGAAACCTGTCTCGGTGTATGGCAATGGAGGGCTGATTTTCGAATGTGAGGAGAGACAGTCACCATTAACTACCCCATACAGCAGCTAACTGCACAGCTAGCTCAGCACAGCTGATATTAACACATGATGTGCCGGTTTCAAATTGACTTGTCAGCCATCAGGCATACCATCCAGAAAGGGACGGTTCTAGGATTTTGGGGGCCCTGGGCAGAAACGCAATGTGCGAGACCCTTCTAATTTGCATGCAACCTTACACATTCAGGGCTGTTTGCATCTCAATAGATTACCCTGGTCCTGAAGGTTTTTCGTACAGACCCCTCCTGTTTTGCAACCCCTCCCTCTCATCCTCCTACAAGCAGCTCATAATGGTCTGAATGCCTGAGAGTTGCTTTTCAACAGAAAGGTTTAAATCTGCTGCAGGACAAAGGATCGTCCTATGGTGCTTCTGAATGGGCAGCAGGGCAGGAGGCCTGATTGCAGGACAAGCCTGCAAAAGGTGTCGCCTTGCAACTGGGCCAAGATGAGGGCACCCTCCGCTAGGACTAGCCTCACTATACCATGGTTGTGAGGCCCAGGGTAGGGGGCCCCTCCCGTGGGCACAATTGGAAGGAGCTACATTTCTCTCAAATTAGATGAGCAGGGTTCAGGAGAGGACCTGTGTGCCGTGGCCTGGCTGTGACACACTGGTGTGGGGCCCTGTGTTCGTGGGCTGAGAGTCGGGCCCTGGGCATCTGCCCACACTGCCCATGCCTAGCGCCGACCCTGCATCCAGGCTCACGTCATTGAGCTAGAAGAGAGACACTTCACGTCAGTGTGGCAATCAGTGATGGCTGCTGGGGTAATAAAGTGGTGGGCAGTGCAGGGTGGGTAGAGTGGGAGGACAGCGTAGGGAAAATAATTTAAAAAAATGCTTACCTCCCACCTGCAGAGTCGGTGCTTTTCTTCACCAATCCAGACACTGGTCTCATGCTGATATTACCCAGTATGAAAGCAGCACTGTGATGGGTGTGAGCACCCTAGTTAGGAGCTCACTAAGGGACTACAACCCTGTGCTTACTCTTCACCCCACTGTATAGTACAGCTCAGGTGGACAGATCAAAATGCCCATGACGCTTTGGCTAGCCTTAGACATCCGGCCAAACTGTCACGTTCACTTGAAGTAGTGCCACCGCTCCTCCTCCTTCCTGCAGCCGTGTTGTGTCAGAATGAACGGCCCGCCCTCAACTCAGCTGCAGGAAGTGAGCAAGGAGAAATAAAATTCTAATTCCCCTTCTTATTATCATTTTAATTTTTATTTTTCACCTGAAAAGCAGCGGGGCGATGCTCCTCTGCCTTAGCGGAGGAGTCACCGCTGGCGGCAATGTAGGAAAATTAGTACATTTGCATTGGAATAACCTGTGATAATTTAAACTTGACAGTTGCAAGCCCAAGCGGGACCAGGCGGATTTTGGTTTTTATTCCTACAGTGCTTCATCGCACATTCACGAGATCGGAGGAGCTATATTGCATGACAAAAGCATTTTAGTGCAGTAATGCTGCCACCAGCACTTAAATGCCTCAGTCTAACCTCTGATACATGTTACTTGTCAGGGCTGACTGTGTATTACATACCAGATATCTCTCATTATTCACTATGAATAGCGAAGTCTCCTTTCTTACTGCCAGTGTCTATGGGCCAGATATACGTTGGTATTCGCTTGCGATTACCAAATAGCGAATTTTTGTGATTCACTATTTGTTAATAGCAAACACCAATGTTCAAATGTGTCTTTGGCACATTTTGCGATTCCCAGTGGGTCGCAAATAGATCTACCTTATTATTATTCATGAGGTCGGTCTTTGCATTGGCCCTACTTGGAAGTGAGCAGGTTTATTTTGGTATGGGGACAGGTTCGTGCCTGGATCCTTAGCAATTACAGGGCTCCACGGGCAATGGTGTACTTCAACAAAATGACTTCTGCCTCCTTTCACATTGGTAGGGTAACAAGGCAGGGGTGCCCGCTGTATCCCCTTGTATTTGCTCTGTATATGGAGTCATAGGTGCAGAGGGTGTGGGATCTGTGCATTACTGGTGGCAATTTGGGGGAGAAGAGCATACCGTTAGCTTCTATGCCGATGATGTGATAGTAGCACCCAAGGACCTGCTGATGGCCTTACCGGCCTTTCTAGAAGAGTTGGGGAGATTTTGGGAGGCTGCTGGCTTCCACATCAACCATCACAAAGCACATGCTCTCAACCTCATGGTTACGCCTCCTGTACAGATACAGCTGGCTACCCAATACCTGTTTCAGTGGGCGGATGCTTGGGTGTTCTACTCCGGTGTTCACATCACTATCACAGTGGGGGATACCGTGGCTATCAACTACCAAGCCTTACTTAGACAGATCCATATAGTATTTGCTTCATACAAACACTACCCGCTCTCATGGCTCGGAAGGGGGGGGGGGCACTGAAAATAACAATACTGCTGAGAGCTCTGTTTTTGTTCCAAGCACCCCCTTTGATGCCTCCAATCGGCATCCTTCAATCTCTTCAGGGAGAAATCAACCACTTTGGTAGGGAAGAATGCGAGCCACATATGATCCAATAGCATGCCTTCCGACTGACCCTAGAAGGGGGGTCCCCAGCCCTTTTCACTATTATAAATCGGAGCAATTCCACTTCCTGGTGCAGTGGAACAGTAGAGGTGAGATGTTCTATGTCCCTAAGTATATTATTGGGAGGGGTGTAAGAAAAGGAAGATTGGAAAAGGGGAGGATGAAGGCAAACAGAAGAGGGAATATGGATAGGCCCAAATGGAAAGATATGTTTACCAACGATAATGTGCTCACATGGCCCGACTTTTTCATTGTTCATCACTTGTAGGACGTGATGGGATGATCAGACTGTTTATCTCAATGCTGGTACAAAGGTTACATTGGAAAGGGTATTTCCACTGCCCCAGGCCACTTCTCTTACCCACATGAAATTGACTTCTTCAACATAGCACCCTAATCAAACTACAAGTACGTGTTGGTTATTGTGTGCACATTCAGCAAATGGACTGAGGTATACCAATCCAAGAACTGCAATGTACAAACGATTGCCAAAGGCCTCCTGAAAGAGTTCATACAGCGCTTTTAAGTACCTTTGCTTTTGGGTTCTGACAATTGACCGGCGTTCATCTCACATGTGATTGTGGGGTTGTGCAAGGGGCTAGGAGCTACACCAAAACTACCAAGTGAGAATGGTATCACAAGCTCATCCTGAAGGGTTGCACGTGCTACAGGGAAGAGAAGAGAAAGGAAGAGTGTGTAAGCGGGCCCCAAGGATACATCACCTAAAGAATGTCTGGGAAACATCAACGCCCAAACCCCTCAGTCTACAAGTTGTGACAACAAGACATCTTTACCATCACTTTGTTTTTGAAAGTGCCTAAGTAATAGAAGTGCTTGAAAACCTCTCAAATTACTTGAAGACAGGCACCAACGGTTACTTTTTCTGTTTACAGATATGATCACTGGAGCTCTGCATAATTCCTCAGCAAAACTTTTGAAAAGAGTAAAAGTACAACAGCAGATGAGACATTCTTCCAACTAGACACACTAGCCACACATACCAACGATTGGAACAATGTTTCAAGACTTTCAGAACAATGAGAAAATATGACAATAGGTGCTACTAGCAGTATTGACTCCCATTATTTCCATTATAATGACTACACACTTTATAGTATATTATGATCACAGTGCTATATCTGAGATATTGCTTAAATGACACAAATTGAATAAATAACCATTGATAAAGATGGGACGGGGACAGTTGACAGGGCAGGATGTTATGTTTGCACACACTGGCCTACAGACACAGAAAACAGCATGTGTTACAATGTCATACCTGTCTCTGAATATGTGGGCTGTGTCCTAATGAGCGATATGCTCTTCAGCCAGCACACCATGTCCGTAGCAGTTGCACCTCCAGAGAATAGCAGAATTAGCACAGGGAGAGCAAGGATAGAACAGGGGATGTGAATAACTTAGCACTTATAGAAGTTGTAGAAGTAACTACAATAGGACTACACTAAATGTAAGAATTTTGTTAAAAACAATGAATAAAAGGAGGGAATGAAGCAGAGTCTATTTTTTATCATATAGTACCCCAGGCCAATTCTGCCCATACCTGAGGCATGAGACCCTGATAAGCCCCCGCCAGATAGCATAAAAGGAGTGTGTTAATTTGACCAAACTGTCCCAGCTGTTCTCTTTCTATGAATAGGCCCCAAAGTGTCTCTCTCACACAACATCTCCTCAGCGAGGCCCAGCTCCCCCGGGGCCCCCGCTCCCTCGATGTGCTCTTCTTCTCTTACACCCACGTAGTTACCGCAAGAATAGCAATACCGCAAGAATAGGGACCTTCCCGAGCTAAAAGAGACATCTCGCAATACGTGATGGTGGGGGCCACCGGCCATCTGTCATCTTTCATATTACTGGATCTGTTGCTAGCTTTAATGTAACTAAGACATGCAACCTATATCTTCCTAAATGTTCCGCTTTCCTATAAAAGTTTCCCTGAAGTGACGCAAATCCTGTTCAATAGATGGTCAATTTCATTATGATTCATGGTCAAACATCCTTTGACCTTTCGAGAAACCTTTTGTGGCGTGGGTGGCACTTCTGGTTTCTTAAATATTTCCCAGAAGTGACCAAAATGCGTCATTTCCTATTGGTCAAAGGCGCCTGATAATGTCTTCATTTTGTGGCCAATAGTTCATCATTGAAAGAGTATAAAGATCTGCTCCTTAGTCCATTTGACGGACTACACCGCTGCAGTGACCCCTTAGGTCACTAACGCCTGTGTGGTCTCCTTCAGCCCTCTATCTAAGCATCATTGGCTGAAGCTCTAATTTCTTATTGTACTTTGAAATTGTCTCTTACTCTCTCCTCTGCATTGCCCTTATTCTAAAACATTATTGCAATTGCAAAGCAATAATGGTTGTTCCTCCTAACTTAACGTGTGCATTCCTAGCATTGCAGTCAAGTGTATGTTGCATTTTGAAAGTATTTCCATTGATTTAAAATATATTTGCATTGCATGAGTTTGTTCTTCACTCCAGAAATGTGTCTTTAAATGCCAAGACTTTGCTAAGACTCCCAGGCTCATTATTGAATTTTAAAAAGGGTTCTTCTTTCATATAAATCAGAAAGCTATTCTTCTCTATCGTTTACACGTCTATTTTGTCATAATTTTGGAGAAGCACCCCCTCAAATTAAGCGGCCTTGGTGCAGTGCCCCAGGACTATGAAATTTCACCCTTTCATTGTCTTTAAATGTACTTTGAAATTGTAAATTCTTGCATGGTTAATTTTCTCATTTAAGGGTTTGCCTTCTAGGCACTTGAGCGTCATAAACATGTATTCTTGTGTTGTTATTTCTGGCTGATTACAATTGTAGTTTTGAATAGTCTTTCTGGAGCTAATGAATTGATGAATATATTCTCTGCTGTATTAATGATTTGATGAATAAAAGTGCCACTTCAAAGTAAGACCTTTGTTTCACATCCGTGTTCATTATTTTTAGATAATCAGTGTTTGTGTGGCCCGTGACCACCACAGAAGGGTCTAATTCACCCCTCAACACAAGACATAATGCTTGTGGCATGCACCCAGAGCAGATGGCACATAAACACTCACACAGGAGATTACATTTACAGCATTCACAAAAGGAGCACACGCACACAGTACATATGAGGTATGGCTAACAGATGACGGAGTGAACGCACACAAAAACACACGCAGAATGCATTCCATTAGAGTAAACCCCACCAGTAATCAGAACAGCTGCATGAGAGCTCTTGATGACCAGCCGAGGAACTTACTTGTTTGAGCCATGCAAATTACTGTCTCCGTGGTGGCATAGAGTTGGGCGAACCGGGCAGAAGAAATGAAATGCACGGTCGCCGTTGTTGAAGTTGAAATGTGGCATGCAGCAGAGCCGCCAGCTATACCAGCCTGGACATGGCAAGTGAGCGTGGAGAGGGCCGGAAAGCCTGTGCCAGCGAGCGACCTCCTCACGGTGTCATGATTAGTGCATGGGTGGGGGTGAGTATGGGGGAGGTGGGTGGGATCAGATGGAGACTCATGGGGGGCTGTGACATGGAACAGGATTTGGGATGAGTGAGTGAAGGACTAAGATATAGTTTGGTGAGCTGCGCAGAAGAAAAGAAAGGTGCAGCAGGTATTGTTGAAGCTGAAGTGTGGTGTGTCACACTGTTTAAAAAACCCATAATATAAAGCGCTGCATACCGCACAGTTTTAAAAAAAAACAATATTAGGTGTTGTGCAGAATCAGAACAACTGTATGAGTGCTATTGATGATTAGTGGAGGCACTTACTTTGTTAAGCCATGCTAATGATTGTCTCTGTGGTGGCATGGAGTTGGGCGAGCTGCGCAGAAGAAAAGAAACTCGCATCCGCCATTGTTGAAGATGAAGCACGCCGCAATGTCTAAAATAAACTCAATATAAAGCGCGGCGTGCCGCGCTGTTTAAAAAAAAAAAATAGGATGAAGCGTGGTGTGCTACGATGCTTAAAAAAATAATATATTAGGTCGTGTGCAGTGTTAGAAATGGGGGTCTCTAGTTGGCAATGGCTGGCCACTGTCCAAGGAGGGACGATTCTTCCTAAGTCAGAGCAAGAGGGCTACCCCCTTTGATAACCCCTGCTCAACCCTGTGGTAACGTAGCACGAGCAGCTAGGCTTATCTCAGAGGCAGTGTGTGAAGCATTTATGACCATACACAGTAACACAGTGAAGAACACTACAAAGGGACACAACACAAGTAGTTATAAAAAATAAGTATCTTTACATATAGGCTTAACACAAGACCAATAATGGTAAAAAGCCACAATACTGTAAAATAGAATTACTCTTGAAATGCTGCAAAAATAATTCAAAGTGTGCAAAGAGGAGTTCAGTTCAAAGCAGTGGTCTCTGCGACCCTTTTACTTACAAAGTATCTGGATTTCGTAGCAAAACCAATAAAATGTCGCAAAGAAGCTGTAGCGATGATTTTCTGCACGTGAGGCCGGCGATGCGATGAATCCTTGCCACGAGGGAGGAGACGATGCGCCGATCTGCTGTTGTGTGCGGGGACAAGGCGACAAACTTCTGCACGCTACGCCGATGATGCGATGACTCCTTGCCGCGAGGGAGGAGACGAGGTGACGATCCTGTTGCGTGTGCGATTGGGTTGCGATGCGAAGAAATGGCGCTCCGCGAGGGAGCGATGATCCTGATGCGATGAAAATGGTGGATGCCCGACGTCCGTGCTGCGATGTCGTGATGCAATGATCTCGATGCGATGATCTGTGGGTTTAGCGAGCACTTGGCAGCCCGCAAACGTGCGATGCGATGATCTTTTGGGTTTAGCGAGCACTTGGCAGCCCGCAAACATGCGATGCGATGATCTCCGGTAGGGAGCACTCAGCGGCAGCAGCGCGATGATTTTCCTTCTCGCTTTCAGCTGCGGCGGCTCGCAAACGGGTGTTAGCGACGATTTCAGCACTCTCTTATCTGTAGTAGAAATAGAGGCCCTGGAACTCGCAGGAGCCTCACCTGCAGATAGAAATCCTCGCTGGGAGGAAACAGGAGGCTGGTGGTGAAGTCTGATGTGCCTGAGACTTCAGCAGGAGGCTAGTTCTCTTCTAGCCCTTGGGTGATTGCTTTAGCAAGATTCAGTAAAAGTTCTCTCAAAGTCTTTTTCCCTCTTCTTCCAAGTCCAATGGTAACCACTGCAGGCCAATCCAAGAAACAGCACACAAGCACAAGGATAGTCACCTCCTGCAGATTCCTTCAGTTACACGGACAGAGGTTCGTCTTGTTGTCCAGGAGCAATACAAATTGTAGGGGTTTCAGCACAGATATTTATACCCCAAAAGTATTTGTTCTCAAAAGCTACAAGTCACTGAACCCAGCCAGAACCAGTCCTTCCCAGTCCTGGAGCACTTTGGTTACCAGGCTGCATCCTTCCTTTCAGGAAGAGGGGGTCTGCCATCAGACGCACAGTAGGAGGTGAAGCCAGCATTCACCTTGCCAGGCACAGCCCTATTCAGGTCAAGGAGCTACCCCTCCCCATACTCCAATGCAGATCTCTCTATTCAACCCAGGTCTGACTCAGCCTGCCCTGTACCTCCAAAACCAGACAGCCAATACACATAACAGCAGAGCACACTGGAAGGCTTAGGCAAGAAAATATCTACTGTCTAAAAGTGGTATTTTCAAACATAGAATATAAAAATAAACTTCACTAAAAGATGTACTTTAATTATCTGAGCTCAGGCATACTAAATTAGTTTTTCTACCATGTTCCTTGGGTCAGTTAGGACTATAGTCAAACTGCCCATTCTGGCCTATGGAGAACAGGTAGCCTTGCAGTAGTAAAAACGAAATTGGGTGTAATTCACTACCAGGACATGCTACACACACCAAGGCATGTCCTACCTTACACATACAATGCACCCTACCATAGGGGTGACTTACATGATGCCAAGGGAAGGTTCAGGGGCTGGGAAGTGGGTGCACTTCACAGCCAAGATGGCAGTTCTGGACTGCACACAGACTCTGCAGTGGCAGGTCTGAGACACACTTTACAAGCTGCTTCTGTGGGTGGCGCAAACCAGTGCTGCAGGCCCACCAGCAGCATTTGGTTTACCAGCCCTGGGCACACACAGGCCACGCTACTACGGACTAACAGGTAACCCAAATAAGCCAATCATGGATATACCAATTCACATGTCATACTTACAAACGGCAAGCATATGCACTTTAGCACTGATCAGCAGTGGTAAAGTGCCCAGAGTCATAAAACCAACACAAACAGGTCCGAAAAAATACAGGAGGAAGGCAAAAAGTTTAGGGATGACCCTGCAAAAAGGGCCATTTCCAACATGCAGCACATAGATAAACTGCGGTATCCAGCGGGTTACCAACCTCAGATACTCATTACAATATACTCACTTGGGCCCATTAACACACACTCATTCATAATAGGCTAGTAAATACTGCTGGGGTCAATTTATTGTGCTATTACCTGTAAGATGAATTTTATCTAATTATATCTTACTAAACCTCTTGATCCAATGTATTTCCTCTGGGCAATGGACCTTTTAGTTAACAAAATAGGTGAAAGATTACATATAATAAACCTTTATTAAATAACCACAGACTCGGGAGAGTTTAAAATGTTTATCTAATAAATTCATGTGAGCCAAGAACCATAATACAGTTAGAACACCGTCTTCGACAAGGAGAGGAAGAGAAAATAATTAAATCAGAATATTAGTTAAACAAAATTATTACGATGACAGAACCTGAGTAGGGAGGAAAAGAGAGCAGTGCATTGACATACTACACAGAATTATATTCACCTTGTATGGTGTGGAAACCAACCCCTTGGTCAAGGAATTGGGAAGGGTCCCCTGGGACAGACCAGGTGACCAAGGCTCGGTACAGGATTCAGGACAGGATAGATGACTTCTTCTAGATATGACACCTGTGCCGCACCCATCTCTGACGCTATCTTCCTCCTCGATTCTTCCGCGATGTTCTCTAATACATTGGCTCAAAGTTCTAAGTCTGGATTTGGATCTTCTTCAGTCTCTCAGCATTCTCCGTCTCTCTGTGATAACTAATCTAACTAAACTACCTCTATCATACCTTTCTAATGGCATGTACCACCCATAAATGTTTCGATTTTATTAAACTCCTAACTCTGATTGGACAAGGAAAGGGGAGATGATCATCACACCATGCTAAGTTTAATACTTTTCTTTAAGCTCATTGTTCTATGTTCCCTCCCCTTAATTTACTTTCCCATGCTTTATTCCCCACCCGTATTCACAAGTTAATCAATACAATGTATACAATTTTATTAAAAATCCTTTCCGTTCTCAGGACATCATGCTTGTTCTCAGGGCATGTTACTATTCTTCTTTTTGGATGACGTTCAAGGCTTTGCATCACGGCTCCTGGGTCATTTCAACTACGCATGTGAAATGTTCACATGATGCGCAAGCTTCAGTCCCGCACAGAGGCCCAAATCCGGACTAATAGAGAGGTTAAAGAGAGTATTAAAATAAAAAATAAATGATTTCACTTTATACCACTCATCTCTACTCTATTTCCATTTACTTATATAAATCTTACGCATTAGCATTTTAGTAAACTTACATGGTTTAGTTTCAGCAAAGCATGCGCATTATCATGTGAGCTCCAAGCGGCCATTTTAATGGCAACTGCGCAGCTACAAATTTTTCCTTCCAAGCGATAGTACGTCATACTGCGTTGATGCAGTAGATGCATGCGCAATGCAGAATCCGGCGTTTAGCAGCCATTTTAGAGACACACGGGTTACTTGTTAGTAATACACTTAGATTCGGTGTGCGGATTTTCTGGTGCGTTATTAGTATTTACGAACACAATTATTACGGTATTACAAATTATTTGAGAGGATTGCTTCCGAGCAAGTCTCTTTTATACGAGTCCGTGCTCCATCAATCCCCTCTCTGATGGCATTTTATGCCCTCACTAAATTTCCATCACTAAATCAGATTGCAACTTTAGCACATTTCAATTTCTTCTTCAACATTCTCATTGCCTTTCTTTTCTGTACTGTAAACCCTTCATTCTTTTATATATATTTTCTTTCATTTCTTCAAGTTGTATCTCTTCATACTTTCTTTTCTTTCTCTTTTCATTTACTTCATACCCTTTTCTTTTCTTGCAACATTTGAACCATGTCATTATTGCTAAGACTAATAATGTTATCCCTAAAATTGGCAGTATTATTTGACCTATTATGCTTTTACCTATGTTAGAAAACCAGCTCCCTATTGTAGTAATACTATGTGTTAATTTCTTCCATACACTATCAACTTCCAGTGGTTTCAATTATTTTTCCAATTTTGCAATGTTTTTAATATATCTTCCAATTTCAACACTTTTATCAGGTATGTAGGTGCAACAATGTTGCGCCTTCAGCATTTTACAGACTCCGCCCTCTTTTGCCAATAATATATCAAGAGCAAGTCGATCTTGCAAAACCATAGATCTGATCGCAACCATTTCAGTATTGATCATCAAGAACCCTCCAGCAGTGTCAGTAGATAACCGATCTACTACTGTGGATAGCTGACACATTTTTCGTGAATTCAGAATTACTCCCACTGAAGGTATCAATGCACTGAAAATGTCACCTACTATTTCATAAAAACGAGCTCTTTTTATACATGTTAGTTCCTTTGTGTCTTCATTGCTTCCAGTGATTCTTCTCACATGGTACACCTTTGGGAATACTATTCCAAAATAGCAACTCCCGTACCAATGATCAGGCAACCTGAAATAAGATTTATTGCCACACACGTAATAAATTCCAGGAAATACTGGATCTGTTCCACCTTTTAGTCCCCATCCCCCATTAACTAGGAAATTATGTTTGCATTCATTGGAACCAATAAATACATTAATATTTTCAGTCTTTAATCTATGGAGGCAGATCTTCCCTTTCTTTTCAAAGTCCAACGCCATAGCAGCATGAGTCTTGCCAGTTTTATAAATTTCATCTTTCTCAGTCAATTGAGGTATCTGTGGTTTCGGTTCAGAAGCCCTTCTCTGTCCTGTCTCCTTTGCTCAACTAAATTCAAAAATATATTTTCTTCTTCGTGTAATTTACATGTTAAATTGTGCTTGTGTGCTTCGGCTATATCTATTGTCTTCAAGGTTAGAAATTATTCTCCCAGAAACTGTGTGTCTTTAGTTCTAAGAACTGGGTTCATGCTCTTTCGCATAGGAACCTTGGAAAAAATCACATCTACATTAGAATAATAATATTGTAGTTTTCCTGTTCTATAAAACAAACTTGCTAAAACGCTACAAGATATACTGTATGTTAATGGAATATGATGATATGTCACACCTTCTGCTACTGATGCTGGTAATTTCATGCACACATAACAATCACGAACTTCCATTGTGTCCACGTACTGCACTAGCAACTTTGTAAATACATTTAAAGCAGTGTCATTGTCTGTTACAGTGTGGGGTAGATCTAACTCATCTGGTGCTTCTAGGTCTACTTTGTCTCCTTTTGTCTTATTCTCATCTGGTGGTTCTAATGCTACCCTATTTCCTTTAATGTTAGCTACTTTCTCATTAATTTCTGTGTTATTCCCTTCTTTTGTAACCATCAAATACGGGATGGCTACTGTCAGTACTAACCAAACAAGGAGTACTAAAAATATACTACATATGCATATTCTACAACATTTTTGTACACAATTTCGTTTTGGTTTTCCAGCAGCCCTATCATCAGCCATTTTCAGTCAAGAAGATTTCTCTTCTATACTTTCGATTTGCTTGTGGAATTCAAAATTCCTTTGGGAAATTTTCAGGTTGGTCTCACTTCTTCAATAATCGGTTCTGCAATTATTTCTTCATCAATTTCTTCATTTAAATGTAGATTCTCGAATTCTTCAAGAATTACATAGGTCCATTCGGGGCCCTTGAATTTATTGTTCAATATTCTCAATCTTTGACTTTGTCGTCTGGGCTGTTAAGCAGATGTTCCCGACTGACTAGAAATTTTGTTTACTTGGTCAGGTTCTTGATTAACTGTTAAGTTGTGGCACAACTTGGTCATCTTCGTCTTCAGATTTCCTCTCTGTCTGACCCTGTCCAGGGCTTACTCCTGTACCATCCTGTTCTGCCTGGATGTGTTCTTCTCCCTAGGCTGACCCTGTTCAGGTTTTATCTGGTTTTTCTCTATTCGTCTACCTGAACTTGTTTTTCTTTTCCTAACTGGTCCTACTCAGGTCTTATTGCACTTTAAGTTTCTGCAGCCCGAACGTGTTCTTCTAGACCTATCTGTCCCTCCTCAGACTCATGTATTGTTGCATCAGGCTGAGTAGATTGTTCTCTCCTTATCTGTTCCTGCTCAGGTTCTCCAACAGCTGTATCACCTCTTTCCTGAGCTGGTTCTTCTATACCTGACTGGTCCTCACTACTCTCCTGTCTTTCTAAACGGATTTGGCTTCTTGTTCTCACATTTACTTCAGGTATGTCAACCACTGGTATCCAGTCATCCTGACTTGTGCTTGGTTGTTCTCGATCAGCTATTTCATCACCTGTTATTCTAGATCCTTCAGCTGTACAACCTTCTGCAGCCTCAACTGCTTGTGTATGTTGAAAACCTTCTGTGCCAGGTGCTGGTACTCTCTTGGTATGGCTTACATGAATCCAATTAGGTAAGCCTGCACATTTCACTGCTGTGGTTGTAACCAACATAACTTGCTGTGGTTTTCCTCACCTGTATGCTAGACACGATTCTCGAGTGTGTTCTTTCACCACCACCCAATTACCAGGATTCAGATCATATGCTTGATTCGGCTGCCTGGCAACTGCATCTTCTCCAACCTGGTTGGAGATTGAACGAACTAGGTCAGATAGTTCTTTGCAATATTCCAATACCAAATCATCATATATTCAACAGTTTGTTTCCTGGTATACATGCCTGCCTCATTGCTCTTCCCATGAGCATTTCATGGGGACTCAACCCTGTATTCCTATCAGGAATGCTTCTGAGCCCCATCAGAACAAGAGGTAAAGCATCAGGCCAATCCAGTGGGGTAGATGCACATATCTTTCCCAGTCTTGCTCTTATAGTGCCATTCAGTTGTTCTACCACTCCAGAAGCCTCTGGGCGGTATGCACAGTGCAGTTTTTGTTCAATTTTAAACGCTTCACAGATTAGTCAAATTACTTTGTTATTAAAATGAGACCCTCTATCTGATTCCAAAGTTACTGGAAAACCAAATTGCGAAAACAGTTGCCTCAGCAAAAGTTTGAAAACTGTTATACTGTCATTTCTTCTTGTAGGGTATGCCTCCACCCACCGTGAAAACAGACTATTACAAGTATGTACTTCAATCCTCTGCAAGGGGGCAGTTGAATAAAGTCAATATGTAGTCTTATAAATGGACCTTCTGCTTTTCTAATTGTTCCCATACAGACCACTGTCTTTTGTCCTGGATTTATTTGTTGACAAATTAAGCATCTCTGGAATAGACTCTCTGCTATACTCCTGAACTTGGTATTAAACCAATCCTGTCTAAAGAGTCTGATCATGGCATCCCTGCCTATGTGAGTGTCTCCGTGATACATTCTAGCCATTTCTGAAAGCATGCAGTCTGGCATTACTGGCCTGCCAACTGGGCAAATCCATACATCATCTTCTGGCCTCTTTTGGCACCCAACTTTTACCCATTCTTCCTTTTGCTTCACCTCTGCCTCATCTTGCAGTTGTCTTACTTATTCCCATATCACTAATCCTGAAAGTAGCATAAGTTGGCAGCTGATTCCATTTGTTTCAATTTTCTTGTTCATTGCCATTTTATATTTGGCACAATGTTGGGCAACTTGCAACTTGGTCAGCATACCTGTTACCAGCTGTCACATAGTCATTTCCTGACTGATGTGCGGCACACTTGACCACCGCCACATTTTTTTGGCAATTGTATTGCTTCAAGCAATTCTTTTACAAATTTTTCATTTTTAATTGGGGATCCTGAAGTAGTCAAGAAATCCCTCTGCATCCAAAGTTGGCCAAAATCATGCACTACCCCGGAACCATACTAGCTATCAGTAAAAATGGTTACTTTCCAATTTTTCCCAATTTTGCATGCTTTAATCAAAGCCACCAATTCGGCTACTTTTGCAGATTTGACTCCTGGCCAATAGGATGCTTCGACTATTCCAGCCAAGGTACATACAGCGTAAGCAGCACTCAGCCCTCCCTCCTCATGGCACATACAAGAGCCGTCTACAAACAACTCATGTTCTACATTTTTCAGGGGTTCTTCCTGCATGTCTGGACGGGGCTTAGTACAAAGCTCCGTCACATCCAGACAATCGTGTTCGACTTCATCCATCACTTCTTCTCCATAGGCATCTGGTAACAAGGTGGAAAGGTTCAATACTGTACACCTGACTATTGTCACATTTTCACCACCTAAGATGATTCTTTCATATTTGGTCATCCGGCTAGGAGTGAGATATTGAGTTTGAGTTCTTGTTAATAGAATCTCCACTGAATGTGGGACGTGCACTTTTACTGGATGTCCCATCACAATTGACTCACTTTGTTCTAGACTTGTACAGGTTGCAGCTACTTCTTTTAAACAACCAGGTAAAGCTGAGGCTACAGGGGCCAAAGTAGCAGAGAAATATGTCACAGGTCCTCGCATCAAGCCATGTCTCTGAGTTAAAACCAAGAGTGCACAACTATTCCTCTCACAACAAAACAGTGCGAATTCTTTTGAATAATCTGGCATTCCTAATGCTGGGGCTTCACATAGACATTTACGTAATTTTACAAATGCTTCTATACTTTCATCATACCATTCTATTGGATCTTTTGCTCGTTTCTTGGTCATTTGTATTAGGGGTTTGGACAATAAGGAAAACCCTACAATCCACTGCCTACAGTATCCCACAACCCCAAGGAACATTCTGATTTCTCTCTGGGTTTGCAGCAATTTCATTTGCCATATTATTTCTATTCTTTCAGACGTCACTCTCCTCACTCCACGTTCTATTTGGTGTCCAAGATAGTTGACTCCGGTTTGGCAAAACTGTAATTTTTCTGGGGACACTTTATGCTGACCTTCAGCCAAATGGTTCAACAAGGCAATCGAATCAGCAACACAGTCATCTCTTGTTTTGGATGCAACTAGTAAGTCATCAATATACTGCACTAATACTGACTCTCTGGGTAACACTAAGGTTTCTGGCGAGAACTCTGCCTCAATTGGATCTACTGGTATGTATTGTGACAAACAGCATGTCATTTTTGGCAGTTTAATATCGTAGCACAAACTAAAACAGAGTTCTAAACCATGTTTTTGTTTCCCCTATTTAAAACTGCCAAAAACAAAATGGCAGTTTAAGACTGTCACATGCTCTAATCTTCCCCTCCAAAAATTAAGGACACAGTGTTAACCTTTGATGTCGGAGGTAATTCTTGGAGGGGGATCTCGGAGAGCGGGTGACAGGTGCGAACATTTTATTTTTGTCCGTTTTCAAAACTGCAAATCAGGTTTCAGCATGCTGGAATCGGGATGCGGGAGACTAGCCTTGAAATCGGCAGTCTGCATCGGGAGGGATGGCATGTATGGCACTGCTCCAGTGCTTATAATGGGAGTAGGCAGGGCTTTAAGCGGGATTAAAAAACTGGAGGGTCTCTCAAAGGGGCGTGGCAGATGTAACTAAGGATGTGGCTTAAAGCACGTAAGCTGAAAACGTATGCATAGCTTAGTGTGCCGTCCAAATGGTGTTTTGCTACTTCTGTCATTACATCCAGATATATAATACAGCAAGTAACATTACACTTACAACAAACCAGTCCTATTCACTTTGTCAATGGTTGTTAGTTGCATAAGATAAATACCCAACAACCACGCCTTCGTAGTATAGTATATTGAAAATGCTTCAGTTCTGAAATGATGGGGTTGTAAAAGAACTATAACAAGTCTCTTTGAAGTTACGTCAAAGGCACTGAAGGGTGGTACTTCTGCAGAGTTAAGATTTAATTTTTTTATGGTGAGGGAAAAAAGAGAGAACCCGATGGGGACCCATTTCTGCACCTGCTTTTAAGAACTGCAAGTGCTGAGCACTGCTAAGACCCGGCCCACTTAAAGCCCTGGGAGTAGGACCACGTAAATGGTAAACTCAACCTGTTTCCTTCAGGGAAAGGACTTTCTCTGGATTGCACGACCACTTGTAAGAAGGTAGGTAATAGTTTATTGCATAATTTATCTTAAAAAGCAATGCAGTCCATACATGATAAAACAGCCTAATAAATGCTAGTAATATAAAAATATCAATCATCAACTGCCAATTAGTATCTGATAACGCCGGATTCTTATCTTATCATTCCTAAGAATCCTCGGCCGACTGGACCTTTTTCCCTGCTGTAAGGTGTAAAGGGGAGAAGACAAATTCATTTAAATCAAACCAATAACCAATCAAGTCCGACTCTGAAGAATCACTTACTCCGAATCAAGTTTAGGGGATTTATTACAAAGCCAAAAATACTTGAACATACAAGCACCTCATGATGAGGTTAAAGAAATACATGGGCACTAATGCAAAATTCATCCTACGTAGTAATCGAGTTCTATGAAGCATGAAAAGAATAAGGAACTCTAAAAATATCAAGCAAAAGATAACTGCTCCGACGTCTAAGTCAGTCTTCATGGATACCTGCAAAGAAATATGTTAATCTGTCCCTACTCTATTACTAAGGTGACATCCCTACTTAGCATCTCCCAGACAAGTCCAATGGAAAAGGTGTCAGCACGTGAAGACTTCTGAAGGAGAGTAGGATCTGCACTTATGTTGCCCCCACTTTTTTTCTGATGTATACACTGGTTTCTGGCTACAGTCTGGCTGGGTCCCTGCTAATCAGGGCCCCAGTCTCACTGATCTCTCTAAACAACTTGGAGTGCATATTAGATGCACTAGTGATTGGTTACTGTGGTGCCTTATGAGCCCCTAGTATATGGTACCTTAGATACCAAGGGCATAGGTACTTTACAGGCCTACCAGGGGCTGAAGCATGTATTATGCCACCCCTGGGAAGCAAACTAAATCTGACACCTCAGGCCTGCTACTGCAGCCTGGGTGAGGGAGTGTTAGCACTCCTCACTGAGATATAGGTTCCTATATCTCACCATACACACACATATACACCTATCAGTCACCCCTATGGCAGGCCCTATCAATCCTGAGGGCAGGGTGCTTGGTTTACAATGTGAGGGGGTGCCTCTGCCTGAGCAGGGCCCCTCTGCAGCTGGCAGGGTCCATCCCCTGTGGCTGTTTGTGGATGCGGTTAAACCATATACTCTTCAGTGCATTATAACCTCCCGGTTAATGCTAACTTTGGAATGACTGCATCAAAACATGTCGTGTTTGGTGTTAAACATCTTGGAATCATATCCCCACATCAGTCCATGATGTGGGAGTATGATCCCACCCTTCTAGAGGGGATGACATGTACCCACTGTAGTAAAACGACAGAAATCTGAAAGAGCCCTGGCATCACAAAATGGATGCCACCAGCACAGACACTGGGCTGCCCTCCTGCTGCTGACTGAAACTCGCAGTGGAGGATGCCCAACAATAGGCATCCTGTCACAGGGAGGTGTCACCACCTTCCAGACAGGATTTAGTGTATTGGAGCTGGGTGGGTGCACTCTTAGAGTGCTTTGAAGTCCTGCACTGGGGGAGCAGTAGGCTCCTCTGTGCATATGCCAGCTCAAACCGGTTCAGGGGCTACCAGCCTCTGCTCTGGCGCGAAACTGGACAAAGGGGAGTGGGTGTAACCATCCACCCCCCTGACCCTCGTAGAGGAGTGGTCATAGAGCTAGTCCCTCCCTTTCTTTCACTATAGGATAGGTACACCTTGCCATTGCAAGTTAGATAACCCTGGACGACGCTTTACAAGAAGAATCCTGGCCCTTCGATGTTCCACTACCTTTGGAAGACAGAAAAATCTCCCTTGGAGTAAAGGAGTGACTCCCCTGCTTGGCAGGCACCAAAACGTGAAACAACGGTCACAAACATTCCCGCTCTCGCCGGAGTCCGAAGTCCCTGCAACCCCAGAAGTAGATTTCCTGACCTCTCATCGGCCATTTTGAGTCCCCAGTGAAGCTGTGGCATCTGGACCCCACGAGTGACAAAGAACTGCAATACCTGGGAACCGTGCACTATTGTTGAGTGCAACCCCTTCATGACGTTCAATGAACTTGTGCTTTGGACCATTTTTGGCCCAAGCCTCCAGCAGGTTTTGCAGCAAAAATCAGAGGCCTACCGCGTCCCGAGTGACCGTGGGCTCCTGTGAAGCATTTCCTCAAGAGGCATCTTTGCGATCCCTTGCCCATTGGCTAGCGGGTCCCCCGAAGACTTTCTTCTCAACTCAAAGGGCTCCCCTAGTTGCTCCAGGCCTGCCCTCACTTACCCTTGCTGGGTAAGTCCCTCAGACCTTGCTGGTCTGCACCATCGACTTTCTTCACTTTATACAAGACTTGCTTTTGCCAAGGCTTGTTGACTTCAATCTGGTTGCTGACATCGCCATCAGCTGCAGACTTTGTGGGACACTCTGAATTCAGCTGGTGGTCATCTTCGATCACTCCTGGACCTCGTGAGCGAAGAGTCAAAACACCCTCGACGACCTGGAATCACCCAACATCCGTGGACATCCATCTTCCTGGCCCCGGGTCACTGGCAAGTGACTGTGAACACTGTCCCTTCAATTTTCAGGTCTTCTACATCCAGAATCCAGCCTTCGATTTGACCGGACACTTCTTCAGTCAACGCAAGCAACAAGTCTTCTTTGGTCTCCATAGAAAACAGTGACGCGACATGACACCAAAAGACACCTATGCACCCGGGTTCCCTGGGTGAGTTAACTCGTGCACTCCGGTGCCCTAGTGTGTGTTGGCCCTCGAATTACTTACCTTGTAAGTGGCTTGCTTGTAGACTTCCTCGAAGTACCCTAAAACTTTAAAAATCAAACCGCGACTTGCTCTATTGTAATCAATAGTGAACCCGCGTCTGTGTTCACACACTGCACGCGTCTCCCGTGGGCCTGTTACTTACCTGCTAACACTGCAGTCGTGAAGCCCCAGCGATTCTACAGGCCCTAGGCCTTGTCATTCTGCAAGTCGACTTTCCTAAACCTCTTTTTTAGTATATGGTCTGAAACGCCCCTAGGGCCCCAGCCATATTCGTGCTTAACTTATTGTGAAACGTTGATATTTGAATGTGTACATGGCTTCTAATCTCATAAAGAGATTAGTAGAGTGTGTCTAGAAATAAATACATATATATATTTGATATATACACCTGTGTGGTGTCCTTTCATTTGATAATTCAAGAGATTATAAGGTAAAACAAGCTGCTTTACATTCCTCTGAGACTTAGCCTGAAGGCTGCTCTCCACAGCTACCACTAGGATAGCTTTCTTTAAAAGGTTGTCTTAACTAGTGACCAGCATATGCCAGGCCAACTTCTCACAACTTCCTAAGAAGTACACTCACGTTCAAAGTATCAGAAACCAAAGCTATTGCTCCATTCTAAGCCTCCTTCCTCAGTATCGATCCCTTCCTTCTACCCTCTAACGGCTCTCTGCTCCATCTGCCCTCATCTGCCGCTCATCTTTTGGGGCACTGTCCCTAATACAAAATGTACAGCATAAAGGACCCCCCTCTTCAACACCTCCTCTGGCTGAGCACCTCTCGTAGGTGATTTTACACCAAAACTTGTATTTCGTCCAGCAACGGTTGATGTGTCCTTGAGTCCCAGGCTCCCTCAGAGCAGAAAGTATCATCCTCCAATTATCAGCATTCCTGGAGACTCTTGTAACCATTCTCCACCATACCTAACTCCTGAACCAAAAGGGTTAGTCTTAGCTAACGAGGATGGTGTCCTTGCACCTGCAACAGAAGCTTGAGAACTGCACATCCTTACACGCACATGACTGTCACTGACTATCTCCAAATGAGAGCCCATCCAAGGAAATATACTTAGGCCTGCACAATTCAGCTAACATAAGAAATACGATTAGGCCTTTCATAGCAAAACGTGAACATTCATTTAGGCCTCTATACATCAAGAATTACACACATTAATAAATGTTTGCATTAATAATCCTACACTTCAACACTTTAAGGTACAATTAGTCATTTCTAAATATGCAGACTTTAATATGATGGACGTTTAAATCTAATGCATTACATTATACATGAGCAATTCATTAGGCAGTTGCAATGAGCAACAAAAACTATATAATCACATTTAAGTGACACTCTACTCTCTCGAGTGGCACAAATTATTTTTCTAATATTATAATCACACGTTGCGTTACTACTCATACAATTCTAATGATCAGTTTTAGTACAACACGGGATTATATGCGGGTGCGGACTATGCATGATTATGATGCACCCATACAATTTTCAGAACATCATGACGCTCTATCAGTTCCCCCCTGTGATGACTAGTGTCATCACAACATTACCATTCCCTGGAGAAAGAACCGACCTAAACAGAGCTTGTAACCATTCTTCCCTGTCAGAACTTCTCTAGATTCTTGATTTTCTGATAGTGACTGTCCTGCAGTCTAGCCATCCTTATCTCTTGCTCCCTAAGGGACCTTTCAACTTGGTTCGCCTTGTACCACTGATAAGCTCTGGCAAATCCCCAAAAGCAAACCACACAAACTACGATGATAATGATAGGCTTCAAAATATAACCAAGAATACCCTTTCCCGAATTCGTAAACCAATTTCCCACTCTGCCAAATCCTTTACTAACTTTTTCCCAAACACCTTCTTTCGTCAGATCCTGGCTCTCATGATGGATCACAGTGATGTTACTTATATATTTCTCCAGATCTTTGCTGTTGTCTGGTATATAAGTACAGCACCCTTGAACCTTCAACATTTTACAGACTCCGTCCTCCTTTGCCAGTAAAACATCTAAAGCAAGGCGGTTCTGTATCACCATCGTCCTTATCAACAACATCTCTCCATCAACCAGTATCAACGACTTAGCTGTATTAGTCGACAACTTGTAAACTACAGTCACCAACTTTCTAATCTTCACATCATTCAGAATCACTCCCAAACTTTGCATTGCTGCTCCAAAGATATCTCCAATCACTGCTCCTGCACTAGTATTTCTCCTTGCTCTAGAATGCTTTTCACCTTCCAGAAGTTCTAATTCCTCTGCAAGGTAGATTTTAGGGAAGATAATTCCCATATAACATGTACAATACCAATTCACAGGCAATCTCACATGAGCATTCTTTCCACACACATAATACACTGTTGGCACCACTTGCACCGGACCTTGCAAAAAGTTCTTTGCGGACTCTATCATGGTGAAAACATGATCACACATGCTCTGTCCCACATAGACCTTATCATAATAGGTCTGCACACGTTTCACACACAGCTTCCCCTTCTGCACTAAGTCCAGCACTATAGGGCCATAGCTCCCCTTGGCTCTGTGAGCTCTCTCCTCTGTCCAATCTACTGGACTATCTCCGGTGTTACGCGTTTGTGTTAACTGTCTATACCTATCTTAATAATAATAATTTTATAATAATAATAATAAACAAATTTATAAAGCTCATGGTTACACTGGGCTAGTGTGTCCCCGCGCTGCAGAACAGGCCCATGACACCCCTGTCGAAATACAATCCCAACCCGTTTGAGCTCCCTACTACTCTATTCAGAGGGGGAAAGATAAGGTTTCAGCTCCTTACGGAAGGTCATCTCTGAGCCCTCCGTCCTGAGCCCCCACGGGAGTTTGTTCCATTGTTGTGCTGCCACAAAGCTAAAGGAGCGCCCGCCCATCCTTGCTCTCTTGATGGTAGGCATGATGACCTGCCCCTTCCCGCTAGACCTTAATTGACGGGTAGGGGCATAGGAGGTTATGGAGGTTGATCTACGGATTTCTTCTCTACACTCGGTAGTGAACAGGTCAGGTTATGTCTATGGGCATAGGCTGTGTCTAATGTTGTAGTCGGTATGAAATACTTCCCAATCCTGTCTTCCTGCTTATAATAATCATACTTATTCAGGTGCTTGTAAGCTGGTACCTCTGAAAGCACTGCATAGTAATTCGAAAATAAGTACTCATAATGGCCTCTCCCATAGAACATACTAAGCAACAAACTACATGAAATTCCATATGTCAGTGGAAGATAATGTTACTTAATACCCTCGTCCACTGAAGAAGGCAACTGCATACACACATACCAATCTTTCGCATCCATAGCCTCAACATATTCGTATAGCAGCTTGGCATACGTATTAAGCTTGAAATCACCTCTAGACAAATCTACATGCAATCTACGATTATTCTGATCTAGCATAGCCTTTTCATCTCATATGATACCCTCTTTCTTGGTCAAAGTACTGGGTGTAGACGTTCCCTTGACCTCTACGACTTCTACCTCATGTGGAATAACCTCCCGGAACTCACTACTCCCGGCATCAGTTACTGCGTAAGTCCACTCCGGGGCAGCGTATCTCTGGCAAGGCACTCTTTTCCTTTTTGATCTTCTCAGACTTTGCGTTTGTTCTTCCTCACTCTCTTCCAACTCAGAGACCTCAGACACATGGGCAAGATCTCTCTCGGGAGCCAGTCTCAGATGCAGCCTTCTCTGTCTCCCAGGCCCGGCTTCTTCTGCGCTTCTGGCTCTTCTGCTTCCTTCTTAGTCACTCTGCGTACCACATCCTTCCGCTGCGTCTGACTCGATGCCACTCCCAACGTCACTTTCTTCCTTAGAGTCAATATCTGGGTTATGGATAACGTGACCCTCCTCAGCCTGGTCTGGTGAGCAACCAGCTTCGTCAGCGACCCTAACAGCTTGACTTGTCCTCTCTTGTGGCCCTGCTGCCACAGCTGGATTTTCATTTGTGAGAGGAGCTGTTTCTTCCAAGGGTGCTGAAACTCTGTGGGTGTGGGTAGCATGTTCCCAGTTTGGCAATCCTCCGCACATCACTGCTGTGTTCGTCACCAGTATCACCTAATAGGGGCCTCGCCACCGAGCATCCAGGCAGCTATTTCTCACGTGCTTGCGAACAAGTACCCAGTCTCCTGGGCACAAATCCTGGCATAGGTCACTTGAAGCTGGAACAGCGGCAGCCTGCACCTGCTGAGACACAGAACGGACCACATCAGCTAGTCCCTTGCAGTAATCAAGGATTAATGCAAAAACAACAGTTGATGGATAGAAGGCAGAACAATGTCATACATTCATCCCAGTACAGAGATCTGGGCCTAAATCCATCGTTTTTTTGTTCACCATGCCATTCCAGTTTGAACCCAGCTATATGCACATCAGTCTTGACCCTGTGCCTCATGGGAACAGTCCAGCCCAAACTGCTAAGCCAGGTCCTCCCTGGACTGGAAACAAGCATCCTAGGACCGGTTTCGGGGTTTCACCCCTCTCAGCCTGGATAGCTTGATTCCAGTGGCATGGAGAGCACGGGAACCACATCTGGTCATACCCATCCCACTCGGGGTGACAAATGCAAAAACAACAGTTGATGGACAGAATGCAGAACAATGTCAGACATTCACCCCAGTACAGAGATCTGGGCCTAAATCCATCGTTTTTTTGCTCACCATGCCATTCCAGTTTGAACCCAGCCATATGCAAATCAGTCTTGACCCTGTGCCTCATGGGAGCAGCGCAGCCCAAACTGCTAAGCCAGGTCCTCCCTGGACTGGAAACAAGCATCCTAGGACCGGTTTTGTGGTTTCACCCCTCTTCAGCCAGGATAGCTTGATTCCAGTGGCATGGAGAGCACGAGAACCACGTCTGGTCATACCCGTCCCACTCGGGGTGACAAATTCAAAAACAACAGTTGATGGACAGAATGCAGAACAATGTCATACATTCACCCCAGTACAGAGATCTGGGCTTAAATCCATCGTTCTTTTGCTCATCATGCCATTCCAGTTTGCACCCAACCTGGAATGGCATGCCTCATGGGAACAGTCCAGCCCGAACTGCTAAGCCAGGTCCTCTCTGGACTGGAAACAAGCATCCTAGGACCGGTTTCAGGGTTTCACCTGTCTTCAGCCAGGATATCTTAATTCCAGTGGCATGGAGAGCACGGGAACTACGTCTGGTCATACCCGTCCCACTCGATGTGACAAATGCAAAAACAGCAGTTGATGGACAGAATGCAGAACAATGTCATACATTCACCCCAGTACAGAGATCTGGGCCTAAATTCATCGTTTTTTTGCTCACCATGCCATTCCAGTTTGAACCCAGCCGTATGCAAATCAGTCTTGACCCTGTGCCTCATGGGAACAGTCCAGCCCGAACTGCTAAGCCAGGTCCTCCCTGGACTGAAAACAAGCATCCTAGAACCAGTTTCGGGGATTCACCCTGTTTCAGCCAGAATAGCTTGATTCCATTGGCATTTAGAGCACGGGAACCACGTCTGTTCATACCCGCCCCACTCGGGGTGACAAACGCAAACACAACAGTTGATGGACAGAATGCAGAACAATGTCATACATTCATCCCAGTACAGAGATCTGGGCATAAATCCATCGTTTTTTTGCTCACCATGCCATTCCAGTTTGAACCCAGCTATATGCAAATCAGTCTTAACCCTGTGCTTCATGGGAACAGTCCAGCTCGAACTGCTAAGCCAGGTCCTCCCTGGACTGGAAACAAGCATCCTAGGACCGGAAGACATGGCTTGGCAGTTCGGGCTGGACTGTTCCCATGAGGCACAGGGTCAGACTGATTTGCATATGGACATGTCTGAACTGGGGTGGCGGAGTGAGCTAAAGAATGATGATGGATTAAACCCAGATCAGTTGCCTGGGGGTGAGTGCTTGCAATGTTCAACACTCTGTCCATCGTTCCCTTTGGTTTTGCATTGTTCGCTCTAAGTTGGAAGGGTATGCCCAGACGTGGGTCCCTTGCTCACTTTGCCACTGGATTCAAGCTAGCCTGGCTGATGATGGCTGATTATCTAGAAATCGGTCCCAAGATGCTTGTTTCCGGTCTAGGGAAGACATGGCTTGGCAGTTTGGGCTGGACTGTTCCCATGAGGCACAGGGTCAGACTGATTTGCATATGGCCATGTCTGAACTGGGGTGGCGGAGAGAGCTAAAGAATGATGATGGATTAAACCCAGATCAGTTGACTGGGGGTGTGTGCTTGCAATGTTCAACACTCCATCCATCGTTCCCTTTGGTTTTGCTTTGTTCACCCTAAGTTGGCAGGGTATGCCCAGACGTGGGTCCCTTGCTCACCTTGCCACTGGATTCAAGCTAGCCTGGCTGATGATGGCTGATTATCTAGAAATCGGTCCCAAGATGCTTGTTTCCGGTCTAGGGAAGACATGGCTTGGCAGTTTGGGCTGGACTGTTCCCATGAGGCACAGGGTCAGACTGATTTGCATATGGCCATGTCTGAACTGGGGTGGCGGAGAGAGCTAAAGAATGATGATGGATTAAACCCAGATCAGTTGACTGGGGGTGTGTGCTTGCAATGTTCAACACTCCATCCATCGTTCCCTTTGGTTTTGCTTTGTTCACCCTAAGTTGGCAGGGTATGCCCAGACGTGGGTCCCTTGCTCACCTTGCCACTAGATTCAAGCTAGCCTGGCTGATGATGGCTGATTATCTAGAAATCGGTCCCAAGATGCTTGTTTCCGGTCTAGGGAAGACATGGCTTGGCAGTTTGGGCTGGACTGTTCCCATGAGGCACAGGGTCAGACTGATTTGCATATGGCCATGTCTGAATTGGGGTGGCGGAGTGAGCTAAAGAATGATGATGGATTAAACCCAGATCAGTTGACTGGGGATGAGTGCTTGCAATGTTCAACACTCCGTCCATCGTTCCCTTTGGTAATCAAGGATTAGGTCATCAGTGATGTTTATCAAAGCTGTAGACGGAATTGCTAGTAATCGCATTGCCCACCCCATCAGGATCTCATGCTGGGAAAGACCAGTTCTTCTATCTAGTACTGCAAACAACATTCACAAGGAACTCATTTGAAATTGTTAATCTATTTCATACAACGACAATGGTTGCTTATGAATCAATCTCACATATGTAAGCCATGAACAAAAGGGAATAAAGTAAGACTAAATTAATAATAATAACAGTAGGCCCTCAAAAGACCAATTTTCTTTCAAAAGATTTTTTTCAAGCCTCAGCAGAGGACTTTATTTAATAAACACTTTTTAAATCACATATAAAACATTTCATATATACAAGCAATCTTTTCTTTCTTACATTCGCAGTGCAAAGTGATCCCCAGTGAAAAAACCATAACCTTTTGTATTGTGACCAAACAGAGAAAAGCAAAAAGATACACGGTTATTGGAAAAAATATAAGGACAGTTTATATACAATATACAGTGATTCAGTCAAGGCTGTCTCTTATTTTTGTTGTCGACGGCGTTTCGACCCACTTTTAAATACCGGGTCTTATCAAGACTGTATTTCTGGAGACTAAAGAAAGAAAGAAAGGGGGAATATATCTATAATATTATCAATTTTAATATAATGCTCGAAAAAATAAAGTTAAAAATACTGAGGGCATAAAAGTTCTAGGCTTACCGGTATGAAACATACATTCGTCCATATAGGATCCAGTATGCGAAAGGATGTCGCGGATGGAGAAATTATATCCAAACCTATGGGCAGGGAATGTTACTTTTAGTGAAGGTTTAATCGTGCAATTCTTATTAGAATCACCCCAGTGCCGTATAATATAATACACTTACTTGGAGGGTTTTTTTTGTGTGTCCAAGAATGTATTGAGAAAGTTGTAGGATAATTAGACTTTGGTTAGACTTCTTAGGATATTGTTGACTCCTACTTCCAAACTACTGCAATAAGTTGGAAACCTTCATTACTATCCATATTTCAAAGATAAATGGACCAACATAAAAATATCAATCCGTTACTCACATCTTAATTATGATTTCGGGGAGAAGAACTGGTCTTCCTCTTCTAATGATGACACTGACGAAAAACGAAGCATCAGCGCTCACTCCCTGGAAATAATTCCATACTCCATAGATTAATATTCTTCCCTATGATATTAACGGGGTTTTTTACTAAATTCAAAGGTACACTTACTTAGTTGATTTGGTACGTATTTATTCCATACTCCGGCTGTGGCGGTATCATTCTCGCTCGCGCAAACCGGAAATGGCTCATTTCCGTTTATAAAGGGTTCAAAAAAACGGCAAGAGTGGCGGCCATCTTTTAATGGCAATTAGTATACCTCTTTTGCTATAGGGATACTGTTCCCAATAGATCGAGGAGAGTAAGCCGCTGATATAGTACTTATTTAATCCGTGCTTTGGTTATGGCGATATCATTCTCACTCGTACGAGGACCCGGAAGTGACTGGTTTTCATTTGTTAAAGAACGAGAGACGAGACGGCCAAAGTGGCAGCCATCTTTTAGTGACGATTAGTCAACCCCTTCAACTATAGAAATGTTATTTAAAAATAAATCAACAAAACCAAATCATAAATCTAGACTAAAAGATTACAGAGATTACTTTCTTTGTGAATTATTTCATAAAAGATTCTATATATACAAAGGTGAGGAATTGGGGCAGCAAGTTTGGTGGCCATCTTTAAACGATAGATAAATGCATCTCATTATCACTCAAGGGAATAATTATAATTGATCTTATAGACGAAGATAAGTTATAATGTCACTTCCTCCTGTATTTTGGACTTTCAATTCTTGTATCTGAATAAAAGAGGATCATCGATAATAGACAAACAAAACACATTTCATTCATAAGATGCAATGAAAACATCCACTATTCCCAACGTCCTTCTTATAAATGTGATAACATCTCTATACCTTCAACAAATTATTTTGACACCAAGATATAATGTCCAATCATTAGCGGTGTGGTCTTTGATCATTAACAACAATAATATTTGTAGAAAAAACAAACAGTTAATCACAAACGGACAAATCAAAGCACAATAGTACTGTACTAGTCATAACAGTGTGAACATGTTCTTTACATACTTTGTATCACACCACTGTGTAAGCAAAACACGATATACAAATCCCTATATATCAGGTAATGTACAGTATTCTACTTTCTAACAGAGCCCTGTCAGAGACATCAGAAAGAGGGGGGAAGGAAGGGAATACATGAATTATAAGCACACGCTAATATTCTTCAATGTAAGCTTATAAACCTTCACCACTCCTCAAGACTATTTAAACCATTTTTGATCGAACCACATTTGTCTATCCATTTGCATTCAAGAGTCTGAAGAATCAGGGAGATATCTCCTCCCCTAGGTGGCATTTTTGCTTTTTCCACAACCTGCCAAAGTAGATCATTTGCTGTGTGATCCTTTTCAATAACATGATCTACCAGAGGGGCATTCAACACTTTGCACCGAATACGGCTCCTGTGTTGGCCAATTCGCGCCTTTACTGGTTGCGTCGTCTGTCCTATGTAAATTAAATTACATGGACAACAGATACAGTAGATGACGTTAGATGAAGCGCAATTCGTCAGATCATACAATTTAACATTGATGTTACCATGTGTGAAGAATTTTGTTTCTTTCATCAGACCACAGGCTACACAATTACCACATTTATAGTGTCCCGTTATCGCTGGTAACGACCATAATTCCTGTATGGTCCTGTTATTTTGACATATACTGGTATCTGAATGAACCAAGTGATCTCTGATGTTTTTTCCTTTTCTAAAGGAAAACAGGGGCATTTCTTTACAAGAGTCCATGGTGTTCAAAGTGGACCAATGTTTTTTGATTATCCTCTGTATCTGCGTGCTCCATGGGCAGAAGGTGGTAACACGTACAATTTTTTTTATTGGTTCTCTCACTGTTTTTTCCAATAAAACCTCCCGGGGGCTAAACCAGGCTCTTTTCATTGAGGTTTTTATCAACCTTTTTGGATAACCTCTTTCCCGCAACCGTGCACTCAGAATATTGGCCTCTACGAAAAAATCTTGTTTTTCTGTGCAATTTCGTCGCAGTCTCAAAAATTGGCCATATGGTAGGCCATCTCTAAGAGATCTAGGATGGAAACTGTTATACTGCAACAAAGTATTCCTATCGGTCGGTTTTCGATACAGTGTAACATTTAGATGATCATCTCGACACCTTATTTTCAGGTCTAGAAAAGGTACCATTTCTTTACTTTTATGATAAGTAAAAGTAAGTGCCGATTGACATGCATGCACCACACAGTCCATCAATACCAATCCCAGAGCAGTATTATTAGATAAATTAGAACGGGCGAAAAAGAAACATGTCCGGACGGAATTACATGCCCGAATGTTAACCGAATACTTACGAGCTAATATCATTCCACAGGGACTAATAGTAAGGAATATTCCGGGTATTTTTAGGGACGATAAAAAATGTAAGGGTGGCTTTTCTCATATATCAATCACGTGCTCAAGACATTGGATGGTCTTAGGGATTGAGACTGCTTTAGAACACAGCAAGCAGGAATTGATTGAAATTGAGAACTTAGAAAAGGAGTTATTTGGTTGTGACAACATTGAAGAGTCTAAAGCAGCTCTAGAAAAACTGAATAAGACCATACAGGAGTTTAACTCCTTTGAAGTAAAGAAAAAAGCAGACAAAGTCCAAAAGGACATCAACGCCTACAGCAAAGAAAAAGCGTTCCCATATCTAATAGAGGATTTTTATGTTCAGCCACAACAGTTCAAAAAGAACGTTACTTGGGGTCGCTTTAAGAACAATAACCTAGTAGGTTTTTCAGATTCATCAGCTGGGTCAGAATCTTCAGACGACGCGGGAGAAGGCACTAGTGCGCAATTAAGGCAACAACAGCAGCCTTTTTTAGGACAGGCACAGAGAGGAAGGGGTTCCAATCGGAACCAGAGAAGAGTTTGGCACCAGTTTGCCGGAGAAAGACAAACGTGCCGCCAATATTACACATGGGGCCCAAACAGTTAATTACTCAAGATAGAGTGCCAACACACAGAACCTTAGTTCTGAATACATGATGGATACTTACACGGGGACTGTTGAAGTCAGTGGTGGATCTATCTACTGTGATACCATTATTGCAGTAGATACAATACATCAAAAAGAAAAAGAAAGCATTCCAATCTTTAATTTGTCTACTCATGTTATGAATAGTCATGAATTATCACTTCTGAGGAAGGGTTTGTCTTTTGTCTTGGCTGAATCAACAAATTTCTTTCTACTACAGACAGAATTACATAAATTTTTCAGATCCTTGCGCCTAAGAGTCTTTTTCAGCGATCGTTCTGAAATTCCAAATTGCCCAAGATCTCAGATGCGTCCAAAATCCACCTTTATTCCAACCAATATCATGATGCCACCTGAAATCTTGGCATTTGAAAAAGGTGTTTTGGAAGACGTCTTAAAATTGAAAATGCAGAAGAAATTCACTCCTTACAATATCTCCAAATCTGAACGAGATACCTTGATTTCTTTGAAAAACAATGACAATATCATTTTGAAACCCGCTGACAAGGGGGGTGGGATCGTCATCCAGGAAAGACTTAAATATGAGGCAGAAGTTATGCGACAAATAAGCAATGAAGAACATTATAAAAGACTGCCTCGAGACCCACTTAAAAGTATTCAGGAGCAAATACAAACTGTAACTGTTAAGGGTTTGGAAGATGGTTTCTTGACTAAACTAGAATTTGGTTTTTTTAAATAAAAGCTGCCCAAGGACTCCAGTCCTGTATATTCTACCGAAAGTGCACAAGGATTTGGATAATCCTCCAGGGAGGCCAATCCTTTCGGGTTGTGGGTCAGTAATGGAACCACTAGGGCATTACATTGATAGTTTCATCAAAGAATATGTCCCTGTCTTACATACCTATGTCAGAGACAGTACCCATATGATAAATTTGATTGAAAATATGGAATTTAATCCAAATGCAGAAATCTTGGTTACAATGGATATCAACTCATTGTACACGAACATTCCCCAACAAGAGAGTATTGAGGTCATTAGACAGATTTTGGAAAAAAGATCATCACCAGTACAGGTCCCCACTGGATTTATCATTGATTTATTGAACATCGCTTTGACCAAAAATTATTTTAGGTTTAACTCTGAATACTATCAGCAATGCTCAGGTACATCTATGTTCATAACAAACAAGAGCAACCCATATGTCCCTGTGAACTGGGTATTACTATGAAGTAAGAACAGTGTCCACAAGAAACTTATTCACAAACAGTCATTACCAATTTTGGAGCAAAAATTAAACTCCCAACCGATTTAATCCACAAGCCAAACAAGAATGTCTAATTACTCTGGAGTACTTATTTATTTAAACAAAAACAATTGATTGCACAATTCACAATTATATGAAAAAACATTTCAGTTTTCAGGCACAAAGAAAAGTAGTGAAAAAGGTGAAAATAAAGCCCAGTGTGAGTAGTAGTAGCCTACAAGGTGAAATAGGTGTATAAAAGGTCTTTCTTTTAAAAAACAATGAGGAGCATATAAGCGTGTAACGAGTCTTTTTTGCTCTCCCTTTGTTGGAGTCGACGACGTTTCAACCCTCTCTGGGTACGGGGTCTCATCAGGACATTATCTGGGGACTACAAACAAACAAAGTGTAAGTGCCCGAATTGCACTAATTATATAAGTGGATTGAAGACTCCAGTAATTTGTTGGCTTACCTAATTAATTTCAATTTGAATTTGAGGATTGAATTTGAAGATTGATAGATAGTAACTATCTGACGAAATCTAAAATACAAAAATGATATATAAGGAATTTCACAGGTATATCCTTATAGATATATATAAATTTTATACTGTCACTGAAAAACAGGAGTTGTGTCACTTATCCGGCCCATAAGAAGTTATTCAATTCATAAAAATAATTAGGACACCTACTTAATAGAGGCTAAAACCCATTCTAATATAGTTCCTAGGTGTTTATCACACTATAGTAATCTGCATGGAACAATAATTCTTTCCGCAATTCACACCATTATGTATGTCACTTACTTGGGAGTATTAAATATCTCCGCGTTCTCCGTTAAATAATGGCAAAGCTTCCCAATTATAAGTGCTATTTTGGCCAATCCGTATGATGATCTATATAAAACCAATATAATAAGGACAATCGGTAACTGACGTTATACTGAACCAGTTTACCTTATATTTGTGAAGAATTATTACTCACAGGGCTGTTGTGAGGATCCAGGGTGTCCTTGAACCAATTCTGACTGTGCTCAATACACCGGTAGTAAATACCTATAGGGCGAATGAGGCCAAAAGTTAGAGCCATTCCATCACCTAGCGAGAATATAAACGAGGCAGTGCGCGTGAATAACTTACTTTTCCAATAGCGAACGAATCCAAAACCAGGATGAGTAAAGCATCCAAGTCGCCCGCGCAAGTCGGTGAACACTGACCCCGCAGGCGGAAGTATTTAAATCCACCCGGAAGCCTGCCGTGTACAGGGGAGGAGCCGAATTCCTTGGCGGCCATTTTGAAGAGGGGTTTTCTACTTGTATCATGAATGATAAAACCGGATCAATCTGTCGCACAAGAGGGTTCACGCTGACCCCGGAACCGGAAGCGCTTAATTCCACCCCGAAGCGTGCGCACTGGGGAGGAGTAGGGTTACATGGCGGCCATCTTAGAGGGGGGCTTTTTTCTCGTAGTCTTTAGTAGTCACTTGTCGGTCCTTCTATGTGAGGAGGACTCGAATTTATAGAAAAGGATGTACTTAGCAAATGTGAAACCCAGGGGGGCGTGTAGATATGGGAAATATATGCTAGCCCAAATTTGCGCTGGGAAAAGAATTATAATTTATATATTTCAATCAGGCCATCTGGAAAACGGTGTTCTCTAGGATAGATACACCTGATTAAAAATAGTTGGATAGGCAACCATGTCCAGGAGAGCAAAATAGACTAGTTAGAGGTTATCGACACACATTGTTCATACACGTGATGTTTAATCATACTTAAGCTGGTTTTTACCAAAAATGTATTAATACTTCAGTGCTTGCCGCTGTACAGATCAATTCAGGGCAACATATCATTTTTTAGTCACGATACAATTTATATTTCATTTAGTATGATTCTGTATGTGTGGATATCCCCACCTCTTATTTCACTGGCTACACAGGCATCTCATGAGGACATCAATGAATTAAACATTACAATAAAAATTCAACTGTAATCGAAACTCGATGTAATTTCGAAAACTGACAATCTACCTAATGAAGTTCTAATATAGGCCCCATAATCTTTCATTTTCTTATATGAATTCATTCATAAAAAATAAAAATAAACGCTGGGCACATTATCATGGGTAGAGCTCTTTTCCATTGTGTGTTAATGTAAACTAATGAATTTCCGCCATTCTTCTAGGCTGTTAAGGCCCTGAGTTGTCGATTGACACTTATCGATCCATTTGCATTCCAGTGTCTGTAGCAGAATTGACATATCCCCTCCCCTGGGTGGCAGTTTAGCTTTTTCAATGACTTGCCACCTGATGTCATCAGGTGAGTGAGCCTTCTCCTTATAATGCTCAACCAGTGGGGCATTTTCAGTAGAGCACCGTATTCTGCTTCGGTGTTGGCAGATGCGGTTTTTGACTGGTTGTGTGGTCTGTCCAATGTAAATCAGCTCACATGGACACCAGATGCAGTATATAACATTACAGGTCGCGCAATTGGAAAAATCGCGCAAGATGTAATTAATGTTGGCATGTGAGAAGGACTTGGTTTCCTTAGTGAATTTACAAGCGATACAACTACCGCATTTATGATGTCCAGTTATAGGTGGTAATGACCAAAGGTCAGTGAGGCTACTTTTCGTTTCCTTGATACTTGTGTCAGAATGGACCAGATGGTCTCGTATGTTTTTCCCTTTTCTAAAGGAAAACATTGGCAACTCACGGCCGATGTTGAGAGTATTCAATGTGAGCCAGTGTCTCTTTATGGTCTTTTGAATTTGTGTGCTTAAGGGGCAGAAGGTGGTCACACATACCAATTGGGGTGATGGTCTTTTTACAGATTTTTCCAAAAGTGTCTCGCGAGGACTAAACCATGCGCGTTTCATTGAAGTTTTTATTAATCTTTTCGGATAGCCCCTCTCTTTAAGTCTGGTACTTAGAATGTCTGCTTCTCTGAAAAAATCAGCCTTCTCCGTACAGTTCCTTCTGAGCCTTAAAAATTGTCCGTATGGAAGGCCATCTCTCAAGGCTCTAGGATGATAGCTCTTGTATTGTAGGAGGGTATTTCTATCCGTAGGTTTACGGTATAGAGTTACATCTAAGTGATTGTTGTTGTTTCTGATTTTTAAATCCAGAAAAGGGATAGACTCTTTATCGGAGTTCGTTGTAAACTTTAAGGATGTTTGACATTCATGTAGATATTTGATGAATGATTCAAGCTCCCCTCCATTTCCCTTCCATATGAAGAAAATGTCATCAATATAACGCCTCCAACACCTTAAGTTGTTGATAAATGGGTTGGAGGCGTCATAGATGTATTTATCCTCAAATGCGCCAACATAAAGATTTGCTAGGTTTGGCGCAAAAATAGCGCCCATAGATGTGCCTGAGCATTGTTGAAAAAATGAGCTATTAAACTTGAAGTAGTTCATTGTCAGAGATATTTTGAGCAGATCAATTACAAAATCTGTAGGAACTAGTACGGGACCTGGACGGGTGTTTAAAACTGATTTAATGACTTCCATGCTCTCTGCTTGCGGAATATTAGTATACAATGACTCTATGTCCATTGTAACTAAAGTATCCTCACTAGGGTCAAAGTCCATCCCTTCTATTAGGTTGATCATATATGTACTGTCTCTTACATATGCAGGTAGCTCCGGTACATAGTCCTTAATAAAGCTGTTTATGTAGTTCCCAAGGGGTTCTAGAACCGATCCGCAACCTGAAAGGATAGGTCTGCCTGGTGGATTAGCAAGATCCTTATGCACTTTCGGTAATGTATATAGGACAGGGGTCCTTGGTAGTTTCACATTCAGATATTCAAACTCATGTTTATTTAGAAAGCCATCCTCTAGTCCTTTTTGTGTGACCGTAAGTATACATTTCTGAATTTGACTAATAGGGTCTCTTTGTAGTCTTTTATAATGATTCTCGTTATTTAACTGTCTCATTATCTCAGCTTCATAGTTTTTTCTTTCCTGAATAACAATTCCACCCCCCTTATCTGCCGGTTTCAAAATGATAGACTCATCCTTTTTCAACGTGTTAAGGGCTTCGCGTTCCAATTTGGAGATGTTAAAGGGGGTAAAGATTTTTTTATTCTTCAATTTCAGGATATCTGCAAGAACTCCCTTTTCAAATGCCCTAGTGGATTACAACAACAGAAAAATCAACCACTTCCACATACCTCCCTACAGCAGCCTTTTTTAGGACAGGGCCCGAGGGGCAGAGGTACCAATCGGAACCAGAGAAGGAATTGGCACCAATTTGCAGGCGAAAGGCAAACTCGCCGCCAATATTACACATGGGGTCCTCCGGGACAATAGCTGGTAAATCAATACATGTTAGAGATCAACTACATGAGCCTGTGATTGACACGACTACTGGAAATCTAGACAACACTATTCCTGTCTTTAATCTGTCAGCACACCAACTTAACATCAATGAACTATCATTATTGAACAAGGGCCTTTCGTATGTTCTAACAGAATCTACTGATTTTTTCAAACTACAGACGGAGTTACATAGATTTTTTAGAACACTGAGACTAAAGGTGTTCTTTAGTGAGAGAGAAACAGTAGTCCCAGACCCAAATAAACTCCAGATGAGACCAAAATCCACATTTTTCCCATCAAATAGCATGATGCCTGCAGAGATCTTGCTAATCCACCAGGCAGACCTATCCTTTCAGGTTGCGGATCGGTTCTAGAACCCCTTGGGAACTACATAAACAGCTTTATTAAGGACTATATACCGGAGCTACCTGCATATGTAAGAGACAGTACATATATGATCAACCTAATAGAAGGGATGGACTTTGACCCTAGTGAGGATACTTTAGTTACAATGGACATAGAGTCATTGTATACTAATATTCCGCAAGCAGAGAGCATGGAAGTCATTAAATCAGTTTTAAACACCCGTCCAGGTCCCGTACTAGTTCCTACAGATTTTGTAATTGATCTGCTCAAAATATCTCTGACAATGAACTACTTCAAGTTTAATAGCTCATTTTTTCAACAATACTCAGGCACATCTATGGGCGCTATTTTTGCGCCAAACCTAGCAAATCTTTATGTTGGCGCATTTGAGGATAAATACATCTATGACGCCTCCAACCCATTTATCAACAACTTAAGGTGTTGGAGGCGTTATATTGATGACATTTTCTTCATATGGAAGGGAAATGGAGGGGAGCTTGAATCATTCATCAAATATCTACATGAATGTCAAACATCCTTAAAGTTTACAACGAACTCCGATAAAGAGTCTATCCCTTTTCTGGATTTAAAAATCAGAAACAACAACAATCACTTAGATGTAACTCTATACCGTAAACCTACGGATAGAAACACCCTCCTACAATACAAGAGCTATCATCCTAGAGCCTTGAGAGATGGCCTTCCATACGGACAATTTTTAAGGCTCAGAAGGAACTGTACGGAGAAGGCTGATTTTTTCAGAGAAGCAGACATTCTGAGTACCAGACTTAAAGAGAGGGGCTATCCGAAAAGATTAATAAAAACTTCAATGAAACGCGCATGGTTTAGTCCTCGCGAGACACTTTTGGAAAAATCTGTAAAAAGACCATCACCCCAATTGGTATGTGTGACCACCTTCTGCCCCTTAAGCACACAAATTCAAAAGACCATAAAGAGACACTGGCTCACATTGAATACTCTCAACATCGGCCGTGAGTTGCCAATGTTTTCCTTTAGAAAAGGGAAAAACATACGAGACCATCTGGTCCATTCTGACACAAGTATCAAGGAAACGAAAAGTAGCCTCACTGACCTTTGGTCATTACCACCTATAACTGGACATCATAAATGCGGTAGTTGTATCGCTTGTAAATTCACTAAGGAAACCAAGTCCTTCTCACATGCCAACATTAATTACATCTTGCGCGATTTTTCCAATTGCGCGACCTGTAATGTTATATACTGCATCTGGTGTCCATGTGAGCTGATTTACATTGGACAGACCACACAACCAGTCAAAAACCGCATCTGCCAACACCGAAGCAGAATACGGTACTCTACTGAAAATGCCCCACTGGTTGAGCATTATAAGGAGAAGGCTCACTCACCTGATGACATCAGGTGGCAAGTCATTGAAAAAGCTAAACTGCCACCCAGGGGAGGGGATATGTCAATTCTGCTACAGACACTGGAATGCAAATGGATCGATAAGTGTCAATCGACAACTCAGGGCCTTAACAGCCTAGAAGAATGGCGGAAATTCATTAGTTTACATTAACACACAATGGAAAAGAGCTCTACCCATGATAATGTGCCCAGCGTTTATTTTTATTTTTTATGAATGAATTCATATAAGAAAATGAAAGATTATGGGGCCTATATTAGAACTTCATTAGGTAGATTGTCAGTTTTCGAAATTACATCGAGTTTCGATTACAGTTGAATTTTTATTGTAATGTTTAATTCATTGATGTCCTCATGAGATGCCTGTGTAGCCAGTGAAATAAGAGGTGGGGATATCCACACATACAGAATCATACTAAATGAAATATAAATTGTATCGTGACTAAAAAATGATATGTTGCCCTGAATTGATCTGTACAGCGGCAAGCACTGAAGTATTAATACATTTTTGGTAAAAACCAGCTTAAGTATGATTAAACATCACGTGTATGAACAATGTGTGTCGATAACCTCTAACTAGTCTATTTTGCTCTCCTGGACATGGTTGCCTATCCAACTATTTTTAATCAGGTGTATCTATCCTAGAGAACACCGTTTTCCAGATGGCCTGATTGAAATATATAAATTATAATTCTTTTCCCAGCGCAAATTTGGGCTAGCATATATTTCCCATATCTACACGCACCCCTGGGTTTCACATTTGCTAAGTACATCCTTTTCTATAAATTCGAGTCCTCCTCACATAGAAGGACCGACAAGTGACTACTAAAGACTACGAGAAAAAAGCCCCCCTCTAAGATGGCCGCCATGTAACCCTACTCCTCCCCAGTGCGCACGCTTCGGGGTGGAATTAAGCGCTTCCGGTTCCGGGGTCAGCGTGCACCCTCTTGTGCGACAGATTGATCCGGTTTTATCATTCATGATACAAGTAGAAAACCCCTCTTCAAAATGGCCGCCAAGGAATTCGGCTCCTCCCCTGTACACGGCAGGCTTCCGGGTGGATTTAAATACTTCCGCCTGCGGGGTCAGTGTTCACCGACTTGCGCAGGCGACTTGGATGCTTTAGTCATCCTGGTTTTGGATTCGTTCGCTATTGGAAAAGTAAGTTATTCACGCGCACTGCCTCGTTTATATTCTCGCTAGGTGATGGAATGGCTCTAACTTTTGGCCTCATTCGCCCTATAGGTATTTACTACCGGTGTATTGAGCACAGTCAGAATTGGTTCAAGGACACCCTGGATCCTCACAACAGCCCTGTGAGTAATAATTCTTCACAAATATAAGGTAAACTGGTTCAGTATAACGTCAGTTACCGATTGTCCTTATTATATTGCTTTTATATAGATCATCATACGGATTGGCCAAAATAGCACTTATAATTGGGAAGCTTTGCCATTATTTAACGGAGAACGCGGAGATATTTAATACTCCCAAGTAAGTGACATACATAATGGTGTGAATTGCGGAAAGAATTATTGTTCCATGCAGATTACTATAGTGTGATAAACACCTAGGAACTATACTAGAATGGGTTTCAGCCTCTATTAAGTAGGTGTCCTAATTATTTTTATGAATTGAATAACTTCTTATGGGCCGGATAAGTGACACAACTCCTGTTTTTCAGTGACAGTATAAAGATATATATATCTATAAGGATATACCTGTGAAATTCCTTATATATCATTTTTGTATTTTAGATTTCGTCAGATAGTTACTATCTATCAATCTTCAAATTCAATCCTCAAATTCAAATTGAAATTAATTAGGTATGCCAACAAATTACTGGAGTCTTCAATCCACTTATATAATTAGTGCAATTCGGGCACTTACACTTTGCTTGTTTGTAGTCCCCAGATAATGTCCTGATGAGACCCCGTACCCAGAGAGGGTTGAAACGTCGTCGACTCCAACAAAGGGAGAGCAAAAAAGACTCGTTACACGCTTATATGCTCCTCATTGTTTTTTAAAAGAAAGACCTTTTATACACCTATTTCACCTTGTAGGCTACTACTACTCACACTGGGCTTTATTTTCACCTTTTTCACTACTTTTCTTTGTGCCTGAAAACTGAAATGTTTTTTCATATAATTGTGAATTGTGCAATCAATTGTTTTTGTTTAAATAAATAAGTACTCCAGAGTAATTAGACATTCTTGTTTGGCTTGTGGATTAAATCGGTTGGGAGTTTAATTTTTGCTCCAAAATTGGTAATGACTGTTTGTGAATAAGTTCCTTGTGGACACTGTTCTTACTTCACAGGTACATCTATGGGAGCAATTTTTGCCCCAAATTTGGCAAATCTTTATGTCGGAGACCTAGAAGAGAAATATGTCAACAATACCAACAATCCCTTCCACACTAATATCAAGTGTTGGAAGAGATATATAGATGATATCTTTTTAGTTTGGGCTGGCATTGAGGAAGATCTGGATCTATTTTTGACATACTTGCATACATGTCAATCGGCACTTTCTTTTACTTATCCTAAAAGTAAAGAAATGGTACCTTTTCTAGACCTGAAAATAAGGTGTTGAGATGATCATCTAAATGTTACACTGTATCGAAAACCGACCAATAGGAATACTTTGTTGCAGTATAACAGTTTCCATCCTACATCTCTTAGAGATGGCCTACCATATGGCCAATTTTTGAGACTGCGACGAAATTGCACAGAAAAACAAGATTTTTTCGTAGAGGCCAATATTCTGAGTGCACGGTTGCGGGAAAGAGGTTATCCAAAAAGGTTGATAAAAACCTCAATGAAAAGAGCCTGGTTTAGCCCCCGGGAGGTTTTATTGGAAAAAACAGTGAGAGAACCAATAAAAAAAAATTTATGTGTTACCACCTTCTGCCCATGGAGCACGCAGATACAGAGGATAATCAAAAAACATTGGTCCACTTTGAACACCATGGACTCTTGTAAAGAAATGCCCCTGTTTTCCTTTAGAAAAGGAAAAAACATCAGAGATCACTTGGTTCATTCAGATACCAGTATATGTCAAAATAACAGGACCATACAGGAATTATGGTCGTTACCGGCGATAACGGGACACTATAAATGTGGTAATTGTGTAGCCTGTGGTCTGACGAAAGAAACAAAATTCTTCACACATGGTAACATCAATGTTAAATTGTATGATCTGACGAATTGCGCTTCATCTAACGTCATCTACTGTATCTGGTGTCCATGTAATTTAATTTACATAGGACAGACGACGCAACCAGTAAAGGCGCGAATTGGCCAACACAGGAGCCGTATTCGGTGCAAAGTGTTGAATGCCCCTCTGGTAGATCATTTTATTGAAAAGGATCACACAGCAAATGATCTACTTTGGCAGGTTGTGGAAAAAGCAAAAATGCCACCTAGGGGAGGAGATATCTCCCTGATTCTTCAGACTCTTGAATGCAAATGGATAGACAAATGTGGTTCGATCAAAAATGGTTTAAATAGTCTTGAGGAGTGGCGAAGGTTTATAAGCTTACATTGAAGAATATTAGCGTGTGCTTATAATTCATGTATTCCCTTCCTTCCCCCCTCTTTCTGATGTCTCTGACAGGGCTCTGTTAGAAAGTAGAATACTGTACATTACCTGATATATAGGGATTTGTATATCGTGTTTTGCTTACACAGTGGTGTGATACAAAGTATGTAAAGAACATGTTCACACTGTTATGACTAGTACAGTACTATTGTGCTTTGATTTGTCCGTTTGTGATTAACTGTTTGTTTTTTCTACAAATATTATTGTTGTTAAAGATCAAAGACCACACCGCTAATGATTGGACATTATATCTTGGTGTCAAAATAATTTGTTGAAGGTATAGAGATGTTATCACATTTATAAGAAGGACGTTGGGAATAGTGGATGTTTTCATTGCATCTTATGAATGAAATGTGTTTTGTTTGTCTATTATCGATGATCCTCTTTTATTCAGATACAAGAATTGAAAGTCCAAAATACAGGAGGAAGTGACATTATAACTTATCTTCGTCTATAAGATCAATTATAATGATTCCCTTGAGTGATAATGAGATGCATTTATCTATCGTTTAAAGATGGCCACCAAACTTGCTGCCCCAATTCCTCACCTTTGTATATATAGAATCTTTTATGAAATAATTCACAAAGAAAGTAATCTCTGTAATATTTTAGTCTAGATTTATGATTTGGTTTTGTTGATTTATTTTTAAATAACATTTCTATAGTTGAAGGGGTTGACTAATCGTCACTAAAAGATGGCTGCCACTTTGGCCGTCTCGTCTCTCGTTCTTTAACAAATGAAAACCAGTCACTTCCGGGTCCTCGTACGAGTGAGAATGATCTCGCCATAACCAAAGCACGGATTAAATAAGTACTATATCAGCGGCTTACTCTCCTCGATCTATTGGGAACAGTATCCCTATAGCAAAAGAGGTATACTAATTGCCATTAAAAGATGGCCGCCACTCTTGCCGTTTTTTTGAACCCTTTATAAACGGAAATGAGCCATTTCCGGTTTGCGCGAGCGAGAATGATACCGCCACAGCCGGAGTACGGAATAAATACGTACCAAATCAACTAAGTAAGTGTACCTTTGAATTTAGTAAAAAACCCCGTTAATATCATAGGGAAGAATATTAATCTATGGAATATGGAATTATTTCCAGGGAGTGAGCACTGATGCTTCGTTTTTCGTCAGTGTCATCATTAAAAGAGGAAGACCAGTTCTTCTCCCCGAAATCATAATTAAGATGTGAGTAACGGATTGATATTTTTATGTTGGTCCATTTATCTTTGAAATATGGATAGTAATGAAGGTTTCCAACTTATTGCAGTAGTTTGGAAGTAGGAGTCAACAATATCCTAAGAAGTCTAACCAAAGTCTAATTATCCTACAACTTTCTCAATACATTCTTGGACACACAAAAAAAACCCTCCAAGTAAGTGTATTATATTATTCGGCACTGGGGTGATTCTAATAAGAATTGCATGATTAAACCTTCACTAAAAGTAACATTCCCTGCCCATAGGTTTGGATATAATTTCTCCATCCGCGACATCCTTTCGCATACTGGATCCTATATGGACGAATGTATGTTTCATACCGGTAAGCCTAGAACTTTTATGCCCTCAGTATTTTTAACTTTATTTTTTCGAGCATTATATTAAAATTGATAATATTATAGATATATTCCCCCTTTCTTTCTATCTTTAGTCCCCAGAAATACAGTCCTGATGAGACCCGGTATTTAAAAGTGGGTCGAAACGCCGTCGACAACAAAAATAAGAGACAGCCTTGACTGAATCACTGTATATTGTATATAAACTGTCCTTATATTTTTTCCAATAACCGTGTATATTTTTGCTTTTCTCTGTTTGGTCACAATACAAAAGGTTATGGTTTTTTCACTGGGGATCACTTTGCACTGCGAATGTAAGAAAGAAAAGATTGTTTGTATATATGAAATGTTTTATATGTAATTTAAAAAGTGTTTATTAAATAAAGTCCTCTGCTGAGGCTTGAAAAAAATCTTTTGAAAGAAAATTGGTCTTTTGAGGGCCTACTGTTATTATTATTGATTTAGTCTTACTTTATTCCCTTTTGTTCATGGCTTACATATGTGAGATTGATTCATAAGCAACCATTGTCGTTGTATGAAATTGATTAACAATTTCAAATGAGTTCCTTGTGAATGTTGTTTGCAGTACTTTGTACTTACCCGGTTCACAGGGACATAAGGGTTGCTCTTGTGTTCTATAATACAGTTCTTCTATCTGGCACACTGCAAATACTCATCAACACCAGAGGCAATGCATCAGGCAATTTCAGAGATGTAGAAGAACACACTTTTGCCATCCGTGCCTTTAAAGTTCCATTTATCTGCTCCACTATCCCAGAAGCCTCTGGTCAATAGCTACAATGGAGTCTCTGATCAATATTTAGGGCGGCACAAAGCAACTTCATGATCTTGCTGTGGAAGTGTGTCCCCCTATCCGACTCCAACGAGGTTGTAAACCGAACCTAGGAATCAGCTCCCTCAATAGCAGTTTTACCACTAGGAGGGTGGCACAACTTCGTGTTGGGTAAGCTTCCACCCACCATGAAAAAACACACACTACCACTAGAATGTACCTCAATCCATTGCACTTAGGCATCTCGATAAAGTCTAACTGCAGCCTATTGAAAGGCCCTCCAAACCTCCCAATGTGACTCAGTGTATCCACAGTCTTCTTTCCAGCATACATTTGTTGACAAGTAACACACCTCTGACATACTGCTTCAGCAACTGTACGAAACCATGGGTTGTACCACGTCTGTCTGAACACTTGCACCAACGCATCCCTTCCAAGGTGCACAGCACCATGAATCTGCCTCGCCATCGGGCTCAATAAGTCATCCGGTAATACTGCTCGGCCATCACTTGAAACCCAAATGTCAATGTCTCTTTTCTCACAGCCTGATTTGACCCATACTTCCTTTTCCTGCTCTGAAACCTCTTCCTGAAGGCGCTTCAGTACATCCCAAGTGTCTGCCATGGCTAACATCATGTTGAGTTTGGTTCTTTCTTGGCTCTCTCCTGTGTAATCTCCTGTAAAAATACAACCTTGTTCAGCGCAAAAATGTGCAACTTCGTCAGCATACTTATTGCTGAGAGAAACAAAGTCGGTTCCCCTCCCATGGGCTGCACATTTTACAACAGCAATTTCCTTGGGACATTGCAAAGCCTTCAACGTTCATCGCACATATTCCTAATTTCTGATGGGTGAACCAGATGATGTCATGTAACCCCTCTGAGACCATAGCTGTCCAAAATCATGAACCACACCAAACCCATACTGGCTGTCGGTGTAAATGGTGATTCGGATCTGATTGGCTGCCAAACAGGCGCGAGTCAAAGCAACGATTTCAGCCACTTGTGCGGAGTGTACTCACTCTAACAAGAAGCTTCAACCACTCCTGCAATGGTACATACAGCAAATGCTGCTCTCAACTGACCAACATTGTCTCTTAAGCATGAACCATCGACAAAGAAAATTTCATCACGATCAGGCAGAGGTTCATCAACAATGTCAGGTCTCGGCTTGGTGCAAAGTTCAGTCACTTCGAGACAGTCATGGTCCTCACAATCTTCATCATCTGCATTTGGCAAAGGCATAAGTGTAGCAGGATTTAAAACAGAACACCTTCTCAGCGTTACATTCTCTGCAGCAAGTAAAACTTGCTCGTAGTGTGTGAGTCTATTGTTCGTCAGGTGCTGTGTTTTAGTCCTCGTCATGAACAATTCAACAGAGTGCGGAACGTACACATTCAAAGGGTGACCCATGACAATGCATTCACACCTCTCAATGCTGACACCCGTTGCAGCAAAGGATTTGAGACATCCGGGCAACGCTGAAGCTACTGGATCTAAAGTAGCTGAAAAATAGGCAACTGGTCTATGGACACTTCCATGACTCTGAGTCAGGACTGACAATGCGCAACCTTCTCTCTCACAACAGAACAATGAAAAGGGCTGGTTGTAGTCAGGCATTCCCAGAGCCGGAGCACGACACATGCCCTCTCTCAGCTCCAAGAATGACACCAGGCAATCATGGTCCCATGGTACCGGATCACTCACATCCTTGTGCGTCAATCTCTGTAAAGTTAGTGAAATTGGGAATCCCTTGGCGGCAATAGCCAACCATCCCCAATAACATTCTGACCTCCCTCTGTGTGGTGGGTACAGCCATGTTCATGATCGCCTCAATCCAATCTGGTGACACCTTTCTCTTGCCTTTCTCAATTCGATGACCCAAATACTGTACTTCACTCAAACAGTACTGCAACTTGTTCGGGGACACCTTGTGTCCATTCTCTGCCAAATGATTCAGTAGGGCAATCGTGTCAATCCTGCAAGTGCCCTCAGTTTCTGACGCAATAAGGAGGTCATCAATGTATTGCACAAGAACAGAGTTCTGGGGCAACACAAGACTCTCAAGATTCTTTTTCAGGATCTGATTAAAGATCGATGGGCTTTCTGTGTACCTTTGAGGGATACGACACCACGTTAACACACGGTTTTCCAGCCGGAAAGCAAACAAAAATGGTCTCTCCTCGTGGAGAGGTATTGAAAAGAATGCCTGGCGCAGGTCAATCACAGTAAACCACTCAGCTTGGCGTGGAATCTGGAACAGTATCACTGATGGATTCGGCACCACTGGGCAACATGGGACAACAATCATGTTGACCTTTTGCAGGTCTTGCATGATTCTGAATTTCCCACTTGGTTTCTGTAATCCCATAATGGGTGAGTTGCACGGACTGCCTATTATCTCCTTCAGTATGCCGTGTTTGATCATGGAATCAATTACAGGCTTGATCCCTGTGATCGTCTCCGGTGACAGATTATACTGAGGCGTTCTCGGAAACTCAAGCAGAACGGGATCTTAACTGGATCAACACCTTTGATTAACCCAATCTCTTCTCCCGTGAAATCCCACGCATCCAGTGAAACAGAGTCTCTCAAGTCAAGTGGAAGCTCTTCCAATGTCAGCACAGGATACATCTCTATGCACAAATGCTGGTTTGCAACTTTAAAGGTGACATCATCATCATTCATCTGTACTTCCACTCCCTTGGGTGTGCAGTAAATGGTGCAATTCAACTTGCACAAAAGATCTCTTCCTTGGAAGCAGACTGGACTTGAATCACACACCACAAACTGGTGTCGGTCTCGGAAGGTTCCTATTCTCACAGGAATCGGCTCAGTCAACGGGTTAGTCATTTTCTTATTTGCCACTCCTGCAACTTGGATTGATTGTCCCGATAGGGGTAGGTTGGGAACTACTGCAGATCTTGCAGTAGAACGGGTAGCACCAGTGTCAACCAAGAAGGTGGTAGGATGAACGTCAACATCCGCCTCTACAAATGGTCCCCTCTGGTCTACCTCTAAGACTGCCCCAAGAGTACAGTCTTCCTCCCCTCTCAGGCACCGTCATTTTAACGGGTCCGAGCTGTACTTGTCAGAATTCTCGAAAAGGGGAATCTGTTGGTACATTCGATTTTCCTGTGGAATTCTCAGAGGTTGCGGGACTTGGACTTGCGGGACCATCGTCTCCCCTTGCATGGATAGGTCTCGTTACTGTATTGACAGCTTCAGGTACCTGCACTATCTCCACCTCTTGTTGCACCTGATTTGATGGATTCAATCTACACTCGCGCTTCCAATGCCCGATTTTGTAACAAAGGGGACATGCAGTGATCTTTTTCAATGCTGCCACATCCATCCCCGTCTTGGGGTCTACAGGTTTCACTTTCCCTTGACCCTGCGCACTCTGATTCCCTCCTTGATTGTTTCCCTGTCTTCTTCCTAGAGTCCCTCCATTTGACTGCGTCTGGAGTTCCCTGTCAGCGAATTGCATTTGGACTAGCATCAGCTTATCCTTAAGTTTCTTGTGTTTCGAATCCACCTCATCGCTGCAGTATCTGGCAGACCGCAGTATTTCATCCACTGACTTATTCTGCCAGCAGATCAGATGTTGCTGAATCATGAAGCTAATTTCTGGTCCGAGACCCAAGGCGAACTTGGAAACAAACTGTCCCATGTCTTTGAATCTAATGTGTCTAGTCCACTGTACTGCTTGAATGCTTGTAGGAGCCTTTCGTAGTATTCATGGATGGATTCTTTCGGTTCCTGAACCGTTCGGTCTATCTTGACCCAATCAATATCTTGTAGCGAGTCTTTGGATTTCAGCCATGTAATTACCTGCTCAAACTTTTTCATAACAATAGGTGAAGGACCATTTGTGACAGAAACCCTATCTGGTTCAGAAGTTGGCCAATCAACTGCGACTTTACAAGCTGCCCACAAGTCACTCAGTACTACAATGTCAAACAATGTATTCAGATCGACTTACAACACCTTCGAGATTTTGACAACACAATCGACCTGCTTGTACCATTCAACAGGCTACTCCCTCAGTCGAGGAAAGTCATTAGTGAATGCTGCCAAATCACCTCTACTGCAAGGCACATGCACATACCCTCCATTCTGTACCTCTCGTAAACAGTAATTCTCCACTCCTATCATTCCCCCTCCTGGAGGCGGCGTCTCTCCTACGCTCCTTTTAGTGCTTTTCTTCTTGGACCATCTTTCCTCCCACTTATCAAGCATGCTCCATGCGTGTATCCCTATAATCAATTCTCGAATGTGAGCTTTCAACCCTATGAATCTCTTCTCTTCCAATTCCTGATCACTATACTGCAACCTGTGACTTCCCGGTAACATCTTCGTTTTGGACAGATCCACCTGATACCTTCTTGCCAGTTGAGTCAATTTCTCATGTGCTGACCTTGCCTTGCGAGTTACATCCTTTGCTACAAACAGTAACTCGTCTGGTTCATAAAGTTCCACTCTTTCCAAAGGCAGGTTCCCACTAATTATCTCGTCTACTTCGCCTTTCAATCTCACCACATCGAACATCTTTGCTCTTATAGCAACTTTCAGGATCCCTCGACTAGATGCATCGCTCGGCACTTCATTCTCACTGCTCTGATTTTCGCATCGGTTCTTTTCCACTTCACTCCTAAGGACTGGTCGGCCCCCTGGGTCTTCATGATCCTGATCTCCTGCCATCCTGTCACACTGGTTTCTTATGGGTGGTTCCCACATTCCTAAATCTGATCTTGACTCGGCCAAAGACTTTGGTCCTGCCGTTCTCACATCCACCTATCCTCTAGAGGAGTCTGCAGTGGCTGGTAATGGCGTACTTGATTCTATGAGTATCGAAAGGTGAGCTATTCCACTCACTGTGCCATTCCCTCCAGAGCTAATCCCTTCTCCTACTGCTGACTGCACCAAACTCCCATTTCTTGCCTGATCCGGGTCATATACTGACACTATGGGCCCAATGGTAACTGGCACTATAAGAGCATCCGGTAACCTTGTAACTCCATTAGCCTCAACACTTACTGGTGTCTGAGTCCTCATTTCTTCTGTTCCTGTTGAAATTTTTCCCGCTACCCTTGCATTAGGTTGAGCCTGCGAATCTCCAATCCCCTCTGTCGGGACTGACTTTCCCTCTTCTGAGTCCGGCTTATATGGGGGTGGTCTCCCTGACAATAACCTCTCTAACAAGCTATCATCTGTGTCGCTATTGTCTTCCTTGGGACTCTTCTTCTGCGTTTCTCCCACTTTCACCATCAACGGGAATAGCCTATCCCCCTCAAAAGTCTCCACTTTCCATCTTTTCTCCAATGCATCCCATCGTGCATCCTGAAATGCCCTAATCTTCCTTTTCATCCTTTCCTGACTTCTATCTCATTTCCTGTCATGTGCTGCTCTGATCCATGCATGTAATGCCTCAACCTGTGTTGGTCTGGGTAGAGGTCGCAATGAAGACATCACAGATTTCAACTGATACAACACTTCCAATCTGAAAGTACCATATCGCAGAAAAGTCAATCCTCCCTCTTTTTCAATCATTTTGTGCCAATTTTCAAGCCAAATTATAGTATGCAATCCCACATTCGTAGCCATGTAATGAGCCGGGGTATCTTCGGGTGGAGCCTCTTCTCCTCCCCGAGTAACCACCCTTCTATCTCCTCTACACATATCTCGCAACACTTTAAAACATTTCATGATGAATTCAACTTAAATCAACTTCTTTTACACATGGCATTTCGTTCTACTTCCTGATGTTAATCCACCAATCCCAGCGCGGCTTTACACCAACCGACCTATATCAGCGCGGTACCCTCTGACGTCACTCTTCCTCCACATGCAGCAGTTCCCCTCCTTTATAATTTGGCTCTCACACACTCATGCGTCTCTTTCATACAATGGAATAGCTGTTTGTCCACCAAACGACCGAACAGTCACTTCTCTGACTGCCTGTCCACCAACGACCGGACAGTCTCGTACAATTGTCGACCTCAACTCCGGCAATCGTCTGTCTGAGAAACGACCGGACAACTGCCTCAGACTATTTGCCCACGAATGGCCGGATAGTCATGTACTTAATCGATAGGATCCAAACACTCGGTGCTCCACATACAGCAACCCACGACTGGCGTCGGTTACTCAAACACTCACACACACGTTTCCCTATCACCGATGGGTCAGTCAACAACGTCTCATGACTCCCACAATCACTAGTCAGACAATTTCAATGCTGGGTGTCTTTTACACCACAATCTCTTATCGCGGGATATCAAAATCAAATCTCATGGACTGTGTTCACTCACAGTCCGAAACCACAATCACTCGACTCTCACACCAACTTCGCAAGACATCACACAATCAAAACAAGACCGCAATCTAACAGGCATACATCCCTGTTCATACTCACTCTCCCACGAGCTGCTGCTTCCGCCGCACCGTTACTCTCCGCCAGCTTCCATCAATGCCGTCGTCCTCCATTCACGACCCACTGGATCACCATCACTTGGGCTCTATGGGATCAATCTCTGCCCTTCTCTACTTCTCCCCTTACTACAGAGATAACCATCCTACTTTGCTACCAACTGATAACGCCGGATTCTTATCTTATCTTATCTTACCATTCCTAAGAATCCTCGGCCGATTGGACCTTTTTACCTGCTGTAAGGTGTAAAGGGGAGAAGACAAATTCATTCAAATCAAACCAATAACCAATCAAGTCTGACTCTGAAGCATCACTAACTCCAAATCAAGTATAGAGGATTTATTATAAAGCCAAAAATAGTTGAACACACAAGCACCTCATGATGAGGTTAAAGAAATACATGGGCACTAATGCAAAATTCATCCTACGTAGTAATCGAGTTCTATGAAGCATGAAAAGAATAAGGAACTCTAAAAATATCAAGCAAAAGATAACTGCTCCGACGTCTAAGTCAGTCTTCATGGATACCTGCAAAGAAAACTGTTAATCTGTCCCTACTCTATTACTAAGGTGACATCCCTACTTAGCATCTCCCAGACAAGTCCAATGGAAAAGGTGTCAGCACGTGAAGACTTCCTAAGAAGTACACTCACGTTAAGTGTCCGAAACCAAAGCTACGGCTCCATTCTAAGTCTCCTTCCTCAGTATCGATCTCTTTCTTCTACCCTCTAACGGCTCTCTGCTCCATCTGCCCTCATCTGCCGCTCATCTTTTGGGGCACTCTCCCTAATACAAAATACACAACATAGAGGACATGCCTCTTCAACACCTCCTCTGGCTGAGCACCTCTCGTAGGTGATTTTCCACCAAAACTTGTATTTCGCCCAGCAACGGTTGATGTGTCCTTGAGTCCCAGGCTCCCTCAGAGCAGAAAGTATCATCCTCCAATTATCAGCATTCCTGGAGACTCTTGTAACCAGTCTCCTCCATACCAAACTCCTAAATCAAAAGGGTTAGTCTTGGCTAACGAGGATGGTGTCCTTGCACCTGCAACAGAAGCTTGAGAACTGCACATCCTTACACGCCCATGATTTTCGCTGACTACCTCCAAATGAGAGCCTTTCCAAGGAAATATACTTAGGCCTGCACAATTCAGCTAACATAAGAAATACGAATAGGTCTTTCATAGCAAAATGTGAACATTCATTTAGTTCTCTCTACATCAAGAATTACACACATTAATAAATGTTTGCATTAATAATCCTACACTTCAACACTTTAAGGTACAATTAGTCATTTCTAAATATGCAGACTTTAATATGATGCACGTTTAAATCTAATGCATTACATCATACATGAGCAATTCATTAGGCAGTTGGCAATGAGCAACAAAAGCTATATAATCACATTTAAGTGACACCTTACTCTCTCGAGTGGCACAAATTAATTTTCTAATATTATAATCACACGTTGCGTTACTACTCATACAATTCTGATGATCAGTTTTAGTACAACACGGGATTATATGCGGGTGCGGACTATGCATGATTATGATGCACCCACACAATTTTCAGAACATCATGACGCTCTATCATATTCATACGCATGACTTTAAAATTAACACAGCAATATTTCTGCTTATCCATTAAAAGCAACTCCACCAATAACAGAAATTTGGTCAAAAACCCAATGATTTGTTGGAGCACCCTCCAGAACAGTACTGTGTAGCGTTTTGAGTATCCTTGTACCCGCTTGTCGAAAGAGTGATAGCAGGTATTTGTTTCTCAAACCCTGGACAGAAGGACATAGAGGATCATTTCTATGGTTTTTAGGAAATAGATTACACAAGCGCCATTGTCTGTTATTGTCCCCAGGCTTGTTCCATGACCCCTCAAACTGCAGTATTGCGATGTACAAAAGCCTAGAACATATAAAGGCATTTTATGTCCACGTATTTAAGAGTTCGCTTGTAATCTACTAGCTGTTAAGCTAGAGAGGGCATCTCTGAGTGTGATAACAATGCAGTAATAATTTACTCGCTTTATGATGTCAATGGAGCAAAGGCAGCTCTCAGTGTGATGTGACTGTAATAAGGACAGTTCCTAGTGTGATGACACTGCAATGTGATACTCTCTCAGTGTGATGTCATTGCAGTAACTGTAGCTTCCAGTGTGATGTCACTGCCGAAAGGGCACCTCCCATTCTCGTGTCACTGCATTAAGACTGCATTATAAGCATGATGTGACTGCAGTAAACAACAGCTTCCTGTGTGATGTTCTTGTAGTAAGTTTAATTCTGGTATAATGTCACATGCCAGCTCCCAGTGTGATTTCACTGCTCCACGATAATCCCCCAGAGTGATGGCACAAGGGAATGGGTAGCTCCTGGTGTGATGTCACTGCAAAAAGGTCAATTTTTATGTGTGATGTTGAAGCAGTAAGGTTATTTATCAATGTGAAGTCACTGAAGTTAGTGCTCAAGTAAAGCCACTCCCAGGGTGACAGCCCTGATTCCAATTTGACGTCACAGCATTAAAAGTAGCAACCAGTGTGATATTATTCGCAGAGTGATGCAACTGCAGTAAGACTAACAGTAAATGTGATATTACTTTATGAAGTGATGCTCCCTCTGTGATGCCACTTCAGTAAGTATATCTCCCATTCCGACGCCACTGCAGTAGGGGCAGCTTCCAGTATGATCTTTCTGGATTCAACAGTGGCCAGATTGATTCCGGTGACACAAATAAACAAACGTTGAAAAAATTCTACCCTTGCGCTTATATTTGAAAATTGTTCCCAGAAGAGCACATTACTACTACAAAATAACTGCTGGCCATAGGGTGACTCCTTTAAGGTAAACCCAGGACACAATTTCAATGTGATATGAAGTTATCTTCTTACCCTGAGTGTCCTACACAGTCCTGATGAAGACCCTCCAAAGAAATCCATAAGACACAACATGCTTTGAAAAACTATTACAAGACGGCTAAAATCGGAACAGGCAATAATACAAGCTATAAAAATTCATTTATTTTAAAGACTATTCTATGAAAAGCTGAAGCCTCTGTGAGAAGGTGGATTATTAGTTGGGTTGTTTGTGAGGCCTCATCAAATAATAACGTCACTATTCCATATCATGACTAGCTAGGTTACTTTAATTTAAACCACAGCTCAGTCCTGGGTAGCTGTGACACAGAGCAGTCAGGGTTAACTCAAAGGAGCAAATTTAAAGCATTTATCAGTACCCAGAACAGTTAAAAAGCTGAAAACGCAAAAAACATCCCACTCCAATATATAACAAGCATTTGCAATGCAATAGGTCTCGCATTTACCCAAGTTTAAGCTATTGGCATTGTAAATGACAATACCTTTTATTTACATTTTAATAACCAAAACATAAATAAAAGTAATTGTCATTTACAATGCCAATAGCTAAAACTCATGTAAATGCGAGACCTATTGCATTGCAAATGCCTGTTTAAATTCAGGGCACCCGAATTGACAAATCACAGAGAGACCGCTGGGTTAAATCTCTCATTGATGCCTCATTTTGCAGTGGCTTTGATACAGGCGCTAATCTCTAATGCTACAGGTTGCAATGATGGCCTCCGGTGGTTCGTCTAGAGCACGGTTACTCATAGTACGGCCCGCGGGCCGCCAGCGGCCCGGCAAGCCTTCCTTGGCGGCCCGCGGACCTTGCAGACATCCTACCTGTGTTTAAAAAAAAAAAATTAAATAGTGTTAGCAAACACTGCAGCAGCCCGGACTCTGAGACTCTGCTTTGTGGGGGCGGGGGGAATCCAGTGATTGTCAAAGTGGAGATGCAGGGGCCTAAGAGGTGCAATACAACAAAGCTTTATTAACATGTAAATGGTCTTTTAAAGACCTGTGAAGTACTCGGTGCGGCGTTGTGTGCGCGCTGGGAAGCTGTCTCAGTGTGGCTGTGTGTGCGCGCTGGGAAGCTCTCTCAGCCCGGGCTGAGGACTGACACACACAGGGGGTGAGATGACAGAGGGTGACGGAGGGAGGGAGAGGGAGACAGAGGGAGACAGAGGGAGGGAGGGAGACAGAGGTTGACAGAGGGTGACAGAGAGAGGGAGACAGAGAGGCGCAGTCTGGGGGAGACAGAGGGAGGGAGACAGAGGGGGAGGGAGGCAGAGGGAGGGAGAGGAAGGGAGACAGAGAGAGACAGAGAGGGATACAGAGAGGGAGGCAGAGAGGAAGGGAGAGAGGGAGGGAGACAGAGGGAGGGAGACAGAGGGAGGGAGAGAGACAGGGAGAGATAGAGGGAGTGAGACAGAGAGAGAGACGGAGGGAGGGAGAGGGAGGGAGACGGAGGGAGACAGAGGGAGACGGAGAGAGACGGAGGGAGACGGAGGGAGACAGAGGGAGAGAGACAGAGGGAGAGGGAAGGAGACAGAGGGAGGGAGAGAGACAGGGAGAGATTGCTGGAGCAGGGTTTTTAATTTAAAACCAAATACCTGTTTCATTTTTGAATGTCATTATTAAAAGTACTACTGATTAATTAGTAATTACTAAAGATTTGTCGAGTCTTGTCTAACCAACCTTATTAACAGAAGAATTACACGTGGGAATGCAATTGCATGGCTAAAATAATAAGTGAACTAAGTTGGTGAGCAAATTGACAGTATAGATGTTGCTTATGTGATGTTATTGTGTTTTGCGCTTATAACAAATATGTATTAATGGCTTTTGATGTCGCAAATGGCTAGATAAATACATACACATAAGGGTATTAGCAGGGGAATCACACTGTATAATCATTTCCATGTAGTAATTATGATTTTGTGTTTTCTTCGCTTAAGTTGACCATTGTGGCCTGCTGTAAAATGGCCACCACCCGCAGCCTGCATTCGAGTAGATGAAAATATGAAAAGAGGCTTTGCGCTGACTGCGACCCTGTCCTCTGATTGAACTGAAAAGCCATGTACATGACGACAAATCTGGGAGTGTTGCCAGATGCCCCTGAACGTGAAGAATTGTTGCAACTTAAAATCCGACCTGATGAACTTATAATGGTTCCATGGATGAGATACATTTTATCCTGAAGAGACATCCGTAGAAGTAACGAATTAGCTATGGACTTCTAATTTCTATTTAGAATTTGAAACTATCAATACATGAGAAAATCTAATGGTGTAGCTTAATGTACCAAGATGACATATTTTCCGCCAATCGAATGTTTTGAAAGTTATATTTGCAACATTTGGAATGTAAATTTTGGTATAAATATTAGTAGACTAGAGAGGTCTAGCGCCACTTCTTCTCGAACCAATGATCAGAGGTCCCGACGCTGACGGAGAGAACGGTGACTCTACATGACGGCTAGAAATCTTTAACTATCTGCTGAGGACCATTTCTGACTTAGAAAACGACTTTTTGCCAGAATAGGTAAATATGGGAAAAATGATCTTGCATTTAATTGACTTTTCTTACAATTTGATTTAGATAAACAATATTCTGTTTGAATTACTGTGTCGGGTGGTTATTTTATTGTCATGTTTATTGAATATTTAGAGTGTTAAGTTGTATCACCAAATCTATAGCAACTAGTTGATCTCATTGACCTCAGGGTACATGCAGATTGGTTAGGTATAGAAAAGTGTTTCCCCTTATACATGGCACGGATAGAGTGGTAGGATGAATGTTGGTGTTATGGGCCCCACCAGCGTGTGATGTGTATGTGTGTGTGTGACTGTGAAATCACTCCGTCCGTGGAAGTAGAGGGGATTCGGAAGCTCCGATCTGCACCAGTTTCTTGGTAGCAGAATGATGGTTAACTATTGTCTTGATCTGGTGAATTTGCGTGTATATGAGCTTATTGATTATTGATTGATATTGATATATGTACTAACACTATATGTTGAAGTCGTATTGAGTTTTATGTAGTGTGTACGGCTTCTGGGACGTAGGAAGTCGGTGACAGTTCCGTAGTAGGGCAGAGGGAAGCGCTGCTCTCGGAAGAGGCGGGATTGTTGGCCCTGTATGTAGACAGGGGGAAACGGGTGACAATTGAAGTTGCGCGTCGCATTGTCTAGGTTCAATGAGGTAGCATCGTCGTGTGTTGCCATTAGAGACGTATTTCTTGTGTGAAAGAAGTGTATATGATGGTGAAGGTTACCTGTGAAGTTCTGGTCTTAGGTATCAGGGATCCTTATGGCATGCCGATAACGCTTATCACTAGAAAGGTAATAGGTATTCTCTGAGCTCGTTAGAAGGACAGAGCAGAGGTAAGCGCTGCTTTGTTAACGTATGATATAATTCTGTAGTAGGACAGATTGTTCGCTGTTCTCGGGAAAGACAGGATTCTGTGTGAATGCACTACATTTTCTGGTGTGAAAGTGCGTGAATGAGAAGTTATTCTGGTTAATTGTGAAACTCTTAGAAGCATTCCGGAGAAAACAGTTAATTGGTGCTTGCTAGAAGGGTAGAGTAGAGGAATGTGCTACTTTATCAACGGAAGTAACGATTCTGTAGTAGGGCAGAGGTAAGCGCTGCTCTCAGGAAAGGCGGAATTCTCGTGGGAAAGGTCTTTTGCTGTTCTGTGGCTAGCGAAGCAGACAATGGAGATGTTTGTATGTTGTAACTAACAGACTCGTAGAAGTTGAAACAAAGTATACCGAGTAGTTTTGTAAAGGAGGGGTAGACGAGAGAGACAGGAGAAAGGAGCAGAAGCTGCTGCAGCGACTGCTGATGTCAGGAAGACCGCGCTGTGATTGGACAGTGGGTTAGAACGGTGGAAGCACGGTGATTGGTGTGCTAATGTACGCCGCGCAAGGATTGGGAGACATACAGGGTGACGTAGACGCTCCAGGATTGGTGCGTTAGTGTGAGTCGCGCTGGGATTCGTGGACTGAGTCAGTGATGTAAACGCTCCGGATTGGTGTGTTAGTGTGAGTCGCGCTGCAATTGGACAGGAGATCGTACAGTTGTAGAAAAGACTAAAGGGTTGCGGAAAACGAGAACATGTATTACCACGCTGAGGAAAAGAAAAATAAATCCTTGTTTAGTAAGGTTAAGACCTGGTTTGACAAGGATAAGGATGTTGTGACTAGGGAAGGACAGTTACTTCCTCCGATAAGAACCCCCGCATCCTTCATGGTTGCAAAATATGGGTATCATACCTGTATTTGGTTAGACAATTGGGCAAAGTACACCAAAGAGGATGGAGTTTTAGCTTTCCCGGAACATGGCTCATTTAATCTGGCCATATTGAGAAACTTACGGGAAAGGATGATGAATCTAGAGCCTCGGCCTAGGCCGACGCAGTTTGAGGCGTTGACTGAATGGGAAGATGAAATGCATGAGCGAGAAAAGCAGAGGAGTGGAGGAAACTACCGGTACATGTTCAGGCGAAAGTATGATCGCGAAACTCATCATGATCGGATGAGAAGATGGCGAGATGCCAGTATGACTGAGGGATTATATCCTGTAAGAACTGCAGGGGAGACAGAAGGGAAAAAGTGTACAGAGAAAGAACATAATTTAGAAACAAGGAGGTATGGGGCGAATGAGTCTGAAGACGATGTCTTAGATGACATGTTCTACAAAAGACCACCCCCGTATAGACGAGAACCAGAAGTAGGAACATCAGTTACCCCAATGAGAGACACCCTGCGGATTATAAAAACAGAAGTTACGACCCCTGAGTTGAAAAGCAGTAGTTCTCTTGCGGAGAGAGAGAGAGAAAGGGAAAATGAAATTGAGGATGAAAAGACAAGAGAACTAGCAAGAACCACCTTTGAATTGACAGAGAAAATCAGAGAACTGACTAAAAATCTTGAAGCAGTTACGGTGCCTGTAACAATAGGTCCGGTTATGCTTGTTTTTGAGAAGCAGAGGATTGGTGAAGGTGGTTTAACAGTTCCATATGTAGGCAACAGACTGATTGTTCCTCCAGAACAGACAGAAATGAGATTGGGAGAAAATCAGTGGAGATCAGGAGAAAATCAGTGGAGACATACCATATGTGGAGGAGAGTTGAATGTGCAGACTAACTCGGTTTTGAATTCCGGTTGTGTGGAAGGGAACAGAATGACTGGAGGATCGATCATAGAACCACAAAGAGTGACAGAACCAGTGGGTGCAGAAAAATCTATGGGGATAACTGCTGAAGATTTGAATGATTGGCTAAAAGTTTTGCAGGGGAAAGAAAAGGAATCCCAGGCAATTGATGTAGCTAGACTACGTATGGAATTGGAGGAACTAATAGTAGGAACAATTCCTACAGAAACACTGAAAAGCTATCAGGATGGGGAAATACTATTTTTGTGCAAGAGTATCACATGGAGAGCAAAGAACACACATGAAAGGTTGAAAGGAATAGCCAGTGAAATGGGAATTGACATGGACAAGGTAAAAGCTTTACAAAAGCCTTACCAAGTGGATTTTACAGATAAGGACATCGAGAATCTGAATAATGCAGGCCGAGCAGAGCAGATTATGGAGATGATTGCTTTGCTGCAAAAATGGGGAGATGTGGAGAAATGGAAAGATAGATGGTATAAAAAACGAGAAGATGCAGCAGGCAGAACTTACTCAACATTCCCTATGAGAGAAAAAGAGAAAACAGTGACAGCTTATCCCATGAGGGAGATTCCAGGAGGAGGGTATGTACATGTCCCATGGACCAGACAAGATATTTTGTCATTTACAAATGATTTCCCTCAACTAAGAGAGAAGCCCGTCGAGTGGTATAGACAGGTTGACAGATTTGTGAAGTTGTCAAAAGTGCTGTGGATCGACCTGAATAGTCTGATATAATTGTACCAGCAGACTTGTGGACAGAATGTAAGATAGTTATAGACTGGCCAACAAAGGAATACCCCAGAGATCCCAAAACGGGAGCACCTGATCCCGAGGTAATGAAAAAGTATGAGCAGGTTATGGCTTTCCTGAAAAATAAGGTACCTCCCAAAGAAACAGACTGGGTTAAGATAGATCGAACACATCAAGAAGTGAAAGAATCAGTCCATGCTTACTATGAAAGACTAATACTAGCTTTCAAACAATTCAGTGGAGATGAACATATGGGTGACAAGGATCTGAGCCATTTTGTATATAGATTTGTGTATGGCTTGCGACCTGAAATCAGTGAAATGATAAGGCAGCATACCGTAGACTGGCAGAGCAAAAAGATTGATGAGATCCTGAGACATGCCAAATACTTCAGTGATGAGATTGAGGCAAAGCAAAGAAAACTGAAAGAAAAGGCAATGTGGGCACAGGTGAAAGTTGCAGAAATACAGGAAGCACAGTTGGTTGAGCAAGCAAATAACCCAGGAAATAAACCTAGATTTGGCCCAGGAAAAGGGAAAGGCAATATTGAGGAAGCAAAGAAAAGGTTTCCCTGCAACAACTGTGGAAAATGAAGGCACTGGAAATCCGAGTGTAAGAATCCACCGTCTGCTAACGATGACAATCCATCATTGAATTCACAGGTGCAGAGTGAGGGGTGTGGTCAGCAGCAGCAACAGCAGAAGGCTGTTAAGCAGCAGAATAAGGTGCCAAAACCGCCCTTGCCACAAAACAGAGGATCCCAGAAGTACAGCCAGGATTCGGGGTTCTACAATGAAGAACAGGTAAACAAGCCAAAACGCGCAAGCACTGTATCACAATATTGGCTAAGGAATGAGGGAAGTGATTCTGAGGGAGACTTCTGACGGTGCCGAAGAGAGGAGGAAGAGTGCGTACTTGGCGCAACTCTAGAAATAGACCAGGCAGGACCTTTTGTAGATGGAAAAATCAATGGTGAAAGTGTTACTTTTCTAGTTGACACAGGAGCTACGAGATCGACTGTCAGGTCAGATGATATAAAGAATCTTCCTCTCTCGGATGAAGCAATCCAAGTGGTTGGTGTGTCCAACACACAGATCAAAACTCATCTTACTGAACCAGTAAGGGTTAGAATAGGGAAATTCTCAGACATGCACCGGTTCGTGGTGTGTGACACCAGTCCTGTGAACTTGTTAGGCAGGGATTTGCTGTGCAAGATGAATTGCACTATTTTTTTTTTCCCCAGATGGAATAGACTTTGAGACACCAGATGAGGATGTCCTATACATAATGACCCTAGATAACAGGGAAAGTGAGGCTATTGGAACATATGCTGTATTCAATCCGGATGGATTACCCCCAGAATTAAAACAGACAGTAAAAGCAGCAGTTTGGGATTTTACTGGAGAAGATGTGGGCCTGATGAGAAATGTAGATCCAGTAAAAATGACTGTAAAAGATGGAATAGTTTACCCAAACATCCAACAATACAGACTGACACCTGAAATAATTGAAGGAATAACCCCTATAATTGAGAAAATGATCCAGCAGGGGGTGTTAAGGGAAATATTGAGCTGCCCATGTAATTCACCTATAATGGGACTGAAGAAACCCAATGGGAAGTTCAGAATAGTACAGGATTTGAGAAAAATTAACAAGATTGTTGTGTCATGCTGTCCCATTGTGCCAAATCCATCAGTGATTTTGTATCAGATTCCCCATGATGCAGAATGGTACACAGTAATTGATTTGTGCCATGCTTTCTTTTCAATCCCGTTGCATCATGACAGCCAGCCGATTTTTGCATTTCGGTTTGGAGAGCGAATTTTGGCATGGTGCCGAATTCCACAGGGGTATACAGAGAGTCCTTCGATATTTAATCAATTGCTGAAGAAATCTCTGGAGAGTTTAACAATGCCTGAAAATTCAGTTTTGGTCCAGTACATTGATGACCTGCTTGTGGCATCAAAAACACGTGAAGCTTGTGAAGCAGACACCATTGCTTTACTGAATCACTTGGCAGATGGAGGATTAAAAGTATCTCCAGCCAAATTGCAATTCTGCAAGAGAGAAGTCCAGTATCTGGGACATAATATTGAGAAAGGCCTGAGGAAAGTGACCATTGACAGGATTAAAATCATCAGAGGGATGAGAGCCCCAATGACACAAAGAGAAGTAAGAATGTTTCTGGGAATGGTTGGTTATTGTCGTCAGTGGATAAGTAACTTTTCCTTAATTGCCAAGCCACTGATTAAATTGACTAAAAGTGAGGTGAAAGACCCATTGGAATTAAACCCAGAAGAAATGGCAGCATTCAAATAATTAAAGAACAGGCTATGTGAAGCTCCTGCCATATGAATGCCAGATTACGAAAAAGAATTTGAGCTGTACTGTAGTGAGAGGAATGGATGTGCACTTTCAGTGTTAATCCAGAAACATAGACGTCTGAGGAGGCCAATTGCGTACTTCTCATCAACACTTGACCCAGTAGCTGTGGGTTTACCAGGTTGCCTGAAAGCAGTAGCTGCTACATGCAGAAGTTTGAAACAAAGTGAGGGAATTATAATGGGATAATCTGTACGGGTATTCGTACCTCATGATGTGGCAATCCTTTTAACAAGGAGCCGGACACAGTTTATGTCTCATAGTCGGCTGACTAAATATGAAAAAGTCATTCTTGGTGCATCAAATGTGAGTCTTGAGAGATGTGTGAATGTGAATCCAGCAACGCTGTTGCCAGATGCTGAAAGTGTGGGAGTAAGAGATGATGTTGATCATGATTGCCTGGATGTGCTTGATTACTGTACAAAACCAAGACCAGACATAAGAGATCTGCCACTGCCTGAGAGTGATCATGTGTTGTTTGTGGATGGATCCTGTCTGAGAACTGATGAAGGAATGCTGAGTGCCGCATATGCTGTGTGTACAGTTTCAGGAGTTGTGGAAGCATCACCTTTGAGAGGAGTTAAATCCGCTCAAGTGGCAGAATTGGTGGCACTAACGAAGGCTTGCAAGATTGGAAGGAATGTGAGAGTGACTGTAATGACTGACAGCCAATATGGCTTCGGAGTTGTCCATGATTTTGGCCAGTTATGGCTGCAAAGAGGTTTCCTGACCTCAAGTGGAACTCCCATAAAGAATGCTGAAATGGTTGGAAAATTGCTTGAGGCGATACAGCTGCCTAAAGAACTAGCAGTTGTAAAATGTGCTGCTCATAGTCAAGGTGATGATTTCGTCACCCTTGGGAACAAATTTGCCAATGACATAGCTCAGTACTGTGCAAGGAATAATCACTCCATTAACCGGAGTAAGGAAAGGGAAATGTCTTCTTGTTCCTTAATGTTTACTAATGAGGTAGGAACATGGGAAGAGGTAAAGCAGTTGCAGGATGAGGCAGGAGATGAGGAAATGAAAGATTGGGTGAAAGCAGGTTGTGCACCAAGAGAAAAAGACCACGTGTGGGCCTATAGGGATGGAAGACCAGTCATGCCCAATAGCATGTTGTCAACAATGGCACGGATGTATCATGGCCAGGGACACCTGGGGAGGGATGCTATGATAAGGGCCTTTAAGCAAACCTGGTACAATGCAAAATTCAGGCTGATAGCAGAGAGTCTCTGTCAGAGATGCCTGATATGTCAGCAATTCAATCCTGGAAAGAAAACAGTGGTGAGCCTAGGTACAATAGGCAGGGAGGGAGGACCCTTCACCAGAATGCAGATAGACTTCATCGAAATGCCCCAAGTCAATAGATTAAGGTATGTTCTGGTGGTAGTCTGTTTGTTCTCCAGGTGGGTGGAGGCATTTCCAACAAGGAGAAATGATGGGATAACAGTGGCCAAGCTACTGTTAAGAGAATTCATCCCAAGGTACGGGTTCCCAGTGACCATTGAATCAGACAGAGGAGGACACTTTTCTAATGAAATCATGGGTTTGATCTGTGAAGCATTAAGTGTACAGCAGAAGCTACATTGTGCTTACCGACAAGAGGCTTCTGGTGTGGTTGAACAAATGAATGGTACCATCAAAAACAGAATTGGCAAAATGTGCCTGGCCACAGGAATGAAATGGCCTGATGTCTTGCCTCTAGTCCTGATGACAATTAGGTCTACTCCAGACAGAACAACAGGTTTGAGTCCACATGAAATCATCATGGGACGTGCTATGAGACATGCGTTTGTACCAGTCAACAAGCTGATGACTATAACTGATGACATGATTTTGGATTACTGTAAAGGCCTGGCTGGCGCAGTTCATTCTGTGTTTCACCAGGTTGGAGAAGACGCCACCACACTTGAAAGAAAACCAGCCCATGATCTGAGCCCAGGGGACTGGGTAAGAATAAAAGTCCACAGAAGAAGAAATTGCCTGGTTCCAAGGTGGGGAAGGCCAAGGCAAGTCGTTCTGACTACAACAACTGCTGTGAAGTGTGTTGGAGTGAAAAATTGGATACATGCAAGTCACACTCTGAGAGTTCCAAATCCAAGTGACGGCACTGGAAAAGAATACTTTGAAGAATCAGTTTCCAGTGATGATGCAGACAGTGAGGCAGTAAAAAGAAAAAAGAATCCTGAAAGGGGGGAAAGTGAGTCAAGAGAAACTTTTGTCCCACCAGAAGGAATTCTGAAAAGAACATTGCAAACTTCAGAGACAAGTCCAGATTCTGAAGAAGTGTCTGAAGTCCCAACTAACAGTGACAAGCCCAAAAAGAAAGAAAGAAAAGAAAAGAACATTCCAACAGAGGTGACACCTGAATCAAATGAGAAAATTGGAAAAGTTCCACCTGAGATAATTCTTGAAGAGGAAGGGACAGAAAAAGAAAGAGAGGGACAGATTGCGGAAAAACCCCGAGGAGGTGTAGGGAACATCAACAACAAGCTAGGTGAAGGGACAAGTAGACAGCAAGAAGATTGCGTGTCGGAGACCCGAGGAGAGACAGAAGTAGGGAAATCTCAATCGGTGGAAAAAGAGACTGTTGGAGAAAAGGAAGTTGTTGGAGAAGGGAAAATTGTTGATGAACAAGAGGCAACTGAGACAGAATCTGATGAAAGTGGAAATGAGATACATGAAGGACGAGTTCTGAGAAAGAGAACTTGGATTGGAGAGAGAAACTGTAAAGAGGGAATACAAAAAAGAAATGCTAAAGGAGATCTTTGGCTCAACAAGATAAAGAGACTGAGATATCGACTGACACGAGTTAACTCTTCGAAAGCTGAACAGGTGAACGAAGTGTCAAGTCAAAACCAAACGAAAGGAGAGGAAACAAAGATATCTGAAGGAACTAAAAGAATCAGAAAACCAAACCAGAAGTATAAGTCGCCAGAATGGATGTATGTGGCACTGCCTGAACAAGGTGAAGAGGCAGACAGTCAAAGAAATCCAGAGGAGGCTTTACTGAAAGTGGTTGAAGAAGAAGAAGCAGTTGGAATCCTGAGAGTTATCTTGTCCGACATTGGAGAAGAAACGGATGTTCAGGACCTAATACATTTTGATGATGATGAGGAAAGAGTGAAAAATGATGAAAATCCAAATTGAGTAAATTCAAAGAAGTCACCTGAAGAAGAAAGTGAAGAAGTAAATTAAAAACTAATAGATTGTAATAATCTGGTGGGTACTTGCTGCCCTAAAAGTTCGGTAGTGGAGTAGAAGAGGCTAAGTCAAAAGACACGGTCAAATTAACAAGATGGCTAGCACTGAGAATAATCAAAGTAGATGTACCTTCATGAAAAGATGGTGCAAGATGTGCTGCTGCTGTACAGGATTATTAATGCTGCTTTGGAGCGTGCTTGCTCTACTGATCTCTTTTAGAGTAACAATAGACACTTTAGGAGGACATGCTGAGAACATGACTAACATAGGGAAGAGTTCACAGAAGATAGTTCCAACTAGAACTAGCAATGTAAATGTACATAAAGATAGGTCTATTAATGATTTTTCTAGCAATGTGTTTTCAAAATTATTGTACGAATATGTAAGGACAATGGATGTAAGGGATTGCTACGTCTGTATGCAATTACCTGCCTCTGTTTCAGAAGGAGTGACTTATCATCACCTTCCGGCTACGTATGGAATTTCATGTAGTGTGTTGATTAGTATATTTTATCAATTAGGGAAATTAGATTATAACATGTCTAATGTAGATAATATTCTTGGGCAACTGCCTATGAATAAAGAATTGAATCCTGCTAAAGAAGCTAACACTTTAGGTGAGATTTTTATCGAAACTAGAGAATTAACATTAGAATATGTTTTTAGAAACAATTTAACCTGCAATTTGAAGGAAGAAGAGAAAACTCTCCTAGACATGGTTGAGAGAAGAAGGTTGAACATGCATAAGAAAGCAGAAGGACATAGGATGAGTGAAACCGTGTGGGATATTGAGAAAGAAAAGGAGTTGAAAAATGGAGCCAGTCCAACTATGGCTATAGATGCACCACAGAAAGGCAAATTATGCATTACCAGGAAGAAATCCCAGTATGATTATTATTTCATAGGGACTAGTGAGTGCCATGATACATACTTTATTGCAACCGGATGGGGATTTAGAGGTGGAGAAGATCCAGTCTTTCCGGGAGTGTATTATATTTGTGGGAACAAGGCTTATTACAGGTTGCCTGACCATTGGTATGGCACATGTTATGTTGGCCTGGTCTTTCCAAAGATTTTTCACATGGATAGAGTAGAAAATGCTGAACAAACTAATCCATTAACACGCTATAGAAGAGAAACATGGACAGAAATTGTAGGAGATATTTTTGGAGCTTTAATACCAGCAGTGGGAATTTCATTGAATGCATATGGCATTCGGAAGCTGTCAACAGTGGTAGATCGCTTGTCAACAAGCACCGCTGGAGGCTTTCTTTTGGTAAATACTGAAATGGGTGCTTTATGTGCTATGGCGATGCAAAATCGACTTGCCCTTGATATTCTATTGGCAAAAGAGGGTGGAGTCTGTGGAATGCTGAAAGTTCAACATTGTTGCACTTACATTCCTGACGAAAGCAAAGATCTAAAGGTCTATATCAAAAATATTACTGATTTGCATGAAGAATTAGTACCACTGGAAGCTGAAAGTATCTGGACTAAAATGGCTAAGAAGATGATTGCTATTAAGAATTATATAGCTAAAATAGGTAGTACCATATTTGGTAAGGTATTATTTCCATTAACGTGTGTAATTGTTGCACTATTAATTCTTAGATTAGGGTGTATGTGTTGTAGATACAGAAGAAATAAAAAGAAAATAACACGAGAAAATATTAAAAAGAGACAAAAGAAACCAGAAAGAGATCCACAAGAAATAGAATTAGAAGAATTGAGGGAAAGTATGTATATAGAAACAAAAAGAGAAGATGATAAAGAAACAAGAGTTTAAAAAATGAACAAGAAGACATTTTGAATTTCTTCAAAAAGTGGAAATTAAATTGATTTTTGGGTTTTTGTGGTGATAAAATGTCACCAAAGGGGGGATTGCTGGAGCAGGGTTGTTAATTTAAAACCAAATACCTGTTTCATTTTTGTATGTCATTATTAAAAGTACTACTGATTAATTAGTAATTACTAAAGATTTGTCGAGTCTTGTCTAACCAACCTTATTAACAGAAGAATTACACGTGGGAATGCAATTGCATGGCTAAAATAATAAGTGAACTAAGTTGGTGAGCAAATTGACAGTATAGATGTTGCTTATGTGATGTTATTGTGTTTTGCGATTATAACAAATATGTATTAATGGCTTTTGATGTCGCAAATGGCTAGATAAATACATACACATAAGGGTATTAGCAGGGGAATAACACTGTATAATCATTTCCATGTAGTAATTATGATTTTGTGTTTTCTTCGCTTAAGTTGACCATTGTGGCCTGCTGTAAAATGGCCACCACCCGCAGCCTGCATTCGAGTAGATGAAAATATGAAAAGAGGCTTTGCGCTGACTGCGACCTTGTCCTCTGATTGACCTGAAAAGCCATGTACATGACGACAAATCTGGGAGTGTTGCCAGATGCCCCTGAACGTGAAGAATTGTTGCAACTTAAAATCCGACCTGATGAACTTATAATGGTCCCATGGATGAGATACATTTTATCCTGAAGAGACATCCGTAGAAGTAACGAATTAGCTATGGACTTCAAATTTCTATTTAGAATTTGAAACTATCAATACATGAGAAAATCTAATGGTGTAGCTTAATGTACCAAGATGACATATTTTCCGCCAATCGAATGTTTTGAAAGTTATATTTGCAACATTTGGAATGTAAATTTTGGTATAAATATTAGTAGACTAGAGAGGTCTAGCGCCACTTCTTCTCGAACCAATGATCAGAGGTCCCGACGCTGACGGAGAGGACGGTGACTCTACATGACGGCTAGAAATCTTTAACTATCTGCTGAGGACCATTTCTGACTTAGAAAACGACTTTTTGCCAGAATAGGTAAATATGGGAAAAATGATCTTGCATTTAATTGACTTTTCTTACAATTTGATTTAGATAAACAATATTCTGTTTGAATTACTGTGTCGGGTGGTTATTTTATTGCCATGTTTATTGAATATTTAGAGTGTTAAGTTGTATCACCAAATTTATAGCAACTAGTTGATCTCATTGACCTCAGGGTACATGCAGATTGGTTAGGTATAGAAAAGTGTTTCCCCTTATACATGGCACGGATAGAGTGGTAGGATGAATGTTGGTGTTATGGGCCCCACCAGCGTGTGATGTGTATGTGTGTGTGTGACTGTGAAATCACTCCGTCCGTGGAAGTAGAGGGGATTCGGAAGCTCCGATCTGCACCAAGATCGAGGGAGGGAGACAGAGAGAGACGGAGGGAGGTGGAGGGAGGGAGACGGAGGGAGGGAGACAGAGGGAGATGGAGGGAGACAGAGGGAGGGAGGGAGACGGGAGACAGAGGGAGGGAGAGGGAGGGAGGGAGACGGAGGGAGGGAGACAGAGGGAGGGAGACAGAGGGAGACGGAAGGAGACGGAGGGAGACAGAGTGAGACAGAGTGAGACAGAGTGAGACGGAGGGAGAGGGAGGGAGACAAAGGGAGGGAGACAGAGGGAGGGAGACAGAGGGAGGGAGAGGAAGACAGGGAGGAAAGGAGAGGGAGTGAGACAGATGGAGAGATAGAGGGACGGAGACACAGGGAGACAGAGGGAGGGAGGGAGATGGAGGGAGACGGAGGGAGACAGAGGGAGAGAGACAGAGGGAGGGAGACAGAGAGAGGGAGGGAGAGAGACAGGGAGAGAGACAGGGAGAGATAGAGGGAGGGAGACAGAGAGAGAGACGGAGGGAGGGAGGGAGACAGAGGGAGGGAGGGAGACGGAGGGAGGGAGATGGAGGGAGACAGAGGGAGGGAGGGAGAGGAAGGGAGGGGGAGGGAGACGGAGGGAGGGAGACAGAGACAGGAAGGGGAAGGGAGACGGAGACAGGGAGGGGGAGAGGGAGAAAGAGAGATGTGTGTCTGGTGGCTCAGTGGACGAAGGCGTCTGCTGCAGGGACCTGTGTTCAACCTCATGGTCACAATTTTTTTTGCATTAGCCCCTCCCCCTCTGACCCCGCCCCCACCGGTGCGGCCCTCGGCCACAAACCACACTGTAAATTTGGCCCCTGAGAGAAAATTTGTGAGAACCCATGATCTAGAGGTAGTATAGTAAATTAACCCAGTTATTATCCAATTCCCAAGCAAAAAAACAGAAAACACAGCCCTGCTACTGGAATTGCACCGGGCACCAGTGAAGATCTGAATATAGCTATTGTCAATTGGATGTACAGCAGATAAGCTGCTATGGGACAAAAAAAAAGTTATCTGACAATTTCGATGTAAAATTTCTATCGTAATCTTGTATTCTTTTAATGTTTACTTATTTATATAGTTTTATATAGCGAACTCTATACCTGAGGTTTTTCAGAACACTTTACATTAAACAACAAGTAACATAGTACAACGGGAAGAAAGCGTGCATTGTCATGGCTGTTGGGTGAGTTGGGACACTTCATATTTTAAAAGTTAAAGTAAATAAAAACAATAACTTAAAACATAGCTTACATGTAATAAAACCCTCCTAGAATAAGGAACACTTCACTTTCTGTCTTCTTTCGCCCTCTGTCCGACCGGATGTCAATTTCTTACACTATGACCCCAGGAAGGGTCGGAATATTTTTCACATTGGCACCGGAAACGTAGCATAGTCACTTGCAAGTAATCCTTTTTTGGGTCGAGGACCGTCCGGTCTGCCGAAGACAGAACCGGAAGTCGGAGATTTAATGTTTCTGAGAGTGGTTCCTTAGCCCGCCTCTCTTTTTGCCTCTCCTCCATTGGCTGGCTTCCTAAACGGAGGCCAGCCATTGGAGGAGAGAGCCGTCCCTCCAAATAGGCTCCGTCTTTTTCAGTTGAGGGGGCGTGTTCCTTGCTGTTCTTTCCACTTTTTAGCCACGCCCTTTTAGAACAGCAGGAACACGCCCTCGAAGCCGAAAAAGCTTTGAAGCTTCCCGTGTTTTGTTTTGTTTTCTTTGGCTTGACTTTCTAATGCCATTTTTGGTCTGTTGCCTCGTCTCGTTGTTTGGCTTGACTTTCTACGTTCTACGAGTGCATCATGTAACTATGTCCCAGGTAAGCGTGGATTTTTGGTATATTGCCTCGTCTCGTCTGCCCCTGTTCGTCTTGCTCTTCTGCCCCTGATGATCGTGTTGCTCTTGTGCCCCGTGTGTTTGCGTCTTCGTTCCTGCATGGCCAGCTTTGGCAGCAGCAACACACCCTCGAAGCCGGAAAAGCATTGAAGCGTCCCGTGTTTTGTTTTGTTTTGTGTGTCTTGCCTTCCTAAACACATTTTTGGTCTGTTGCCTCGTCTCGTTGTATGGCTTGACTTTCTACGTTCTACGAGTGCATGTACTAATGTGTATTTTTATTTACTTTATAGGTGTGCCCGTGTCTTGGCGTTTTCGTTCCTGCATGGACAGCTTTGCCAGGCGTGAATGGACAGCTTTGTGTTTCCAGGTAACCCATTTTGCTTTTGATTTGTGTCCGCCATTTCTTTGTTGGTCGCGTCTTGTGCCCCGTGTCTTGGCGTCTTCCTTCCTGCATGCCCAGCTTTGGCCGTCTTGGATGGACGTTTTTGCGATTACAGTTAGCCCATTTTAACTTTTATTGGTGTCCGCCATTTGTTTTGGGGTCGTGTCTTATTGTGAGCGAAGCCGAAAAAGCATTGAAGCTTCCCGTGTTTTGTTTAGTTTTGTTTGGCTTGACTTTCTAATGCCATCTTTGTTCTGTTGCCTCGTCTCGTTGTTTTGTTTGGCTTTCCGCTTCCCGTGTTTTGTTTTGTTTGGCTTGACTTTCGAAAGCCATTTTTGGTCTGTTGCCTTATCTCGTTGTTTGGCTTGACTTTCTACGTTCTACGAGTGCATCATGAAACAATGTCCCAGGTAAGCGTGGATTTTTGGTCTATTGCCTCGTCTCATCTGACCCTGATCGTCTTGCTCTTCTGCCCCTGATGATCGTGTTGCTCTTGTGCCCCGTGTCTTTCCGTCTTCGTTCCTGCATGCCCAGCTTTGGCCGTCGTGGATGGACGGCTTTGCGATTACAGGGAGCACATTTTAACTTTTCTGGGTGTCCGCCATTTGTTTTGGGGTCGCCTTTTATTGTGAGCATCGTCTTGCTGTTGTGCGTACGCGTTTTCGCTACTAATGTTTTTTTTTTTTATCTTTCTAGGTGTGCCCCGTGTCTTGCCGTCTTCCTTCCTGCATGGACAGCTTTGCCAGGCGTGAATGGACAGCTTTGCGTTTGCAGGTAACACATTTGGAATATTTGTACTAATGTGTATTTTAATTTACTTTATAGGTGTGCCCCGTGTTGTGGCGTCTTCGTTACTGCATGACCAGCTTTGGCCGTCGTGGATGGACGGCTTTGCGATTACAGGTAGCCCATTTTAACTTTTCTGGGTGTACGCCATTTGTTTTGGGGTCGCCTCTTATTGTGAGCATTGTCTTGCTGTTGTGCATACGCGATTTTTGTACTAATGTGTATTTTTTTTATCTTTGTAGGTGTGCCCCGTGTCTTGCCGTCTTCGTTCCCGCATGGACAGCTTTGGCCGTCGTGGATGGACTGCTTTGCAATTACAGGTAGCCCATTTTAAATTTTATTGTTGTCCGCCATTACTTTTTTAATTGCATATTATTGTGCGGGTCGTCTGGCTCTTGTGCGTAAGCGATTTGATATTATTAGTTTTTTAAGGTTTCCCTTCTAATTGTATTTCAGATGTTTATGTGTTGCTCTGACTTGTCACTTATGTGGTGCTGTGACTTTAAAAATACACGTCCGTCTACCGCGACATTCAGGTAAGTTCTTTCTTTAAAAGATATAACTTGATACAGATTGTGGTTTGATTGAGTTTAATATGTTTTTCCTGCTCTTAAACATTATTTAGCGGTTGTCAGAAAAATGGCCGTTTTATTTGGACAATTTCCGTTGTTTTTTGTCGAATGTGCTTTTCGCTGCCTTTCATACGTCAGGGTGTGGCACGTACCTTAAGTACACGGCAGATGGGGATATCTTCACGGAAGGTATAGAAGTAAGTGCTTCATTTCCTTATTGTATTTACAATGCGTTTTGAATTGTTTTACTAAGTTGTATTTCTTTTATCTTTGTAGGTGTGCCCCGTGTTTTGGTGTTTTCGTTCCTGCATGGACAGCTTTGCCAGGCGTGAAAGGACAGCTTTGTGTTTCCAGGTAACCCATTTTGCCTTTGATTTGTGTCCGCCATTTCTTTGTTGGTCGCGTCTTGTGCCCCGTGTCTTGGCGCCTTCATTCCTGCATGCCCATCTTTGGCCGTCTTTGATGGACGGTTTTGCGATTACAGTTTGCCCATTTTAACTTTTATTGGTGTCCGCCATTTGTTTTGGGGTCGCGTCTTATTGTGAGCATTGTCTAGCTGTTGTGCGTACGCGATTTTTTATTACTTTCGTTTGAATGTTCCATTTTTTATTCCTATTTACGATGTTTATGTGCTGCTCTGACTTGTTACTTATGTGGTGCTGTGACTTGGAGAATACACGGCCGTCTACTGCAACATTCAGGTAAGTTCCTTTTTTAAAAAAAAATACAACTAGATACAGTTTGTGGTTTGTTATCTTTTAATATGTTTTTTCTGCTCTTAGGAACTAATTAGCAGTTACAGAAAACATAGCAGTGCCACATATTATTGTGAGGATGGTCTGGATCTTATGCGTAAGCGATTTGATACTAATATTCTCTTTATGTTTCACTTCTAATTTTGTTTCAGATGTTTAGGTGGTGCTGTGACTTTGAGAAGACACGTCCGTCTACCGCGACATTCAGGTACGTTATTTCTAAATTAGATAAAACTTGATACAGAATCTGGTTTCATTGCGTTTAATATGTTTTTTAGGCTCTTAAAAATTACTTAGCGGCTGCCAAAAAAATACCCGTTAAATTTGGCCAATTTCTTTCGATATTTGTCGAATGTGCTTTTCGCTGCATTTTATACGTTAGGGTGGGGCACGTATTTTAAGTACACGCCAGTTTGGGATATCTTCACGGAAGGTATAGAAGTAAGTGCTGCATGTCTTTATTATATTTACAAAATCCTTTTTTAATTGTTTTACTAATGTGTATTTCTTTTATCTTTGTGGGTGTGACCCGTGTCTTGGCTTCTTCGTTCCTGCATGGACAGCTTTTTCAGTCGTGAATCGACAGCTTTGCATTTGCAAGTAAGCCATTTGGACTTTTTGTACTAATGTTTATTTTTCTTTACTTTCTAGGTGTGCCCCGTGTCTTGGCGCCTTCCTTCCTGCATGCCCAGCTTTGGCCGTCTTGGATGGACGTTTTTGCGATTACAGTTAGCCCATTTTAACTTTTATTGGTGTCCGCCATTTGTTTTGGGGTCGTGTCTTATTGTGAGCGAAGCCGAAAAAGCTTTGAAGCTTCCCGTGTTTTGTTTAGTTTTGTTTGGCTTGACTTTCTAATGCCATCTTTGTTCTGTTGCCTCGTCTCGTTGTTTTGTTTGGCTTTCCGCTTCCCGTGTTTTGTTTTGTTTGGCTTGACTTTCGAAAGCCATTTTTGGTCTGTTGCCTTATCTCGTTGTTTGGCTTGACTTTCTACGTTCTACGAGTGCATCATGAAACAATGTCCCAGGTAAGCGTGGATTTTTGGTCTATTGCCTCGTCTCATCTGACCCTGATCGTCTTGCTCTTCTGCCCCTGATGATCGTGTTGCTCTTGTGCCCCGTGTCTTTCCGTCTTCGTTCCTGCATGCCCAGCTTTGGCCGTCGTGGATGGACGGCTTTGCGATTACAGGGAGCACATTTTAACTTTTCTGGGTGTCCGCCATTTGTTTTGGGGTCGCCTTTTATTGTGAGCATCGTCTTGCTGTTGTGCGTACGCGTTTTCGCTACTAATGTTTTTTTTTTTTATCTTTCTAGGTGTGCCCCGTGTCTTGCCGTCTTCCTTTCTGCATGGACAGCTTTGCCAGGCGTGAATGGACAGCTTTGCGTTTGCAGGTAACACATTTGGAATATTTGTACTAATGTGTATTTTAATTTACTTTATAGGTGTGCCCCGTGTTGTGGCGTCTTCGTTACTGCATGACCAGCTTTGGCCGTCGTGGATGGACGGCTTTGCGATTACAGGTAGCCCATTTTAACTTTTCTGGGTGTACGCCATTTGTTTTGGGGTCGCCTCTTATTGTGAGCATTGTCTTGCTGTTGTGCATACGCGATTTTTGTACTAATGTGTATTTTTTTTATCTTTGTAGGTGTGCCCCGTGTCTTGCCGTCTTCGTTCCCGCATGGACAGCTTTGGCCGTCGTGGATGGACTGCTTTGCAATTACAGGTAGCCCATTTTAAATTTTATTGTTGTCCGCCATTACTTTTTTAATTGCATATTATTGTGCGGGTCGTCTGGCTCTTGTGCGTAAGCGATTTGATATTATTAGTTTTTTAAGGTTTCCCTTCTAATTGTATTTCAGATGTTTATGTGTTGCTCTGACTTGTCACTTATGTGGTGCTGTGACTTTAAAAATACACGTCCGTCTACCGTGACATTCAGGTAAGTTCTTTCTTTAAAAGATATAACTTGATACAGATTGTGGTTTGATTGAGTTTAATATGTTTTTCCTGCTCTTAAACATTATTTAGCGGTTGTCAGAAAAATGGCCGTTTTATTTGGACAATTTCCGTTGTTTTTTGTCGAATGTGCTTTTCGCTGCCTTTCATACGTCAGGGTGTGGCACGTACCTTAAGTACACGGCAGATGGGGATATCTTCACGGAAGGTATAGAAGTAAGTGCTTCATTTCCTTATTGTATTTACAATGCGTTTTGAATTGTTTTACTAAGTTGTATTTCTTTTATCTTTGTAGGTGTGCCCCGTGTTTTGGTGTTTTCGTTCCTGCATGGACAGCTTTGCCAGGCGTGAAAGGACAGCTTTGTGTTTCCAGGTAACCCATTTTGCCTTTGATTTGTGTCCGCCATTTCTTTGTTGGTCGCGTCTTGTGCCCCGTGTCTTGGCGCCTTCATTCCTGCATGCCCATCTTTGGCCGTCTTTGATGGACGGTTTTGCGATTACAGTTTGCCCATTTTAACTTTTATTGGTGTCCGCCATTTGTTTTGGGGTCGCGTCTTATTGTGAGCATTGTCTAGCTGTTGTGCGTACGCGATTTTTTATTACTTTCGTTTGAATGTTCCATTTTTTATTCCTATTTACGATGTTTATGTGCTGCTCTGACTTGTTACTTATGTGGTGCTGTGACTTGGAGAATACACGGCCGTCTACTGCAACATTCAGGTAAGTTCCTTTTTTAAAAAAAAATACAACTAGATACAGTTTGTGGTTTGTTATCTTTTAATATGTTTTTTCTGCTCTTAGGAACTAATTAGCAGTTACAGAAAACATAGCAGTGCCACATATTATTGTGAGGATGGTCTGGATCTTATGCGTAAGCGATTTGATACTAATATTCTCTTTATGTTTCACTTCTAATTTTGTTTCAGATGTTTAGGTGGTGCTGTGACTTTGAGAAGACACGTCCGTCTACCGCGACATTCAGGTACGTTATTTCTAAATTAGATAAAACTTGATACAGAATCTGGTTTCATTGCGTTTAATATGTTTTTTAGGCTCTTAAAAATTACTTAGCGGCTGCCAAAAAAATACCCGTTAAATTTGGCCAATTTCTTTCGATATTTGTCGAATGTGCTTTTCGCTGCATTTTATACGTTAGGGTGGGGCACGTATTTTAAGTACACGCCAGTTTGGGATATCTTCACGGAAGGTATAGAAGTAAGTGCTGCATGTCTTTATTATATTTACAAAATCCTTTTTTAATTGTTTTACTAATGTGTATTTCTTTTATCTTTGTGGGTGTGACCCGTGTCTTGGCTTCTTCGTTCCTGCATGGACAGCTTTTTCAGTCGTGAATCGACAGCTTTGCATTTGCAAGTAAGCCATTTGGACTTTTTGTACTAATGTTTATTTTTCTTTACTTTCTAGGTGTGCCCCGTGTCTTGGCGCCTTCGTTACTGCATGGCCAGCTTGGGCCGTCGTGGATGGACGGCTTTGCGATTACAGGTACCCCATTTTTACTTTTATTGGTGTCCGCCATTTCTTTTTTAATTGCATATTATTGTGCGGATCGTCTGGCTCTTGTGCGTAAGCGATTTGATATTAATAGTTTTTTAAGGTTTCAATTCTCATTGTATTTCAGAGGTTTATGTGGTGCTGTGACTTTAAGAATACACGTCCGTCTACCGCGACATTCAGGTAAGTTCTTTCTTAAAAAAATATAACTTGATACAGATTGTGGTTTGATTGAGTTTAATATGTTTTTTCAGCTCTTAAACATTATTTAGCGGTTGCCAAAAAAATGGCCGTTTTATTTGGACAATTTCCGTTGTTTTTTGTCGAATCTGCTTTTCGCTGCCTTTTATACGTCAGGGTGTGGCACGTACTTTAAGTACACGGCAGATGGGGATATCTTCACGGAAGGTATAGAAGTAAGTGCTGCATTTCCTTATTGTATTAACAATGCGTTTTGATTTGTTTTACCAAGGTGTATTTCTTTTATCTTTGTAGGTGTGCCCCATGTCTGGGCGATTTCGTTCCTGCATGGACAGCTTTGCCAGGCGTGAAAGGACAGGTTTGCGTTTCCAGGTAACCCATTTTGCCTTTTATTTGTGTCCGCCATTTCTTTGTTGGTCGCGTCTTGAGCCCCGTGTCTTGGCGTCTTCCTTCCTGCATGGCCAGCTTTGGCTGTCGTGGATGGACGGCTTGGCGATTACAGGTAGCCCATTTTAACTGTTATTGGTGTCCGCCATTTGTTTTGGGGTCGCGTCTTATTGTGAGCATTGTCTTGCTGTTGTGCGTAAGCGATTTTCCATTACTTTCGTTTGAATGTTCCATTTTTTATTTCCATTTACGATATTTATGTTTTGCTCTGACTTGTCACGTATGTGGTGCTGTGACTTGGAGAATACACGTCCGTCTACCGCGACATTCAGGTAAGTTCTTTCTTAAAAAAATATAACTTGATACAGATTGTGGTTTGATTGAGTTTAATATGTTTTTTCAGCTCTTACACATTATTTAGCGGTTGCCAAAAAAATGGCCGTTTTATTTGGACAATTTCCGTGGTTTTTTGTCGAATCTGCTTTTCGCTGCATTTTATACGTCAGGGTGTGGCACGTACTTTAAGTACACGGCAGATGGGGATATCTTCGCGGAAGGTATAGAAGTAAGTGCTGCATTTCCTTATTGTATTTACAATGCGTTTTGATTTGTTTTACCAAGGTGTATTTCTTTTATCTTTGTAGGTGTGCCCCGTGTCTGGGCGTTTTCGTTCCTGCATGGACAGCTTTGCCAGGCGTGAATGGACAGCTTTGCGTTTCCAGGTAACCCATTTTGCCTTTTATTTGTGCCCGCCATTTCTTTGTTGGTCGCGTTTGTGCCCCGTGTCTTGGCGTCTTCCTCCCTGCATGACCAGCTTTGGCCCTCGTGGATGGACGGCTTGGCGATTACAGGTAGCCCATTTTAACTTTTATTGGTGTCCGCCATTTGTTTTGAGGTCGCGTCTTATTGCGAGCATTGTCTTGCTGTTGTGCTTATGCGATTTTCCATTACTTTCGTTTGGAATGTTCCATTTTTTATTTCCATTTACGATGTTTATGTGTTGCTCTGACTTGTCACTTATGTGGTGCTGTGACTTGGAGAATACACGTCCGTCTACCGCGACATTCAGGTAAGTTCTTTCTTAAAAAAATATAACTTGATACAGATTGTGGTTTGATTGAGTTTAATATGTTTTTTCAGCTCTTAAACATTATTTAGCGGTTGCCAAAAAAATGGCCGTTTTATTTGGACAATTTCCGTTGCTTTTTGTCGAATCTGCTTTTCGCTGCCTTTTATACGTCAGGGTGTGGCACGTACTTTAAGTACACGGCAGATGGGGATATCTTCACGGAAGGTATAGAAGTAAGTGCTGCATTTCCTTATTGTATTTACAATGCGTTTTGATTTGTTTGACCAAGGTGTATTTCTTTTATCTTTGTAGGTGTGCCCCGTGTCTGGGCGTTTTCGTTCCTGCATGGACAGCTTGGCCAGGCGTGAATGGACAGGTTTGCGTTTCCAGGTATCCCATTTTGCCTTTTATTTGTGTCCGCCATTTCTTTGTTGGTCGCGTCTTGTTCCCCGTGTCTTGGCGCCTTCCTTCCTGCATTGCCAGCTTTGGCCCTCGTGGATGGACGGCTTTGCGATTACAGGTAGACCATTTTAACTTTTCTGGGTGTCCGCCATTTGTTTTGGGGTCGCGTCTTATTGAGAACATTGTCTTGCTGTTGTGCGTACGCGATTTTCCATTACTTTCGTTTGAATGTTCCATTTTTTATTCCTATTTACGATGTTTATGTGCTGCTCTGACTTGTCACTTATGTGGTGCTGTGATTTGGAGAATACTCGGCCGTCTACTGCGACATTCAGGTAAGTTGTTTTTTTTTTAAATTCAACTAGATACAGTTTGTAATTTGTTATATTTTAATATGTTGTTTCTGCTCTTATTGGAAACAATTCGCAGTTACAGAAAACATCTCAGTGACATTGTTTACACTTGCTTCGAAATTTGCAGAATGTGCTTTTACATGCTTTTCATGCTTTGGATACGTCAGGGTGTGGCACGTATTTTAAGTAAACGGCAGTTGGGGAGATTTTCACAGAAGGTATACAAGTAAGCGCAACATATTCTTATGGTATTTACAATGCGTTTTGATTAGTTTTACCAAGGTGTATTTCTTTTATCTTTGTAGGTGTGCCCCGTGTCTGGGCGTTTTCGTTCCTGCATGGACAGCTTTGCCAGGCGTGAATGGACAGCTTTGCGTTTCCAGGTAACCCATTTTGCCTTTTATTTGTGTCCGCCATTTCTTTGTTGGTCGCGTCTTGTGCCCCGTGTCTTGGTGTCTTCCTTCCTGCATGGCCAGCTTTGGCCCTCGTGGATGGACGGCTTGGCGATTACAGGTAGCCCATTTTAACTTTTATTGGTGTCCGCCATTTGTTTTGAGGTGGCGTCTTATTGTGAGCATTGTCTTGCTGTTGTGCGTATGCGATTTTCCATTACTTTCGTTTGAATGTTCCATTTCTTATTTCCATTTACGATGTTTATGTGTTGCTCTGACTTGTCACTTATGTGGTGCTGTGACTTGGAGAATACACGTCCGTCTACCGCGACATTCAGGTAAGTTCTTTCTTAAAAAAATATAACTTGATACAGATTGTGGTTTGATTGAGTTTAATATGTTTTTTCAGCTCTTAAACATTATTTAGCCGTTGCCAAAAAAATTGCTGTTTTATTTGGACAATTTCCGTTGCTTTTTGTCGAATCTGCTTTTCGCTGCCTTTTATACGTCAGGGTGTGGCACGTACTTTAAGTACACGGCAGATGGGGATATCTTCACGGAAGGTATAAAAGTAAGTGCTGCATTTCCTTATTGTATTTACAATGCGTTTTGATTTGTTTTACCAAGGTGTATTTCTTTTATCTTTGTAGGTGTGCCCCATGTCTGGGCGATTTCGTTCCTGCATGGACAGCTTTGCCAGGCGTGAATGGACAGGTTTGCGTTTCCAGGTAACCCATTTTGCCTTTTATTTGTGTCCGCCATTTCTTTGTTGGTCGCGTCTTGAGCCCCGTGTCTTGGCGTCTTCCTTCCTGCATGGCCAGCTTTGGCTGTCGTGGATGGACGGCTTGGCGATTACAGGTAGCCCATTTTAACTGTTATTGGTGTCCGCCATTTGTTTTGGGGTCGCGTCTTATTGTGAGCATTGTCTTGCTGTTGTGCGTAAGCGATTTTCCATTACTTTCGTTTGAATGTTCCATTTTTTATTTCCATTTACGATGTTTATGTTTTGCTCTGACTTGTCACTTATGTGGTGCTGTGACTTGGAGAATACACGTCCGTCTACCGCGACATTCAGGTAAGTTCTTTCTTAAAAAAATATAACTTGATACAGATTGTGGTTTGATTGAGTTTAATATGTTTTTTCAGCTCTTACACATTATTTAGCGGTTGCCAAAAAAATGGCCGTTTTATTTGGACAATTTCCGTGGTTTTTTGTCGAATCTGCTTTTCGCTGCATTTTATACGTCAGGGTGTGGCACGTACTTTAAGTACACGGCAGATGGGGATATCTTCGCGGAAGGTATAGAAGTAAGTGCTGCATTTCCTTATTGTATTTACAATGCGTTTTGATTTGTTTTACCAAGGTGTATTTCTTTTATCTTTGTAGGTGTGCCCCGTGTCTGGGCGTTTTCGTTCCTGCATGGACAGCTTTGCCAGGCGTGAATGGACAGCTTTGCGTTTCCAGGTAACCCATTTTGCCTTTTATTTGTGTCCGCCATTTCTTTGTTGGTCGCGTTTGTGCCCCGTGTCTTGGCGTCTTCCTCCCTGCATGACCAGCTTTGGCCCTCGTGGATGGACGGCTTGGCGATTACAGGTAGCCCATTTTAACTTTTATTGGTGTCCGCCATTTGTTTTGAGGTCGCGTCTTATTGTGAGCATTGTCTTGCTGTTGTGCTTATGCGATTTTCCATTACTTTCGTTTGGAATGTTCCATTTTTTATTTCCATTTACGATGTTTATGTGTTGCTCTGACTTGTCACTTATGTGGTGCTGTGACTTGGAGAATACACGTCCGTCTACCGCGACATTCAGGTAAGTTCTTTCTTAAAAAAATATAACTTGATACAGATTGTGGTTTGATTGAGTTTAATATGTTTTTTCAGCTCTTAAACATTATTTAGCGGTTGCCCAAAAAATGGCCGTTTTATTTGGACAATTTCCGTTGCTTTTTGTCGAATCTGCTTTTCGCTGCCTTTTATACGTCAGGGTGTGGCACGTACTTTAAGTACACGGCAGATGGGGATATCTTCACGGAAGGTATAGAAGTAAGTGCTGCATTTCCTTATTGTATTTACAATGCGTTTTGATTTGTTTGACCAAGGTGTATTTCTTTTATCTTTGTAGGTGTGCCCCGTGTCTGGGCGTTTTCGTTCCTGCATGGACAGCTTGGCCAGGCGTGAATGGACAGGTTTGCGTTTCCAGGTATCCCATTTTGCCTTTTATTTGTGTCCGCCATTTCTTTGTTGGTCGCGTCTTGTTCCCCGTGTCTTGGCGCCTTCCTTCCTGCATTGCCAGCTTTGGCCCTCGTGGATGGACGGCTTTGCGATTAGAGGTAGACCATTTTAACTTTTCTGGGTGTCCGCCATTTGTTTTGGGGTCGCGTCTTATTGAGAACATTGTCTTGCTGTTGTGCGTACGCGATTTGCCATTACTTTCGTTTGAATGTTCCATTTTTTATTCCTATTTACGATGTTTATGTGCTGCTCTGACTTGTCACTTATGTGGTGCTGTGATTTGGAGAACACTCGGCCGTCTACTGCGACATTCAGGTAAGTTGTTTTTTTGTAAAATTCAACTAGATACAGTTTGTAATTTGTTATATTTTAATATGTTGTTTCTGCTCTTATTGGAAACAATTCGCAGTTACAGAAAACATCTCAGTGACATTGTTTACACTTGCTTCGAAATTTGCAGAATGTGCTTTTACATGCTTTTCATGCTTTGGATACGTCAGGGTGTGGCACGTATTTTAAGTAAACGGCAGTTGGGGAGATTTTCACAGAAGGTAAACAAGTAAGCGCAACATATTCTTATGGTATTTACAATGCGTTTTGATTAGTTTTACCAAGGTGTATTTCTTTTATCTTTGTAGGTGTGCCCCGTGTCTGGGCGTTTTCGTTCCTGCATGGACAGCTTTGCCAGGCGTGAATGGACAGCTTTGCGTTTCCAGGTAACCCATTTTGCCTTTTATTTGTGTCCGCCATTTCTTTGTTGGTCGCGTCTTGTGCCCCGTGTCTTGGTGTCTTCCTTCCTGCATGGCCAGCTTTGGCCCTCGTGGATGGACGGCTTGGCGATTACAGGTAGCCCATTTTAACTTTTATTGGTGTCCGCCATTTGTTTTGAGGTGGCGTCTTATTGTGAGCATTGTCTTGCTGTTGTGCGTATGCGATTTTCCATTACTTTCGTTTGAATGTTCCATTTCTTATTTCCATTTACGATGTTTATGTGTTGCTCTGACTTGTCACTTATGTGGTGCTGTGACTTGGAGAATACACGTCCGTCTACCGCGACATTCAGGTAAGTTCTTTCTTAAAAAAATATAACTTGATACAGATTGTGGTTTGATTGAGTTTAATATGTTTTTTCAGCTCTTAAACATTATTTAGCCGTTGCCAAAAAAATTGCTGTTTTATTTGGACAATTTCCGTTGCTTTTTGTCGAATCTGCTTTTCGCTGCCTTTTATACGTCAGGGTGTGGCACGTACTTTAAGTACACGGCAGATGGGGATATCTTCACGGAAGGTATAAAAGTAAGTGCTGCATTTCCTTATTGTATTTACAATGCGTTTTGATTTGTTTTACCAAGGTGTATTTCTTTTATCTTTGTAGGTGTGCCCCATGTCTGGGCGATTTCGTTCCTGCATGGACAGCTTTGCCAGGCGTGAATGGACAGGTTTGCGTTTCCAGGTAACCCATTTTGCCTTTTATTTGTGTCCGCCATTTCTTTGTTGGTCGCGTCTTGAGCCCCGTGTCTTGGCGTCTTCCTTCCTGCATGGCCAGCTTTGGCTGTCGTGGATGGACGGCTTGGCGATTACAGGTAGCCCATTTTAACTGTTATTGGTGTCCGCCATTTGTTTTGGGGTCGCGTCTTATTGTGAGCATTGTCTTGCTGTTGTGCGTAAGCGATTTTCCATTACTTTCGTTTGAATGTTCCATTTTTTATTTCCATTTACGATGTTTATGTTTTGCTCTGACTTGTCACTTATGTGGTGCTGTGACTTGGAGAATACACGTCCGTCTACCGCGACATTCAGGTAAGTTCTTTCTTAAAAAAATATAACTTGATACAGATTGTGGTTTGATTGAGTTTAATATGTTTTTTCAGCTCTTACACATTATTTAGCGGTTGCCAAAAAAATGGCCGTTTTATTTGGACAATTTCCGTGGTTTTTTGTCGAATCTGCTTTTCGCTGCATTTTATACGTCAGGGTGTGGCACTTACTTTAAGTACACGGCAGATGGGGATATCTTCGCGGAAGGTATAGAAGTAAGTGCTGCATTTCCTTATTGTATTTACAATGCGTTTTGATTTGTTTTACCAAGGTGTATTTCTTTTATCTTTGTAGGTGTGCCCCGTGTCTGGGCGTTTTCGTTCCTGCATGGACAGCTTTGCCAGGCGTGAATGGACAGCTTTGCGTTTCCAGGTAACCCATTTTGCCTTTTATTTGTGTCCGCCATTTCTTTGTTGGTCGCGTTTGTGCCCCGTGTCTTGGCGTCTTCCTCCCTGCATGACCAGCTTTGGCCCTCGTGGATGGACGGCTTGGCGATTACAGGTAGCCCATTTTAACTTTTATTGGTGTCCGCCATTTGTTTTGAGGTCGCGTCTTATTGTGAGCATTGTCTTGCTGTTGTGCTTATGCGATTTTCCATTACTTTCGTTTGGAATGTTCCATTTTTTATTTCCATTTACGATGTTTATGTGTTGCTCTGACTTGTCACTTATGTGGTGCTGTGACTTGGAGAATACACGTCCGTCTACCGCGACATTCAGGTAAGTTCTTTCTTAAAAAAATATAACTTGATACAGATTGTGGTTTGATTGAGTTTAATATGTTTTTTCAGCTCTTAAACATTATTTAGCGGTTGCCAAAAAAATGGCCATTTTATTTGGACAATTTCCGTTGCTTTTTGTCGAATCTGCTTTTCGCTGCCTTTTATACGTCAGGGTGTGGCACGTACTTTAAGTACATGGCAGATGGGGATATCTTCACGGAAGGTATAGAAGTAAGTGCTGCATTTCCTTATTGTATTTACAATGCGTTTTGATTTGTTTGACCAAGGTGTATTTCTTTTATCTTTGTAGGTGTGCCCCGTGTCTGGGCGTTTTCGTTCCTGCATGGACAGCTTGGCCAGGCGTGAATGGACAGGTTTGCGTTTCCAGGTATCCCATTTTGCCTTTTATTTGTGTCTGCCATTTCTTTGTTGGTCGCGTCTTGTTCCCCGTGTCTTGGCGCCTTCCTTCCTGCATTGCCAGCTTTGGCCCTCGTGGATGGACGGCTTTGCGATTACAGGTAGACCATTTTAACTTTTCTGGGTGTCCGCCATTTGTTTTGGGGTCGCGTCTTATTGAGAACATTGTCTTGCTGTTGTGCGTACGCGATTTTCCATTACTTTCGTTTGAATGTTCCATTTTTTATTCCTATTTACGATGTTTATGTGCTGCTCTGACTTGTCACTTATGTGGTGCTGTGATTTGGAGAATACACGGCCGTCTACTGCGACATTCAGGTAAGTTGTTTTTTTTTAAAATTCAACTAGATACAGTTTGTAGTTTGTTATATTTTAATATGTTGTTTCTGCTCTTATTGGAAACAATTCGCAGTTACAGAAAACATCTCAGTGACATTGTTTACACTTGCTTCGAAATTTGCAGAATGTGCTTTTACATGCCTTTCATGCTTTGGATACGTCAGGGTGTGGCACGTATTTTAAGTAAACGGCAGTTGGGGTGATTTTCACAGAAGGTATACAAGTAAGCGCAACATATTCTTATGGTATTTACAATGCGTTTTGATTAGTTTTACCAAGGTGTATTTCTTTTATCTTTGTAGGTGTGCCCCGTGTCTGGGCGTTTTCGTTCCTGCATGGACAGCTTTGCCAGGTGTGAATGGACAGCTTTGCGTTTCCAGGTAACCCATTTTGCCTTTTATTTGTGTCCGCCATTTCTTTGTTGGTCGCGTCTTGTGCCCCGTGTCTTGGTGTCTTCCTTCCTGCATGGCCAGCTTTGGCCCTCGTGGATGGACGGCTTGGCGATTACAGGTAGCCCATTTTAACTTTTATTGGTGTCCGCCATTTGTTTTGAGGTCGCGTCTTATTGTGAGCATTGTCTTGCTGTTGTGCGTATGCGATTTTCCATTACTTTCGTTTGAATGTTCCATTTTTTATTTCCATTTACGATGTTTATGTGTTGCTCTGACTTGTCACTTATGTGGTGCTGTGACTTGGAGAATACACGTCCGTCTACCGCGACATTCAGGTAAGTTCTTTCTTAAAAAAATATAACTTGATACAGATTGTGGTTTGATTGAGTTTAATATGTTTTTTCAGCTCTTAAACATTATTTAGCGGTTGCCAAAAAAATGGCTGTTTTATTTGGACAATTTCCGTTGCTTTTTGTCGAATCTGCTTTTCGCTGCCTTTTATACGTCAGGGTGTGGCACGTACTTTAAGTACACGGCAGATGGGGATATCTTCACGGAAGGTATAAAAGTAAGTGCTGCATTTCCTTATTGTATTTACAATGCGTTTTGATTTGTTTTACCAAGGTGTATTTCTTTTATCTTTGTAGGTGTGCCCCGTGTCTGGGCGTTTTCGTTCCTGCATGGACAGCTTTGCCAGGCGTGAATGGACAGGTTTGCGTTTCCAGGTAACCCATTTTGCCTTTTATTTGTGTCCGCCATTTCTTTGTTGGTCGCGTCTTGTTCCCCGTGTCTTGGCGCCTTCCTTCATGCATGGCCAGCTTTGGCCCTCGTGGATGGACGGCTTTGCGATTACAGGTAGCCCATTTGAACTTTTCTGGGTGTCCGCCATTTGTTTTGGGGTCGCGTCTTATTGTGAACATTGTCCTGCTGTTGTGCGTACGCGATTTTCCATTACTTTCGTTTGAATGTTCAATTTTTTATTCCTATTTACGATGTTTATGTGCTGCTCTGACTTGTCACTTATGTGGTGCTGTGATTTGGAGAATACACGGCCGTCTACTGCGACATTCAGGTAAGTTGTTTTTTTTAAAAATTCAACTAGATACAGTTTTTGTTTGTTATATTTTAATATGTTGTTTCTGCTCTTATTGGAAACAATTCGCAGTTACAGAAAACATCTCAGTGACATTGTTTACACTTGCTTCGAAATTTGCAGAATGTGCTTTTAAAAGCCTTTCATGCTTTGGATACATCAGGGTGTGGCACGTATTTTAAGTAAACGGCAGTTGGGGAGATTTTCACAGAAGGTATACAAGTAAGCGCGACATATTCTTATGGTATTTACACTGCGTTTTGATTTTGGTACTAATGTGTATTTCTTTTCACTTTGTAGGTGTGCCCCGTGTCTGGTCATTTTCGTTCCTGCATGGACAGCTTTGCCAGGCGTGAATCGACAGCTTTGCGTTTGCAGGTAACCCATTTGAAAATTTTGGGCTAATGTTTATTTTTCTTTACTTTATAGGTGTGCCCCGTGTCTTGGCGTCTTCGTTCCTGCATGGCCAGCTTTCGCCCTCGTGGATGGACGGGTTTGCGATTACAGGTAGACCTTTTTAACTTTGATTGGTTACCGCCATTTGTTTTTGGGTCGCGTCTTGTTCTCAGCATCGTCTTGCTCTTGTGCGTAAACGATTTTCCATAACTTCCGTTTGAATCTTCCATTTTTAAAGCCATTTATAATGTTTATGTGCTGCTCTGACTTGTAACTTATGTGGTGCTGTGACTTGGAGAATACACGGCCGTCTACTGCGACATTCACGTAAGTTCTTTTTTATAAAAAAATCAACTAGATACAGTTTGTGGTTTGTTATATATTAATATGTGATTTCTGCTCTTAGTGGAAACAATTCGCAGTTACGGAAAACATCTCAGTGACGTTGTTTACACTTGCTTCGAAAATTGTAGAATGTGCTTTTACATGCCTTTCATGGTTTGGATACGTCAGGGTGTGGCACGTATTTTAAGTAAACGGCAGTTGGGCATATTTTCACAAACGGTATCCAAGTAAGTGCGACATTTTCGTATGGTATTTACAACGCGTTTTGCTTTTGGTACTAATGTGTATTTCTTTTAACTTTGTACGTGTGCCCCGTGTCTGGGCGTCTTCGTTCCTGCATGGACTGCTTTGCCAGGCGTGAATCGACAGCTTTGCGTTTGCAGCTAACCAATTTGGAAATTTTTTACTAATGTGTCTTTTTCATTACTTTCTAGGTGTGCCCCGTGTTTTGGCGTCTTCGTTCCTGCATGGCCAGCTTTGGCTGTCGTGGATGGACGGCTTTGCGATTACAGGTAGCCCTATTTTAACTTTTATTGGTGTCCGCCATTTGATTTGGGGTCGCGTCTTATTGTGAGCATCTTCTTGCTTTGGCCGCCCTTCTCAGGCTCGTGTTCAGATAGTGTCGCGTTTGTCACCTCTTACAGCCTCGTGCCCATCTCGTGTTTCCTTGGTTCAACGGATGCGGTTTGTTAAAGTCAGGTAAAACATCTTGTGTATTTTCATACGGTAAATTGTTTTTATGTTTTATTTGTACAGATAGGCCATATCGTGTCATGTCTGTGCAGCAAAAGGTGCAAGGTAAGCAAAATATTGTATTATTTGTACTTTTCGAAGACTCTATTTAACGACACGTTTTTTTTTTTTTTTTAGAGCCAGACCACTTGGAGCCACGGCGCTTGCAGACGACGAACACCATGCTTCGTTATTCAAAATAGCCCCAACTCGCACATCAGCACTAACGATTCTAACACATCACAACCTCCACTATCCTTTCATTCGTAGGGACAGACTCCTATCTACAATTTACATACCGCCAGACAGCAACATCCTTAACAACATCTCACCTACATGCTCTTTTAAACTACAAAGTGCTTTCTCTTTTGTGATTTAAATAAGTAACCTGCGTTTTTTGTCTTTTACAGTATTTAAAGGAGCCAAGCAACTGTTAGAAACATTTCTTGAAGAGAAACCTGCAGGTATACTTCGAGAGAGCGGACCGATACGATCGTTGTAAAACAAGTAAGTCACTTAATCCTGAGCGAAATTAAAGAGCCTCTTGCATTATCATGTTTTCATTATTTTGTATTTTTTCTGTGCTTTCTGTACTTATATTGTTTTTGTAAACTTAGCTAATTACTTCGCAGTAAAATACTGTATTGGGAAACGTCGCGCATTTACAATCCTTCCTTGTACACATTTTTTGCTCATGTTTACTTTGCAGCCCATTGTGTATATATGTTGTAACTTTCTTTCCATTTGCAACAGAGAATTAGTTATTCTTAGTAGCGCTTCTTACTGGCCCATTTTCCAGCTTTTAAATATGCACCTACCTAACAGTATGAAAAAATAATTTTTTCATAGTGTCGCATGTAAAATTTCGAGAGTTAAAATATGCCTTCTTAGTGTTCTTTTGCTTCCATACAGTGAATATTTTATGTAAAGTACATCGCTAAAACGCGGCACTGTGAGTTGGCGCATTTACAAAGCTTCATTTAAGAACTTTGTTTATCGAGTTTAAATTACAGATCAATCTGTACATATTTGTTTTATTTGCATGCACTTTTCACAGGAAATTAGTTATTTTTGGCCCACGAACAGTACGTAGACGTTATATTTCGCAACTAATACTCATGCCTTCTGAAATTGCTTCTCTTACCTTATTGTCAATTTGTTGCCATTACCTCAGGGACACACTGTACTGTTATTGCTGATTACTAGCAGCCTTGCATACTTTTAATTGCGTCAAAAAAATTTGGAGATATTGTATGTCACTTACAAGAAGGAGATAATGTATTAGTCGCGTGCTGTATTCTTAAATAAGACACATTATGCACGACAATAATTTACAGTCTTACATTTCTACTTACTTGCCGCCATTAATCTTAGCGCCATGTCATTTCACAGCACACCTCCCCCCTCCAACCACTGCCATTATGCTGAGTAATGGCAGGCTAGGCGGTATTTGTAATATGTTTATTAGTGTGCACTTTTCGCTGAGTTTAGTTTAATTTCAGCAGCGCTTTTAACGTGCACAGAAATATGGGTTACTATACGTACATACCAAATAGAAACAGTACGAAGACTTTCAAGTTTACTGTTTGCTGCTTAAAATTTGTAGCGCCTTACGTTGACTTTATAATTTAATTGTGCTGCCTCCAATAATGTTAGCACCAATTCATTGCACAGCACACCTCCCCCCTCCGCCCACTGCCATAATGCGGAGTAATGCCAGCCTAGCCAGTCATTTTTATATGTTGTTTATTTCCGTACGCTTTACACACATATTTAATTAATTTTAACAACGCTTTTAACATGCACAGATTTTTAAATTATTATACGTATATTACAAACAGGAGCAGTACAAAGACTTTAACTTTTAATTGGGCTGCATAGGAACTTAAGCGACTAACGTAGGATTTGTGATTTTTCGCAGCCCTTCTTATGTGCACGGCTCTCGAGGTTTTTAAACGTAACTATTAAACAGGGGCAGTACGTAGACATAACTTTTATTGTGCTGCATGTAAAATTTAGCGACTTAAAAGCATGCCGCCTTAAAGTTTTCAGTAGTATTGTATCCGTTGGAATTACCGCGCAAATAAGTTGTACCATGATTCACAGGAATAGCAGTCTTTTGGAGTGTAAAGGATGTATGCCTATTGTTACCTGGGTCAATAGAGCAATATCAATGTAATTTTGCAATTTTTGGTGCGTTCACAAAGCTTCATTTAAGAACTTTGTTTATCGAGTTTAAATTACAGATCAATCTGGACATATTTGTTTTATTTGCATGCACTTTTCACAGGAAATTAGTTATTTTTGGCCCACGAACAGTACGTAGACGTTATATTTCGCAACTAATACTCAGGCCTTCTGAAATTGCTTCTCTTTCCTTATTGTCAATTTGTTGCCATTACTTCGGGGACACGCTGTACTGTTATTGCTGATTACTAGCAGCCTTGCATACTTTTAATTGCGTCAAAATAATTTGGGGATCTTGTATGTCACTTACAAGAAGGAGATAATGTATTAGTTGCGTGCTGTATTACTTGGCAGCCCATTGTGTAGATATGCTGTAACTTTCTTTCCATTCGCAACAGAGACTTAGTCATTCTTAGTAGCGCTTCTTACGGGCCCATTTTCCAGCTTTTAAATATGCACATACCTAACAGTATGAAAATCCAACTTTTTAATAGTGTCGCTTGTAAATTTTCGAGAGTTAAAATAGGCCTTCTTAGTGTTCTTTTGCTTCCATACAGTGAATATTTTATGTAAAGTACCTCGCTAAAACGCGGTAGAGTGAGTTGGCGCATTTACAAAGCTTAATTTAAGAACTTTGTTTATCGAGTTTAAATTACAGAACAATCTGTAAATATTTGTTTCATTTGCATGCACTTTTCACAGGAAATTAGTTATTTTTGGCCCACGAACAGTACGTAGACGTTATATTTCGCAACTAATACTCAGGCCTTCTGAAATTGCTTCTCTTACCTTATTGTCAATTTGTTGCCATTACTTCGGGGACACGCTGTACTGTTATTGCTGATTACTAGCAGCCTTGCATACTTTTAATTGCGTCAAAATAATTTGGGGCTCTTGTATGTCACTAACAAGAAGGAGATAATGTATTAGTCGCGTGCTGTATTCTTAAATAAGACACATTATGCACGACAATAATTTACAGTCTTACATTTCTACTTACTTGCCGCCATTGATCTTAGCGCCATGTCATTGCACAGCACACCGCCCCCCTCAATCCACTGCCATAATGCTGAGTAATGGCAGGCTAGGCGGTATTTGTAATATGTTTATTAGTGTGCACTTTTCGCTGAGTTTAGTTTAATTTCAGCAGCGCTTTTAACGTGCACAGAAATATGGGTTACTATACGTACATACCAAATAGAAACAGTACGAAGACTTTCAAGTTTACTATTTGCTGCTTAAAATTTGTAGCGCCTTACGTTGACTTTATAATTTAATTGTGCTGCCTCCAATAATGTTAGCACCAATTCATTGCACAGCACACCTCCCCCCTCCACCCACTGCCATAATGCGGAGTAATGCCAGCCTAGCCTGTAATTTTTATATGTTGTTTACTTCCGTACGCTTTACACACATATTTAATTAATTTTAACAACGCTTTTAACGTGCACAGATTTTAAGATTATTATACGTATATTACAAACAGGAGCAGTACAAAGACTTTAACTTTTAATTGGGCTGCATAGGAACTTTTGCGACTAACGTAGGATTTGTGATTTTTCGCAGCCCTTCTTATGTGCACGGCTCTCGAGGTTTTTAAACGTAACTATTAAACAGGGGCAGTACGTAGACATAACTTTTATTGTGCTGCATGTAAAATTTAGCGACTTAAAGGCATGCCGCCTTAAAGTTTCCAGTAGTATTGTATCCGTTGGAATTACCGCGCAAATAAGTTGTACCATGATTCACAGGAATAGCAGTCTTTTGGAGTGTAAAGGATGTATGCCTATTGTTACCTGGGTCAATAGAGCAATATCAATGTAGTTTTGCAATTTTTGGTGCGTTCACAACGCTTCATTTAACGCCTTTTTTCCACAAGTTTAATTTAGAAAGCATTCGGTACATATTTGATTTAGTTGCGTGCACTTTTCACAGAGATTTAGTTATTTTTTACAGCGAACAGTACCTAGACGTTATATTTGGAAATTAATAATCAGGCCTTCTGAAATGTCTTCTTTTAACTTATTGTCACTTTATAGTTAGTTTGGGGACACGCTGTACTGTTATTGGTGAATAATAGCAGGCTTGCCAAATTTTCATTGCGGGTAAATACTTTTGGGATCTTATAGGCCACTTACAAGTCAGAGAAAATGTATTATACGCCTGCTGTATTATTACATAAGACACATCATGCACAACGATAAGTTAAAGTCTTACTTTTCTAATTACTTACCGCCATTTATGTTAGCGCCATGTCATTGCACAACACACCTCCCCCCTCCACCCACTGCCATAATGCTGAGTAATGGCAGGCTAGGCTGTATTTCTAATATGTTGTTTATTTGCATGCACTTTTCACACAGATTTATTTCATTTGTATTGCCATCTCTGTATTGCCCTCTCTGTATTGCCCTCTCTGTATTGCCCTCTCTGTGTTGCCCTCTCTGTATTGCCCTCTCTGTATTACCCTCTCTGTATCACTCTTTCTGTATTACTCTAATAAGCTCTCTTTGGTTTATGCTCTCTATATTACTCTATCTCTGTATTGCCCTCTCTGTATTGCCCTCTCTGTATTGCCCTCTCTCTATTGCCCTCTCTGTATTACCCTCTCTGTATCACTCTTTCTGTATTACTCTAATAAGCTCTCATTGGTTTATGCTCTCTATATTACTCTATCTCTATTACTCTCTCTGTATTACGTTCTCTGTATTACGCTCTTTGTATTACGGTCTCTGATTTACGCTCTTTGTATTACGCTCTCTGTATTACGCTCTCTGTATTACGCTCTCTGTATGACGCTCTCTGTATGACGCTCTCTGTATTACGCTCTCTGTATTACGCTCTCTGTATAACGCTCTCTGTATTACGCTCTCTGTATGACGCTCTCTGTATGACGCTCTCTGTACCACACTCTATCTACCACACTTGTGAGCATGGTGCACAGAGCGTAGTGCAGATAGCGTACTGCAGAAAGCATGGTGCAGAGAGCATGGTGCTTAGAGCATGGTGCAGAGAGCATGGTGCAGAGAGCATGGTGCAGAGAGCATGGTGCAGAGAGCATGGTGCAGAAAGCATGGTGCAGAAAGTATAATGCAGAAAGTATAGTGCAAAGAGCATGGCATAAAGATCGTGATACTAAGAGCATAGTACAGAGAGCATGGTGCAGAGAGCGTGGTGCACTATTAGTTGACATGAGCTAATGATGATAAAGTGAGTGCAGGTGAGAACCAATCTGCAAACTCCTATTGGGTCACTTACGTGAGGCATTGTCAACTTCTTCACTACTTTTTACTTTGCATTGCCGATTTCTTCACTATTTTTTACTTTCTCTACCAAGCCTTACCTCATTAATTTTACATCCTTATAACTCTAATAATACTCCCTAATACATACTTTAACTACAGATTCTTTACATACACACTTTAGATGCAGTTTTGACAGTCATCCACTTTTAACATTTACTTTTACAACACATGCACTCTATACATACTCTTTACACATGCAAAAGCTCAACACATGTTCTCTCTACACATGCTGTATACACACGCTCTCTACACACATAGTTTCTGTTCAGCATTCCCAACATTTCAGATCACTTTTATAACTTACTATTTCTCTAATAGCAAAATAGTAACATCCAGCATAACTCTACTAGTAATACTATAATAGTCTTAACAAACAATTACTTTGTACGCATTGCTAAACATATTTGGTTACACACACTTTACCATACTGTTTAACACACATAGTCTGCTTAGACACAACGTCTACACACACACTATCTACACACACACTACACTAAGTCTTCACACAAACTCTCTTTACACATTACTGTGTAATTACTTACCGCCATTAACGTTAGCGCCATGTCATTCAACAACACACCTCCCCCCTCCACCCACTGCCATAATGCAGAGTAATGGCAGGCTAGGATGTATTTGTAATATGTGGTTTATTTGCGTGCACCTTTCACACAGATTTATTTAATTTGAGCAGCACTTTTAACGTGCACAGATTTATAGGTTAGTATACGTACATACCAAATAGAAACAGTACGAAGAGTTTCAATTTTAATTTTGATGCATAGAACATTTAGGGCCTTACGTTGAATTTATATTTTGATTGTGCTGCCGCCATTAATGTTAGCGCCAATTCAGTGCACAGCACACCTCCCCCCATCCACCCACTGCCATAATGCGGAGTAATAGCAGGCTAGCCTTTATTTGTAATATGTTGTTTAATTGCGTGCACTTTTCACACAGTTTTATTTAATTTGAGCAGCACTTTTAACGTGCACATATTTCTAGGTTGTTATACGTACAGACAAAACATTAACAGTACGAAGAATTTAAATTTTAATTGTGCTGCATAGGAACTTTAGCGACTTACGTACATTTTATTTTTGGATTGTGCTGCAGCCATTAATGTTAGTGCCATTTCATTGCACAGCACACCTCCCCCTCAACCCACTGCAACAATATGTCCGTTTGCAATTGTCACATAATAACTGAGACATAATGCGGATTAATGGCAGGCTAGGCTGTATTTGTTTGTGCTAAAAATGATAACATAAATTTTGAAAGTACTTTACCAAATCCATAGCCTTAGCAAAGTATATCTCAGTATATGGTGCATTCAGATCACTTCCTTTAAAAAAGGTTTTGTTCAGGTTAACTTTCGATTTTAGATTGTTTTGCAATGCCGTCAGGAAAAATCTGTGATATCATAAAGGGTTATAGCAAGTTGGGCTGTTCCTGATTTCGCTTCCAAATATACAATGTAATTTAACAAGAGTTTCGCTATTGCATAGCAAGGGGAAGTCCTTTTTTAAATTTAGGACATTTACATTGCTTTTTTGTACTCTTTTAATAACAGTACAATTTAGTTATACACAGGAAAAATAAATTACCACCATTTGCTACAACCACACCATCGACTATACATCTTTACACTTTGTTAATAGAACACGCTACGTTCATACTTAACTATGTTTGTTAGCCCTCTACACCTAGCCCTCTACACCTAGCCCTCTACACCTAGCCCTCTACATCTAGCACTCTACATCTAGCCCTCTATACCTAGCCCTCTATAACTAGCCCTCTACACCTAGCCCTCTACACCTAGCCCTCTATAACTAGCCCTCTATAACTAGCCCTCTACACCTAGCCCTCTACACCTAGCCCTCTACACCTAGCCCTCTACACCTAGCCCTCTCCACCTAGCCCTCTAAACACACGCCCTCTAAACACACGCCCTCTACACACACGCCCTCTACGCACACGTCCTCTACACACACGTCCTCTACACACACATCCTCTACACACACGTCCTCTACACACACGTCCTCTACACACACGGCCTCTACACACATGCCCTCTACACACACGCCATGTAAACATGTACTTGACAAACACTCTTTAAACATGCACTCTACAAATACTCTGTAAGACATGCTTTTCTAAATGGTGCTCTCTAAAAAACACTGTAAAACATACTATATTACACATTTTCTCTGTATTACCCTCTCTGTATTACCCTCTCTGTATTGCCCTCTCTGTATTACCCTCTCTATATTACTCTAACTATATTACTATTTGTAAACACTCTCTATAATATGCTCTCTGTATTACACTCTCTGTATTACGCTCTCTGTATTACGCTCTCTGTATTACACTCGCTGTATTACACTCTCTGAACACACATACACTTTACACACACTACACATACAGAAACACTTTAATACATGCTCTCTATGGTAATCTCTACAACATGCTCTCTACAAAACACTCTCTACAACATGCTCTCTAACACATGCTCTCTAAAAAATACTCTCTCAGACACACTCTCTAATACATGCTCTCTAAAAAGCACACACTACCTATTACACGCATTACTACTCAATCTCCAGCACACACACACTACTACTGCCTCTAACATTTTCACTAACGCACACTATTTAGCACCCACTTTATCTAACACACAGTCTTTATATACACTCTTGAACACACACAAACACATTCTAGTACACACGCACTCTAACATATACTTACACATTTTCTGTATCACATATCGATATAAACTCTATCTTCTTGACTCGCATTCACTTTATTATTCACCTTCTACTATTTCACAAAACTTTTTGCCAAAAAAGGCTACTTTCATGGTGATGGGAAAATAAGCATGCAAGTAACAGCAGATATGGAACTCCTACAGTATTATTTACCAGGAGCATTCCCACCATTTCAGATCACTTTTATAACTTACTATTTCTCTATTAGCAAAATAGTAACATCCAGCATAACTCTACTAGTAATACTATTATAGTCTTAACAAACAATTACTTTGTACGCATTGCTAAACATATTTTGTTACACACACTTTAACATACTGTTTAACACACATAGTCTGCTTAGACACAACGTCTACACACACACTATCTACACACACACTACACTTTGTCTTCACACAAACTCTCTTTACACATTACTGTACACAACACTTTAATACTCCCTACTACACAATCTTTAATACATGCTTATCTACATTCTATAGTAATACTCCACTACAATATTACCACTTGCTCAACAATACAACTTCTCTATTAAAAACTTTAATTTACTACTTTTTATTTTTAAAATAAGTCTAAAGCTTACTTTATGCCATTATTTTACCCTATTATTAATGTTTGTTTTCCTTTTTCCTAGATTTTCCATTGTTTCCACCAATCTCGCACGCTGCAAACTCCTTGACTTAACAACATCGAGGTAAAAGTACATAACTATTATGTTTGCCTAAGTACTTGTAACAACACTGTTTGCAAATCATCTGTATAGGATACATATAAATTACACATTTGAACTCACTTCCTCTCTCTATATATTTTTTTGTATATATATATATATATATATATATATATATATATATATATATATATATATATATATATTCACTTAAAAAACCATAAGTTTCACACATGTTATAGTTAGCTGGACATTTCACTCGTGAAAAACCATTGAAATTCCCCCGTTATAGTTAGTACAGGCAACTATAACTCACGCGACCGCAATCCTCTGCTGATGACGTCAGATATTACATCACTGTATTTAGACACTTATTTACCCATGTCTTCTTCCATTAATTTTTAGCTATACATATATTACAAATATTTTTTTTTCAGAAAAACACATATGTCATCAGTGATGTAATATCTGACGTCATCAGCAGAGGATTGCGGTCGCATGAGTTATAGTTGCCTGCACTAACTATAACGGGGGAATTTCAATGGTTTTTCACGAGTGAAATGTCCAGCTAACTATAACATGTGTGAAACCTATGGTTTTTTAAGTGAATTTGCAAGGTTTTTTAAATGCTAATTCCTAACTATAACGTGTGTGAAACCTATGGTTTTTTCAGTGAATTTGTACGGTTTTTTAAATGCTAAGTTATGTATTTTTTTTTCTTTTTAAGGTTTTTCACCGTGCGCGTACCATACGCGCTCGGTGCGCTTCCTGCACCGTCCGCGCGCTGTGCGCTTCGCGCACCGCGCTCCCACATTACGCAGTTCGCGGAATTTTTCCGTTTCTACCGTACGCGCACGCTACGCGTACTCCGCGATTTTTCGCAAAAAAATTAAAGGAAATTTTGGCCCTTGGGGGTCCTTCTGGGACCCCCTGACAAAGGCTAGGGGGTCAGGAACTGTCCACCCTGCCCCCTTTTCACGTTCTCCACCTTTGTTTTTCACCCCCTCAGACTGCGAGAGACAAAACGGCGGCCGACACTTCCTGGTTTCGACCGATTCGAATGTTTACTAAGATCTAACAGCCAATCAGAATCGTGCTCACGCACGGCAGCGTGCGCGTACGGTAAGTTTTACCGTACGCGCACGGTGCGCGCTTATAGATATATATATGCTTTTAAATGCTATTTTCTCAGGAAATACTGAACAGATTTACACCAGACCTGCAAAAGGCACATCCCTGACCTGAGGACTACCTCTCTGCCAAATTTCAAGTAATTCTGTTCAGCCGTTCGGGCTGTAGCTTGGACTAAAGGCCCTATGGAAAAATGCATGGGGAAAACACGTTTTGAGACACCCCCTTTTTCTCAGCCCCCGCTTGACAAATCCCCCCGAGACTTTCAGGGAAGGAGCGGAGCGGAGCGCCCCACCTATTTAGAAAATTTCGCGAGGATTCGTCAATCGGCCCCAAGGTTATTCCAAATAGAATGTTGCGGATTTCCTATGGAAACACGATCCTATCTATAACTATCTACTGGCGACCGCCAGTAGATAATATATATACACATATATATATATAAATAGATAGATAGATATCAATAACCATATAGCTATATATCTCAAACTATAGCTACAAAAAAAAAATAGTGTTGTAATAGAAACAATTCGTAATAAATATCTACTAAATATCTTAATCTAACATCTTTATATATACCACAAAAATAAAAAAAGATCTCTATATATATATAGATATATATATGTGCATATGAATATATATATATATATATATATATATATATATATATATATATATATATATATATATAATATATATATACGGGAAATTAGAGACAAATAGACTTCCATAATAATATCTTTTAGGTCAACAAATAAATCTTTTGACACTAAACCCCATTTGTTTAAAATTCATAAGCAACTCATCTGCAAAGAAAGTTAATAAAAACCAAAAAACAATTTAACCAATATCCCATCTGTAACAATACTAAACATTTGTTATAGCAGTGTCGTATACATATAGAAAGTAGATTCTCAATCAGTCTCATACAGAATAATAATACATACATAAATGTATATCAAATTAATATATATATGTATATATATATATATATATATATATATATTATATAGTCTTGTATCGTGAAATACATTTTCCAAATTACGGTAATAACAGATACAATAAAACACAATAGCAAAAGTATCGGACTAGTTACCTAAATATAATGTATACTTAGTGTAAAATTAATTCATTTACATAAAAATTGGACTACTTCAAAACTTTATCTACAATCTCTCTTAGTCTGTCTCAATCTATATCTATCACTCTCTATCTATATATATATATATATACACAGATAGATAGATATATCTCTATATATATATATGTATATATATATATATATATATATATATATAATAAAAGTAGAGATAAACAAAGACAAAATACATAGATGTAATGTACAGCTATTCGCATTAAAAAACTGTAGCGTAACACAGACAGATATTTTAGCTTAACAGCATAGCTTGCTAATTCCTATTCAAGGTACCATATTAAAACAAGTTACTTAATATTTGATTTCTCTACACACCGAGGGAATAAATAGTGTACAATTAGAACCTGCACAGTATAGTTTTTGTACAACAATTTTATAGCAAACTTACTGTAATAATAAATATGAAAAGGGTACTGCAGGCTGATTATCATCAGGGTAATGTTCGATTTTCTGGTAATTCAAGAGGCAACCAATGTTTGCCAAATAGCACATTTGCAATTATACACAACTATTGCAAAGTTGCAAATACATGGACCGTAGAAGATTTACATTACATTATGGACTTAGGTGATGCTTTATACAAAGATATGCATTCGATTAATAAACAACAGCTTATGCACCCTGACGAATTACCTAATTTTATACAACACAATAAATGAATATATGCGCTTAAACTTAAAGAACCTTCATATGGAGACATATTGACACATTGTGACCCATCTTCCCCAAATATGCAAACAGTATTAAAAGCTGCACTAGATTTGCATTCTGGTGTTTTACTTTGCATGGATATTTATGTTATATCCATTGTAAATAATAACAATTCATATTATGTATTTGATTCACATAGCCGCGACAACACAGGAATGCCTCACCCAAATGGCACATGTATTAGTATACAAATGGCATTTTATGAGCTTATAGACTACATTACAAAACTTGCACAAAGTCTTAAGTCCCCCAATCTTAATTGTGTAGCATATGAATTAACTCCTATACATATAAGTACAATTAAAAAAGAATCGCTACAAAAACTAATACTGACTAATGAAAAAAATATGACTACAGTACCACTTAAAAATATTTATGTGCATTCTACTGAGGCATGTAGCAATTTTTTTACACACGCATTTCAAACACGTATACAAGCAGCCAAAAACAACATTAAAATACATAACAACAGTCTTTTACCAAATTTTAAACAGCCATCAACATAATTAGATAATACAATTAGTACTACAACATATCCAGGTACACTTTCTACTCCTACAACAACACCTAAAACACTGTCTACAACTAATAGCAGCAACATAAGTATAACACAATGTAATAGTACACCACAGAAGAGTACTACTGCTAACACATATGCAGATATCGTTAAAAAAACACTCACACGCATAAACATACATTCCGAACAACATACAACATCAGAAAGTAATTTACATACAAACACATATACAGATAATAGCCATCATACAGATATCCGTATTACTGAACGTAATACATTAATAGTCCCAGAAAGTATGCCCAATAGCATATTGCCAAAAAAAGTAACAAACACTGGCAATATCAACAACAATGCTAATATTTTAGCACAAGCGACACAACAAACACATACTTTCAATATAACACCAAAACAGCCAGAGGAGATCAATATTAATAACATATCACCAAATTCCCAATCTCTAACAAATACTGTATTTGCTATTATCCATAACTACTGTAAACCAGCATCTACTTGGAATAGTTTAGATTTGCGTACCATTATGGATCTTGGAGATGCTTTATATACAGAAATGCACGTGCTAAATACAGATGCTAGTGAACAACAAAATTTACCAAATTACATATGGCACAATAGCATAATATATTCTATAAAGCTCAAAAAAGGATTTCAAAGCAAAGTAACTGAAAAAGAAATCCTTAAGAATGACACATTTTTTAAGACATTAACTTCGACAATTAATGATGACACTGGTGGATTAATAGGTATAGGGAAATATGCAATTTCTGTATTTAAAACTCTTGATGCATATTTTACATTTCATTCGCATAGCCAAGATAAAAATGCAATACCTCATCCGAATGGAACATGTTTTGCTATACGAATTGAAACTATTGATGGACTGATAGATTACATTAGAAAGGTAGTTGATAAAGAAAAACTAACACATTCACAAACTGTTACTTTACAATTAACACCAGTGAAAATAATCACAATTATGCAAGCATCACTTAAGTCAACGCAAAAAAACCACAGCAAAGGTAAAATGAAGTTTCAAAAAAATGTATATGTCCATAAAACAAAGATAGCTTCTACTGCATTCACCCATATGCCAACAACAGACATACAAGTAGAAGATGCAAGTTTAAACACAGTTAACAGCAAAAGACAAGCAATTTTACATTCTAATGTACAAAATAGCAATACCAATGTGGTAACAGACACATTTACACATAATGATGCTTTACAAAGTAGTACAATAGAAGTTCAGCTAAATAAAAGAAAAAGAAAGCGTACGAAAAAACAAGATAATACACATAGCACAGATATTAATCAAAGGTTACAAACAACAAACAGCATAATTACTAACTTTCAGGCCCAAATAACCTATGCTTGCACTATTTGCAATCAATTGTGGCATAAGCAAAATTTGCAAACAACAAACAATATTAGAAGGAACAAAAAATTCATAGCATGTAACATTAGTGAACTACAAACAGATGAGATATGTAAAACATGTTATAGCTATATTACTAAACAAAAAATACCACCTTGTTCTATTTATAATAGGATGTCATTTCCAGATATCCCAGCAGCCTTACACTTGCATAATTTAGAAGAAAGATTAGTAGCACCAAGAATCCCTTTTGTACAAATTAGAACACTACCACGTGGCTTCCAAAAATGTCTCTCAGGTGCAGTAGTTAATGTACCTGCAGATGTTATGACAACTGTTACTGTTTTACCAAGGCAAATCAACGATAACATGACCATTCCCATTAAATTGAAAAGAAAATTAAGTTATAAATCTTATACCCATTTTGAAAATATTCGCCCAAATAAAGTAAAAAATGCTGCTCATCTAGCAACTACTAGCAGTATGTTCAAAGAATATGGAGTTACCATTAATCCAGATTGGGAATATACAGCGCCAAATATACCACCTTGTAATGACACTTCAGATACAAATAATACATCAGATTCTGAAGACCACACTGCCCCAGGCAATTTAGATACTATGCTAACTAATGAAACAATAACTACAGGAAACATAAATATTTAAAATTTAGCACCTGCAGAACATAACACACCAAGAGGTCTATATGAAGATATAGATTCTGAATATTTAGCTTTCCCTACAATATTTTGTGGAAAGCGAAGACCAACTAATAAAGAAAGGCATGTACCAATACATTATAGCACAATATGTCAAAGGGAATTAAGAAGTAATGATCAAAGAGTAGCAAAGTCTATAACAAATGTTTTCTTTAAATTGGCTAAATTACGTATAAAACAAATACATAGCAAAATATACATCTCACTTAGAAAATACTTTAATAATGGGAAGATTATAACTGCAAAAGACATAAAAGAAAAATTAAACAGTATTCTCCAATATAATGAGGGGTACAAAATACTAAAAACTATACGTAGTTCACCACCATATTGGGAGCAATGCAAAAAAGGCCTATTTGCTATGATAAGACAATTGGGTATCATTTAATTAATATTTTATTACGTACTGAGAAAAGAAAAGAATGTACTAAAGAAGAATTTGCCAATATGTCCTGGGAAATAAAATGCACATTAATCCAACAAAATCCAATTACATGTGCAAGGCATTTTGATTTCCAAGTTAGAAAGCTATTTAATTGTATTTTATTACATGAAAGTAACCCAATTGCCAAAATTTTAGATTTCTTTTATAGAGTAGAATTCCAACAACGGGGATCACCACATATACATGCTATAATATGAATAGAGAATGCACCACAATATGAAAATTCTGAGATCAATGAAGTTATTACTTTTATAAATAAGTATATAACATGTGCAAAGACACAAGATCCAAATATAGAGCCTTTCATACCCCTCCAAAGGCATGGGCATACCAAAAATTGTAGGATCAAGCATAAAAGAACATGCAAATATCAGTACCCAAAATATCCCATGCCTGAAACTTATATATTAGAACAATTAGAACTAGACACAACTAATCAAGAACTCCTTCAACAAATTGAACTAATACATCTAACTATGAACACACAAGACTTCCAAAGTTATACTTTTGATCAGTTCTTAAATACAATGCAACTAGATTTAAAACAGTATCTTTTATGTATACAGTCAATGATCGGGAAAAAAACAATTTTTCTAAAAAGAACACCAGCTGAATGCTTTATAAATAACTACAATACTACAATTTTACAAGCATGGCAAGCAAATATAGATATCCAATACATCTTAGATGCATATGCATGTGCTGTATATATAGTTTCATATATTAGTAAATCTCAATGTGGGATGAGCAGAATAATTGCACAAGCTGCAAAAGAAGTATATCACAATCCTAGCATAAAAGATCAACTTAAGCATATAGGTAACAAATTCTTAAACTGTTCAGAAATAAGTGCACAAGAAGCAGCCTATCTTATACTTCAAATTCCATTATGGAAAAGTTCTCGCTCTTTTGTATTCATTAATACAAGCCCACCAGAAAAGCGTACATACTTATTAAAAGATATAGAGACTATTAATTTATTGCCAGATAATTCTCATAAAATACAATTTGAAAATCTTATGGTAAAGTACAGCAAACGCCCAGGAAATTTAGAAACCTGTACATTAGCTGACTATGCATCTAGGTATGATGAGAAAAAAAAAAAAGAAAGGGAAAAAAAGAAACAGACCATGACAATTTTCTCGCTGAAAATAACTTTTATAGCTCAAATGAGGAAGAACTGAAAATTAATATACAAGAAGAAATAATAGAAACTGACTATATAAAACGAAAAAACCCTAAAATAATTCGCTATTGTAGATTTAACAAAAAAAATGACTCTGAAAATTACTATCGCGAATTGATAATGCTTTATTATCCATGGAGAGTAGAACATCTAATAATTGACCACAAAGAAACATATGAACGCTATCTAGAAATTAAAAGCACTGTTGACTTTCACCATAATAGATATAATAAAACACAAAAAAACAATGAGACAGAAAACATTACAGTAGAACCATTGATTCTACCACAAGCAGATATAAATACAGATGACAACATATATCCTCAAATTCCAGTTAATGAACAAGTACTATATGACTTATCATTCGATTTAGGAATTAGAAGTACAAGTATTGAAGAAGCACTAACCAATAATTTAATGCCAAATGAACAGTATGACAACATAATGCAAAATCTGACAAATGAACAACTTAACTTTATATATCATCACTTAAATTGGATAAAAACAAAAGAAGAACCCTGCGTCACATTTTGTACAGGTGGTGCAGGAGTAGGTAAAAGTTTCCTTATTACAGCGCTTTACCAAACATTACTACGATACTACAATACTAGAGCATGGGAAAATCCTGACAACATATATGTACTGCTTACAGCTCCTACAGGCAAAGCAGCACATAATATTCATGGTAAAACACTACATAGTACGTTTAAAATACCAGTTTCACAAACACTAACTCATAAACCACTAACTCATGAGAGCAGGAGTACACTACAAAACGAGTTAATGCATCTAAAATTGCTAATAATTGATGAGATATAAATGGTAGGAGCTAATTTATTTAATTTCATACATAATAGATTACAAGAAATAAAAATGTCCAATCTCCCATTTGGTGGAATATCTATATTAGCAATTGGAGATTGTTATCAATTGAAGCCAGTTTTTGACACGTACATATTTGAAAACCCCAGGCATTCATACAGACCAGTAAGTACTAATCTATGGCAAGAAAATTTTAAGTTATTTGAGTTAACAAAAATTATGAGACGGCTAAATGACTTGCCGTTTGCTGAACTGTTAAACAGATTAAGAGAAGGGAAACAAAATGAGGCAGATATAATACAGATACAAACACGAGAATTAGAACCACCACTAACCATTAGCAAAACTATACCTTATATTATGCCAACAAACAAAGAAGTTGATAACATTAATAGTGAAGTTTTATTACAACACATAATGAACTACCCTGTCTACACAGCAACAGCCATAGATACAGTAGCAGCTGACTTGAGTGAAATAGTGAAAAAGAAAATACTAGCTCAGTTACCTACAAATGCAACTAAAACAATGGGACTGCCATTTATAGTACATATTGCCTTAAAATTAAGATATGATATAACTTCCAATATTAATGTTAATGATGGTTTAACAAATGGTGCTACAGGTATAGTTGAATTTGTAGAAACAATAAATAACAGCCCTACTGTAATATGGATTACTTTTGATAAAGAAAATGTTGGTAAAAGTACAAGGCTAGAAAATAAACACATGTATACAACTAACATTTTGCCTCATTGGACACCAATACATGCTATAACACGGCACTTTCAATTTACACAGAAATTTATAACAATTATACGCAAACAATTTCCCCTACGCCAATCATCTGCACGTACTATACACAGAACACAAGGGGAAACAATTGAACCACTTTACATACATTTTAACAATAGCAAAATACATCATATGCATTATGTAGCTTTAAGCAGAGCCAGATCATTAGGTAACATCTATATTAAAAACTTTCAGCAGGACAAAATTGTTGTACATTCAAAAGTTCATGAAGAAATGGGCAGATTAAGGACAGATATGCAATTGCAAATATCTGTCCCTCAATTATGTACCTATAACGAAATGTGTAATATCATTGTACATAATATACGATCACTGCAAAAAAATTACACAGCACTGAAATCAGACACCAATATAATGAATGCTGATATTCTATGCTTCACTGAAATAAACACTACTAGAACATCAGATAGCAATACTTTCTTGATAGAACAGTACCATCTTTTAATATTTGATCAATTCCACCATCACAGAACTAAGCATGGAATAGAAATTTACTACCGAAAAAATATTAACTTACTGCCAATATATGAAACACAACATGAAATTGATATTCTACATTTTACTCTACATCTTAACAATTGCAACTACTCATTTGTAATACTATACAAGCCTCCACATGTACATATACAAACACTTTTCCAAGTTTTAAGTTGCATATTAAACTTTTACCCTGATTATAACTACATAATAATGGGTGACTTCAACATAGATATAACACAAGAAACACAAAACACAGCACTACTATTACAATATATGCTAAACCAATTTCAATGTCAACAAAAAATAACACAATATACAACAGACTACAAGTCAACATTAGATCATATCTATACTAATGTACACTTAACGAACTATGGCATATTAGAGTCATATTATAGTGATCACAAAGCCTTATGGGTAGCAATTTAAAATGCATGTTGTGTATATATGTATGTATAGGTGGCTCAGTATCTTTATGTGGCTGGCTTACTATGTGTGTTAGGTGAGTCTGTATGTGTGTAAATCTGTGGGTCTGTATGTGTATGTCTGTAGCTCTGTATATGTGTGTTGGTAGCTCTCTGTGTGTATGGCTGTCTCATTATGGGCTGCTCTGTATGTGTGTCTGAGTGATACACTTTGTGTGTGTGTGTGGCTCTTTCTGTGTGGGTCTGTATATGTGTGTGGTTGGCTCTCTCTCTATCACTACCTCACTCTCTCTCACCCAAACTCGCTCTCACTACCTGACTGTCTCTCTCACTACCTCACTCTCTCTCTCACACTACTTCACTCTCTCTCACTAGCTCAATCACTCTCTCTACCTCACTCTCTACCTCACTGCTCAGCTCTCTATATCACAGCATCACAATAACGCTACATCACTAACTATATCACTCAATACCTCAATATCTCTACATACCACACTCTCTCACTACATCACTCTCTAACACAATACCTCACAACTTCACTTTCTCACTCAATACCTCACTATCTCACAACATCACTCTAGCTATTTATATCTCACTATCTCACTCTCAATACCTCACTATATCACGAGTCACTCTCTAAAACGTACACTACATCACTCACTCGCTAACACACTATCTATCTCACTACCATACAACTTCACTCTCTCTAACACACTACCTCACTCTCTCTATCTCACTACCTCACTATCTCAATCTCTCTATCACACTAAATAAATTACAATCTCACTTTAAATAACTCACTCTCTTACTACCTCACAACATCACTCTCTGTTTCTATCTCACGACCTCACAACATTACTCATCCTCACTACATAAGTCTTTCAATACCTCAATCTCTCTTTCTCGCACAACCTCACTATTGTATCTACCCCACTCTCTCTCATTACATAACTCTCTCTATTTAATAAGCATGTTGTATAATTTAATATATTAGTTTGGGAAAATGTAAAAAATTTCTACAGTTATATCCGAAATGTATACTCACAATTTATTCTCATTTCAGATGATTTCTATACAAGAAATTAAGATGGGAAAACAACAAGAGAGCAAACCTTTTCAGAAGGCTATAAGAGCAAATATTATAACATGTTCTCAAAAAACTCACTACCGAAATGCGAAGCAAGAAAACAAAATCTTGTACCACTTTGCACTAGCAGATGAAAGTGGTTCTATTAAAGCCACATGCTATAACGACGATTTTTACAATCAAACAAAACAAGAATGGAATTATTATAAGGAATTTCCTGGCCAAGAACAATGTTATTCTATTAACCAAACATACAAAAATATCTAGGATGCTACCTTTAACGTTTCAAGTGAAATCCTACAAGAAGCACAAAACATACTAGCGCCACCAGCTCCACCAATATCACCTATTAAAACAATAAGAGAAGCCAAGTTACAAACATTAATGACCATATCGGGGACAATATCAGAGGTATTTTTATAAGTACAATATAGAGTAAAAATGTTATTAACCTTTTCAATTACATTATTCTATACTTGCACAGTCTTCTAAACACTCACTCAGCAAAAAACATTATTATTAGGGCAACACTCTCTATGCACAACACTCTCTTCCAACACTATTCCCCACACCCGCTCTCTTCCCCACACCTGCTCTCTTCCCCACACCTACTCTCTTCCCCACACCCGCTCTCTTCCCCACACCCGCTCTCTTCCCCACACCCGCTCTCTTCCCCACACCCGCTCTCTTCCCCACACCCTCTCACTTCCCCACACCCGCTCTCTTCCCTACACCCGCTCTCTTCCCCACACCCGCTCTCTTCCCCACACCCGCTCTCCAAAACAATCTTACAAGCACACTCTATGAACCACACTCTCGCTTCACAAAACTCTCTTAAACACTCTCTCTTCAAACACTACACCACACTGTCTTCAACACATTCTCTTTACAACGCACTCTTTACAACGCACTCTTTACACCGCACTCTGTCTGCACCGCACTCTGTCTGCACCGCACTCTGTCTGGTATACTAAAACTATATATACAAAAACAAATAATAATAATATTTGCTTTATATTTCACAGGAAGAAGAAACTAAAAACATTTTTATCGCAGGACAAGAAACAAAATTAAAATCGATTACAGTTATTGACACGACAGACTCTGTTAAAATAACATTGTGGAGAAATGCAACGGAATTCCCAATCACACTTGGAACTTATGTCAAAATGACACACTTGACCGTCCACGAATTTAATAATGAAAAAATGTTAAATACTACGCACAATACACATATAGAAGTAAGTGCAAAACAATTTTTAATTTGTGTACCTGTGTGGCTCTATATGTGTGTAGCTCTGTGTATGCGCATCTGTGTATGTTTTTCGGTGTCTCTATATGTGTATGGGTAACTCTCTATGTATATATGAATGCCTCCATGTCACTACATCACAACTTCACTCTCTCTCTATATCACTACCTCACTCTATTTCTTTCTATCTCACTCCTTCACTCTCTCACTTTCAATGCCTCACTCAAAATATACATCACTCACTCTCTCTAACTCACTCTCTCACTCAATAAATATCGCTAACTCAATACTCCACTCTATCTCACTACCTCACTATCTTACAACATTTCTCTCTCAAAACTTCACTACATCACTCTATCACTACCTCACTCTCTATCTCAATACCTCACAACTTCACTATCTCCCTCAAAAAAAGTACCACACTCTCTCTCAATCTCACTACCTCATTCTCTCTCTTTATATCTATCACTTTCTATGTCACTTAACATCTATACTACTCCAATAACTAAATATAAGGATCATGCACACTAGATGCCTCTATTAACAATTATGTTTTACTTTGCAGATAATAGAACCACCTGTGGAAAAAATTACTATTACAATATATGGAATTGAAAATACTACGCAGGAAAAAAGTACCATAACGGTACAAATACAAGACACTGAACTTTTTAAATCCATGGACATCGAAAATACTATTTTAATGGACTACCTCAATATCCCAACAGACGTAGAAGATTTTTCAGAAGCTCTCATGCAGCACTTGCCAACAACTTTACATGTTGTATTTAGAAATGGATGCATTCTAGAAATAGTTGGTTAATCTTACAAACACTTCATTAGAACATAACACAAATGTAAACTTTAAATTTTTTTTAACAATCTATATAATAATTGTCTATAATAAAAGCTGTTAAACACTTTTCATTACTCATTATTTACAGGCAACAAAAATGTTTTTCTTCAACTATAAATGCATATATACATATATAGGCATACATTGAAGAAGTATAAATACATATTACCAAATATGTATACATTACGTGCAAAAAACAGACCTTACAAGCAATCTGGCAAATATTACTCACTCTGCTGCTAACTATCTACTGCTTAGCTGTGGGTGTATGAATTAATCTGTATGTGAGTCTATAGCTCTGTGTGTGTGTAAAAGTGTAGCTATAGATTTGACACTCTATATTGCACTGTGTGAATGTATATACATCTTTGTGTACGTGTAGATTGCTTTATTGCAGAACACTACTTAAACACTTCACTCTCTCTATCTCACTAACTCACTCTCTATCACTACATCACTATCTATTTCTATCTCACTACCTCACTATATCACAACACACTCTCTCAAAACTTCACTACATCACTCTCTCACTAACTCACAACTTCACTCTCTCTAACTCAATAATTCACTCTCTCTATCTCACTACCTCACTCTCTCTCTCTCAAATACACTAAGTAAATTACACTGACTCTTTAAATACAGCACTATCTCACTGCTTCACTACATCACACTCTGTTTCTATCTTAATACCTCACAACATCCCTCACTACCTCAATCTCTCTTTCAATACCTCAATCTTTATCGAGCTCACAACAACACTCACTGTTTCTATCTCACTACGTCAGAAAATAGCTCTCAATTTTATTAACTCACTCTTTCACAACCTCATTCTCTCTCACTACATAACTCTATACATCACTACTCGCCTCTATATAACTACATCACTATCTCACTACTTCTCTCTAAAAAAAAACACTAGCTCACTCTCTATATCACAACTTCACTCTCTCTCACTCACTACATCACTCTTTCTATCTCACTAACTCACTTTCACTATCTCTTTCACTAACTCTCTCACTATCTCACTACATCACAACATCAATCAATGCTTATATATCACTACCACACAACATCTCTCTCCCTCTACCTCACTCTTTCACTACCTCACTCTCTCACTACCTCACTCTCTATCTCACTCCCTCACTCTATCTAACTCGCTCTCTCCCACTACCTCACTCTATCTACCTCGCTCTCTCTCACTAGCTCACTCTCTTTCAATACCTCACTCTCTCTCTGCTAATGCAATATGTATCACATATGCAAAGAAATAGCTCATGCCAAGAAAAATGAAAATGCCATTTATATAGGGATACAAAAATAAACAAAAATAATGAGCAATACCAATAGCTCTACCTATAATATTGTATATAATATCTGTATGTATGTCTGGGGGATACACTTGGTATGTGTGTGCCTCTGTGTGGATGGTTCTGTATGTGTGTGGGGTTGGCTCTCTCACTACATCACTCTCTCTCCCTAACTTTCTCTCTCAATACCTCACTATCTCTCACTACCTCACTATCTCTCACTATACTACACTCTCTCTCACTAACTCTTTAACTCACTCTCTAACTCACTACTCAACTCTCTCTTTCTCACAGCAACACACTATCACTACCACAGTAACTATCTCTCACTCTAACACACTACTTAAAAACTTCACTCTCTCTCTCTATCTCACTACCTCACTCTCTATCACTACATCACTATCTATTTCTATCTCACTCTCACAACCTCACTATATCACAACACACTCTATCAAAGCTTCACTACATCACTCTCTCACTACCTCACAACTTCACTCTCTCTTTCTAAATCACTAATTCACTCTCTCTATCTCACTACCTCACTCTCTCTCTCTCAAATACACTAAGACACTTACACTCACTCTTTCACTAACTCACTCTATCTCGCGACTTCCCTACATCACTCTCTGTTTCTATCTTAATACCTCACAACATCCCTCACTACCTCACTCTCTCTTTCACTACCTCAATCGTTCTCTATTTCACAACATCACTCACTGTTTCTATCTCACAACGTCAGAAAATACATAACACTCACTAACTCACTCTTTCACTGCCTCACTCTCTATCTACCTCACTCTCTCTCACTACATAACTCTCTATGCATCACTACTCCCCTCTATATCACTACCTCACTATCTCACTACTTCTCTCTCTAAAAAGATCACTACCTCACTCTCTCACTACCTCACTCTCTATATCACAACTTCACTTTCTCTCTAACTCACTACATCGCTCACTCTCTATCTCTCTACCTCACTCTTTCTATCTCACTAACTCACTTTCACTGTCTCTTTCACTACCTCTCCCTATCTCACTACATCACAACACCACTCTGCTTACATCTCACTACCTCGCAACATCCCTCTCCATCACTACAGCACTGTTTCACTACCTCACTTTCTCTCACTACATAACTCTCTCTACCTCACTACTCCACTCTATCTCACTACCTCACTATCTCACAACTTCTCTCTCGAAAAACATCACTACCTCACTCTAGCTCACAACCTCACAACTTCACTCTCTCTCACACACTACCTCAATCACTCTATCTCACTACCTCACTCTTTCTATCTCACTAACTCACTTTCACTCTCTCTTTCACTACCTCTCTCTCTCTCACTACATCACAACATCACTCTATGCTTATATATCACTACCTCACAACATCCCTCTCCCTCACTACCTCACTCTTTCACTACCTCACTCTCTCTATCTCACTACCTCACTCTCTAGCTACCTCACTCTCTATCTCACTAACTCACTCTCTATCTACCTCACTCTCTCTAACTACCTCACTCTCTATTTCAATACCTCACTCTCTCTATCTCACTACCTCACTCTCTCTCTGCTAATGCAATAGGTATCACATATGCAAAAAAAAAGCTAATGCCAATAGAAATGACAATGGCATTTATTTAGGGAGAGAATAATGATTAAAAAATAATGAGCAATACCAATAGCTCTACCTATAATATTGCCGAGACCATTGCATTGTAAATGCTTGTTACTTTTTTCACTCCGGAGATGTTTCCGAATAGTAAAACAAGGCCAGAATATAGCTTCTGCAAATATAGTTTTATAAGTAAAAGTGATCTCACACATATTCTTGATGCCAGGATGCTTGAGCCACCCGCCAGAATCGAACCTGTTTCCCCAGCGTCAGAGTCGGTCGCCTTAGCCGTTAAGCCACACCCTCCATGTTTACATGACCTGTACAATAAGAGACGCCAGCCAGTATCACAGTGCTCCTGTTTCCACCAGAATATTCACATAAACGATGTGCTCCAAGGCACATTGTTTTTAATAAATTGCCTAACGACAGCTATAAAATTCAGCAGTGAGTGCAGCGCGTAGCTGTAACTATGTGGATAGGAGTATTAGTAAAAAAAACACAAGAGTGAGCCCTTAGCTAAGCTCCTTCTGTGTATCGGAAACCCACCAGTAGCTAACAATTTTGACAAAGATTGTGCCATCCAAATCCGACCAACTACTGTCCAGGTCGCCTGATGCCATGAGGCAGATTATTTTGCAGCACACAAACCAAGTTGTAAGGCTGGGTTATTTAAGCCTTAGAGCACCAGAGCAGAAGTGATCTTTATCATCGTGATTGATCGGTGTCCCTGCAGTGTACGCTCCAAAAACTCGCCATGGCAATGTCATGAAAGCATGGACTGTACCGTGGAAAATGAGCATGCAGACCAGCAGTGACGGGTTCATCATGATGCTAACCATCACCAGGGTTATTGCTGCTATGTAAGTATGTTCCCAAGTAATTCAGGATGGTTGTCCAAGTTTTCACCGTGAGGAAAATAAACCACATTTAAAGCAAAATTTACCATAATCTGATGCTGTTTAGAAAAAACTCCTTAACACCATCCACACTTTAAACTGAAAAGTGCCTAATGGAAAGCAAAACAAGTACATTTCTACGAAGCGCATCAGCTGTGACTAAATGTATATTAATGTATATTTTGAATTAAAAAATAAACTCCTTTCAAATAATCTAGGCAGTGATTTAAATTACCATCTGGGACCTGCTATAAGCATTTCTGTAATTGTGATGGAATTCATATTTCAAATACAGCAGACTTTGAAATGCTTTCGCTTACATCGATAAAATCAACAGCTTTAAAAACAAGCCGGAAACAAAGGCTGCACGCGCTCTTCCTCAGCCTAAATTGTCATTCATTAGCAGACAAATGTAAATGAAATACTAATGCAGGGTTTTAGGTTTTACGGAATGCGATGGCGCCCACAATAATTACGTAAATGTTTGAAACTGAAAAGTAAAAAAGACGGTGCAAAAAGGACGAGGGGAAAACAAACCCTAAACCCCTCCAGTAGACCGAAGTCTAGAACAGGAAACAACAAAGAATGTCCATGCACACGTTATGAGTAAGTACTGTGTCAATACAGAAAGTAATGGTAAGAACAGTAGTGTAGACCAAATTACAGTAATCCAACACGATTCTTTTTCTTTGTTTAATATGATTCCGTTGCCCAGCCAACACGTGTTTCGTCCGGGTGTAAGACCCACGACTTCTTCAGGGCATAAGGCGCAACGTGAGTATTAAATGAATCTCTCCGCCGGTTATAATTCCGTCCCGGCTGACCGGGAAAAGAAACCAATAAAGGTCACTCATAGGACGAGTTACACAAGGGTGAGTAGCCCGAATGAGTCAAGACCTGCAAGACGAGTGCGTCAGGAAGTGTCAGTGGAGTCAAGTTCGTGAAGGTTCTTTTCCCGGTCAGCCGGGACGGAATTATAACCGGCGGAGAGATTCATTTAATACTCACGTTGCGCCTTATGCCCTGAAGAAGTCGGAATCATATTAAACAAAGAAAAAGAATCGTGTTGGATTACTGTAATTTGGTCTACACTACTGTTCTTACCATTACTTAAATGTAAATGAAATCCCCGGTGGAGTTTACATTCAGAATAACACACAGATGATACATGAGAGCCGCTCTCCTGCAAGCTGCCTTCCGTGCCTGATATTAATCGTACTCACATTTCAGGTCGGCAAACATTTTGTTCTTGTAAGGGTGATGCCCAGGGCTGGATGTACTAGGGATGCTTTTGTTTTACCGAGGAGCAGAGCGGGTGAACAAAAGGACGAAGATGAAACCTGGGGCTTCTCTACACGCAGAAGATAAGATCCATTTGCACATGCTGAGATAAACAACTACAGAGCAAAGTGTGCTCCAGAGACGAACTGGGCGTGCCGAGTGTAAAGCTGGGAACAAATTAATCACGAGAGCTGCCAGCCGCTCAAAAGTCTCCAATTACAAAGGGAGGCTACAGCGTGAAAAACAGATGGCACACTGCACTTCAATTAAAAGAAGTTCAAGCAGAGCGAACTAACACTGTAGTTAGGCACCGCTGTATCGGGACTACAAGGAAGTTAGCAAATGACCAACAGCCAACAGAAAGGGAGATAACAACAACACTACCACAAGCAAGCCAATAGGAAGCAGAAAAACAGATTACATGAAGTTTAAGCTAACATACAGATTACTTTAGGTCTCGCTGAATCAGCGAGACCTAAAAAAGGGTATGCATTTTAATGACCAAATAGAGACCAAAACAGCAAAAATTGGATCCAGAAACCACTGATAGGATGTTTTAAAGCTTTCTAGTGCCAAAAAACACAAAGCATCAACTGTGTGTATCCGTTGTGCTAGACCGGGCCAAACTCAAAAGTTAAGGCTGACCATGATGGAGCGCGGGTCGGATACTGGGACCAGGTTTGTCATGGGTAAAAGTGTATCTTGTGACATGGGGCCACATGTATCAAAATAGCATTTTGCGATTACCAAATTGCTATCTTTACCAAATCGCTATTTGTTAATCGCAAAATGCTATGTATGTAAGCAATTGCATAAGATTTTGCTATTCCTTACCTAATAGTGATTCGGTAAATAGCTCATCGCTATTAGGTCAAATTACTCTATTGGTTCCGATGGGCCAAAAGGCCCAATGGTGCGAATCGTTTTGCATTATCTAATTTGCGATTCCCTAATTGGTAATCGCCTAAGGCCCCCCTGAAGTACCTCAAAAAAATAAATGTGCACATGTAAATCACACACATGCCCTATATGGCACTTTGAAAAATACAGTTTTGTGCATTTTTCAAAGGTTGTACATGGTTGCCATCAACTTTAAGTCAGTGGTAATTGCATTTTCCTATATGCACAGTTTGCATTTGAAAAATGCTTCATATGTATGCTTACAGAATCACAAATGGAGATTCCCTATTTGCATTCGCAATTTTAGGTAACCACAAAAAATTGTGCTTACCTAAAATTGCGGCTACAAAGCCTTTCATACATCATGAAAGGCTATTTTGCATTTGCAAACGGACGAATTTTGCGATTCGCACCGTTTACGAATGTAGAGTTGTTTCATAGATGTGACCCTCAGTCTTTTTTTCTAGAGGAATTTTCTCATCGATGGGGTGGTCTGCTGGCTGGATCCGATAGAGTGCTCCATGACAGTGGGGTGCTGCTTAGCATTGGTTCCAGTGAAATCCTCCATGTTCAGACTTAAAAATATTCTGAAAGTAGAACTTCTCACAACAAAGCAAACCAGCAAGTTAAATCTGACAGGCGATGCGATGGCGGCTACAGTTCCTGGCAGCCCCATGGTAGCCTCTTGTTCTCCTATGAAAAGTTTCTGAAAAAAAAATCTCTGTGTACACTTTTACAATCTTAAGAGGGAGAGAATACACTCCAACATCAGCTCGGGTCAAGGACCTTTTGGACAGCATTTGGTGAGTTAGGGCTCAATCTCCCAGAAGCCACCAGCAGAGTTCTGGGCAATTCCAGATGGAACTGGTCAGCTGGGCTCTTCTTTGATGCAGGCTTCTTGCAGCTTTTGTGTTCCTGGAGCTTAATAGGAGGCTAGTCAACTAGTCCTTGGAGTCCATTCTTCTGTCTTGGGTTCAAATGGAAGCAGGTCAAGCCCTTTGGTTTACTCCCCACAGGTAAAACAGCAGATTCAGTCCTTTTTCTAATTTCCAGTCCTTTGATTCAGCAGGTACAGACCTTCTTATGTTTTCCACAGGTCCAGCAGTGTTGTGAGGAAGGTAGCCAGGGTTGCATAACGTAACACCGTTCATGCTTACATTCAAATAGCGGTGTGCTCGTGTTACTGACCGGTTTTAAATGACTTTAACAAGACTTTGAGCAAGTTTGTGCTCCAAATCTTTTGTGTTCCATAGATCTCTGCATATAAGGGCCCTATTAGGGGTAGGATAATTTCCCCCCAAAAATGTAATTGCTTGTATGATGACAAATGGAATATGTTCCTCTCTCAATTCCCAATGGGATGGATGACAAACATACGTTTTATACTATGCGACTACTGTTTTTGACTTACCAGGTATTTTCTCTGAGATAAACTGTATATTTGAATTCCTGAATCTGGGATGACATGTTCAATAATGCCATGAGATCTATGTATATCATTATGGTAAATGTGCATTCAAACCAGTTTTGTAAAATGCCTAAATTCAAATATTTTGAAGAATATGTCATGATATTTTGTACTTCATGTTTCTTACTTGTTTAATATCTCTCCCCCTATCTGTATAACTTTTACTTCTGAAATTATCTCTTTCACTCATTTACTTATTTTACGCACATCTTGATTTACTATTTTGTCTCAGTGTCTACTTGGGTCCATCGCATTTCAATCTCGGGTGTCACTGTGACTACCAGCCTTGAAAAAGCCCTTGGCCTATTTAGCCCCACGGGCGAAACACTTGTCGGCTGCTGTCTCTTTACTTCATTTGAGTTCTTTGGATCTGTTCCAAATAAATGAACATACAAATCAGAGAATGCATTTTGGACTACAGTATTACAGGACATTATGATTGAACCCTTGGGCACAATTTCCCCTCCCATACCCCTATTAAGCTGCTCAACATTGTGGTTCTTGGGTGTAACCACTTGAGGGAGAAGTGCCAACCATAGATTTTGGTCTTGTCCCTGTTTGTTGCCAGAAATTCTGGACAGTGCCCACCCATTCATGGGCAACCACTTTAAAATTCAAAGAGATGGTAAAGTTGGATTCAGAATTAGAATTTTGAAAAATTACACTTTTACAAAGTTCGCACTTTTCGGCCTAAAGCATCTTGTAGCTCTTTCATAGAATATCACCAGCTGTAAACTGGCAGATGAGAATTGCTCTCAGGAAAGGAAAAAAAAGGCCCTTGGCTGGGATGCCATGTGACCTCTTCCTGACTGGATGGCCTGGGGGATGTGACCACGAACTTTACAAGCTTCAAGGGGGGGAAGCCCCTGTCACAGGCAGATGTAACTCATACCTAGGCCTACCCATGTTATTGTCCAAGTAGCTAGAGTGGGGGGAACCCTATCCCAGAAATGGTTTTGCGGGGGGGGGTCCACATTTCCCTAGACACATTTCAGGGGTGTGCCCTTAGCTCTGCCATAGGGAAGGAAGATTTAGACATCTTAGATTTGGGCAGAGGAATGGATTGGTTAGTGCTAAACCTCAGTGTAGGAAAGTGGAATCTGACTAATGGTTGCCCCCAACTTTTTGCCTGGTATTTGAGTGGTTTTTGACTAGTCTGGCTGGGATCCTGCTATCCAGGACCCCAGCCAATCTGCTTTCTCCCTAAAACTGATGTGAGTACCCTAGGTACTAACCAACTGGATGCTGAGGGTGCCCTGACAGTCCCTTGTAGATGGTACCCTAGGTACCCAGGGCATGGGTCCCTCAGTAGGCCTACCAGGGCTGCAGCACTTATTGTGCCACCCTGGGACAGCCATACAAACTGACACCACCAGACCACTACTGTAGTCTGGGTAAGGTGGTGCTAGCACCCCTTACAGGGATATAGGTACCCTATATCCCACCCCATTACAACACATGTACTCTCATAAGGTCACCCCTATAGCAGGCCTTGCTAATCCTACAGGGCAGGGTACTGAGGTATGTGTGAGGGGGGACCCCTACATGAGTAGGGCCTCTCTGCAACCTTCGTAAAATCGTTACTGGGTTGTTTGTAGTGTAGCCATACCATATGCTCTTAACCGCATTATAAGTCTATTGCGATATCGCGATAACTTGAGAATGGCTACACAGAACCATATCGTGTTTGGTGTCAAACATGTAGGAATCATACCCCCAGTCCAGCCATGGGCATGAGGGTACGATTCCCCCTTGCTAGAAGGGCGATATGGGAAAAGCGGTAGAATTTAGACACCAATTTAAAAGTGCACAAGTTTCACAAAATGGCTACTGCCCGCCACCTACACGACCCTGGCTGGCTGTTGCTGGGGAAAACCCCAGCCTCACCAGCTGGACAATAGGCTGTGGCAGGGAGGTGCTAGCATCTCCCCAGACAGGATAATGTGGATTGGAACAGGGTGGGTGCACCAAATGTCCTTTCAGAGTTGCACGTAGGCAGCTGCAGAGACCTAATTCTGCATACACCGCTTGGAACCGGTTCAGGGGCATCCTGCCCCTTGCCCAGGAGGGAAACACACAAAGGGGAGAGGGTGTAGCCACCCTTTCCCGCCTCACCAGCCATTGGTGGACACTACTCTGGACACTCCCCTAATCTTGGGGATAAAGGTGAATAACGTGGCCCCAGAGCCTCAGATTAATTTGGAACTTTACAGAACCGACCTTCGACGAGCTGCTGCCCAGCTGACTGAAGAAATCTCCCTTGGGATCAAGGAGTTATCCCCCTGCTTGGCAGGCACCTGAAACACTGCAAGTGACCCGGTTGGATCCTCGCTGCTCCAACGGACTTCAACGACTTCCAGCACCCTTGAGGTGGGTTTCCAGCGCATCCCAGAGGCCAGTGAGTGTGCTCAATGAGTTTGGGCACCGTGGACTGCGTGGGTGCCGAGATTCCCAATACCCCAGGACACCAGCCACCTCTTGCATAGCACACGACCCTGTCCAGTGGGGAAGTTGTACTTTGGCCCGTTTTTGAGCCCACCACTCTACAGCAATTGTGCCAAAGACCAGCGCCCTAGCCCCCTCCGGTGGCCCGTGGGTGCTCTTTTACGCACGCCAAATTGCCACCTCCCACGGTCCCTTGTTTCTCGACTTGTGGGCCCTAGCAGAGGTCTATCTTTGAAAACAAGAGTTCCCCTGGTTGCTCCAGGCCTGCTCTACAGTCTCCTTGAAGGAGACCTCTCCCAGACCTTGTGGGTCTGTACTGTAGCAGATTTGTTTATTCTTTGTGGGTTGCGGTTGCCAAGGCTTAGTGGATCCATTCCGGACACTAACACCGCAGCGACCCTCATCCAACGTGGGACAGTTGCCCTCCTGAAGCTGGCCTTCCTTGCAGCCTCCCGGAGCCCGTGGCTGCAGATCCAAGCTACACCACTTTCCACCTGAAGCACCCGACATCGAAGGGCTCTTTGCTTTGAGCCTCCTGGTCACTTTACCGTGACCCAGACTCTGTCCCCTCTGCTTTCAGTTTCTTCTCTACATTCTTCACATCTTTGATCTTCACGGCATCATCGACGCTTTTGGCTAGCAGAACTTTTTACTATTTTCCCATTGAAAATCAGCCCGCGACCCGACAGCAGAAACAACCTATGCACCCGGCTTCCCTGGGGCAGGTAACAGTGGTACCTCGGTACTCCCGTGGTTGTGGGCATCTCAAAAGCTTAAGTCTAAAGTTTTAACTTTGTACTCCTGCTAGAAGTATTTGTAAACTGTTTATTTCAAACCGTGACATTCTCCACAGGCTAACATTGCGATCCCGATAGCAGCTCTTTGCACTGCACGCGTCTCCCGTGGGTCCCCTTCCTCATAACTGTGGGTGGATTCTGAAGGGGCAAGTGATCCTGAATGCCCTAGGCATTGCCTGTAGAATTGTCGTGGTTCTTATACCACTATTTTAGTATATGGTTTGGTCCCCCCCTGGGGCCCATTGATTTCTGTGTTATTTATTGTGTTTATAAATGCTTGTTTGAAGTGTAACTTTGCCACTAGTCACATAAAGCGACTGTGGGATTCTGTCTAGAATAAATACATATATTTTATATATATACCTGTGTGGGCTACTCTTTCATTTGGTTATTCAAGAGGTTATTATGGTAAAACAATAAGCTTAACACTCCTTCAAGACTTAGCCTGAAGGCTGCTCTCCACAGCTACCACTAGGATAGCTTTCTTTAAAGGTTGTCTTAAACCTATCATCAATAAGAGTCGAATTGGACTGGTGCAAGGTGTCCCTATAACTAGGGACAGCATATGCCAGGCCAACTTCTCACATTGGTGTGCAGCGGTTGGATTCAAGCTTGCCATTGTTTTACCAGATAACAAATTGAATTTCTAAAGTGAAAGCCACTTGGTACCAAAGGTACATATAAATTCAAGCTAGAATACAATAAGTTCTACTGAACTTAGAGTTATGTGTAGAGGGTTTAGCACACCTTGACTACAACTCAAGAGAGGGTTCAGTAGGCCACACTTAGTGTAGGTAGATACACCACTATACTACACTAGAAATGTCTTTAGGTTCAGGTGCCCCTAAGGCTCTGGAAGGACCCCAAAGGGTCCCAGTCGACAAGTATGATCATATCTCCTTTGCTGATCTCAGGGAGATGTGCATCCTTAGGAAACTTAAGACAAACAAAGGTGCCAATACCCAACGTCTCAGGGAAATCCTGCTCATAGCAGACTTTATACAGACTTTAGGGTCTGGTGGGGTATACAGGTTGGGTGGGCATCCCTCAGAAGAGGACCCTCCAAGAGAGGACTCTGATGAGGACCAGGAAGAGGATGAAGATCCTGACCTGGAAGAAACAAACCACTCACAACATGGAGGTGATTGCCCAGGAGGCACTCCCTCCATCCCTAAAGGGAGAGTGGTGGATCCAAGAAGGAACAGATCCCCCTCAGTGGGATCAAACCATTCTGGGAGATCCAAAGGGACCTCTGCCTCTTATCAGAGAAGAGAATCCTCTCATGAGAGGAAATGCAGACTGATCAAATTTGAGCAGGCTAAGCTACAGCTTAAGAGAGAACAGTTAGCATTGGACAGGGAAGCCCTGGAGCTTCAGAAAGCTTCAAGAAAGTGGGGTCTAGAGACCCCTGGTGGCAGTAATGAAACCCCTAGAGTTAGAGAGAAAGTCGCTGACAATAGGAACCTCCACAAGATTGTGCCCCCCTATAAGACAGGGGATGATATCCACAAATGGATCTCTGCTCTTGAGGGGGCCTGTAAAGTACAAAGGGTCCCAGTAGAGCAGTGGGCAGCAATCCTGTGGCTCTCCTTTGCAGACAAAGGAAGAGACAAGCTCCTCTCTGTAAGAGAAGAGGATGCTGATGATTGCTATATCTTGGGAGATGCTTTAATAGATGGGTTTGGCTTAACCACTGATCAATACAGACTTAAGTTCAGAGATACCCAAAAAGCACAGCATCAAGATTGGGTAGACTTTGTTGATTGTGCTACCAAGGCATTGGAAGGTTGGTTAAATGGCAGTAAAGTTAATGATTATAAAGGATTGTACAATCTCATAATGAGGGAGCAGATTCTTAATAATTGTCATAACCAACTCTTACACCAGCACCTGGTGGACTCTGATCTGACCTCTCCCCAAGAATTGGGAAAGAAGGCTGACAAATGGGTCAGACCCAGGATCAGGCCCAAGAACCAAGGTGGTGACCAGAAGAAAGATTCTACCAAGCCCAACGAGAAAGGTGGGGATAATAAAACAGAAAAGTCCCCTGAAGAGCCCCAAAAACCCAGTGCTGGGGGTGGGTCCCAAAATCCTTCCTCTTCTAAAAAGAAACCATATTGCCATGTGTGTCAGAAACCTGGCCACTGGAAAACTGACTCCAGTTGTCCAAAGAATGGCAATAAAGAAAATGTTCCTCCAGTTGCAGCTCCAACACCTCCTGTTGCTACTAGTAGTAATCCCCCAGGTGGTGGGAGTGCACCCAAAAACTTAGTTGGGTTTTCTTGGGGAACGCAGGTGGACTCTGGCCTAACCAAGTCCCCTGCACAAGCAACTCTAGTCTGTGATGGTGGCATGGGGTTTGCCAACTTTACCATGAGCCCCAGTATCCTGGGCAGGTACAGACAAGAGCCCATGATCAATGGTCAGAAGGCTGAGGCCTATAAGGACACAGGGGCCAGTGTCACCATGGTGACCAAGAGACTAGTGCCCCTAGAACAGCTTTTACCTGGGTTTAGTTACCAGGTGACCAATATTGATGGAATCAGGACAGACCATCCCATGGCAGTGGTAAATCTCAGCTGGGGAGGGGTCACTGGCCCAAAGAGAGTGGCAGTGTCCCCAAACTTGCCTGTAGATTGTCTACTGGGGAATGATCTGGAAATCTCAGCCTGGGCTGAGATTGACCACAAGGCCCATTTGAAAATGGTAGGAATCCCTGAGAGAGTGGATGAGACCCTGAGGGCCTCACCTCCACCCCAGGAGAAAGTAAAAAGAGTGAAGCCTGAAACTATGGATCACTCTACCCAAACAGAGAGCATAGGGGAAGAGGAACCGTCCTCCCCCCACCAGACTAAAGGTTAGGGTCAAGTTTCTCAGGGAACTGATCCTGCCCCTTGTGAAGTAACTGCCTCAGAAGTGGACAGGCCTGGCCTGGCCACCTCTCTGATGGCAGGGGATCCTTCCAAGGTGGTACCCAGTCTGGAGCAGGTATCCTGCCCCTCTCTACCCTGTCTCAGTAATCCCAGGGCTGCAGAGGTCAGTGGACCATTAATGGGCCCCTGCCCAGAGGAACCCCCTCATCAGCAGATTAGGGACACCCAGCAGAGTAGTTCTAGCCAGGTGAATATTCCTCTACAAACTGAGGGATCCCCCTTACCCCTAGGTATAGGTACCCCTCACATGGATGTTGTTGGGCACAGGGAAACCTGGGGCATAGTTGCCCCAAACCTTCCAGTGCCCTCCACTAATCCAACCAAAGGGATCCAACCCCCAGCTGTAGGCAGCCAGAGGTTGACCCTTAGGGCCAGATATGACACAGTCCTGGGCAGAAAGGCTTCCATAGTGGCCAGTCATCTGAGGAGGTTGAGTCCAACCCAAATAGGGCCTCACTTCCAGACTCAGACACCCCACCAGCCCACCTCTGACCCAAAAACCAATACAGGTAATTTCCATAGACTTTGGAGAAACTCTAGAACCCCTTGGGGTAGGATTTCCCAAGTGGACCATGAGACAGGGAGCAACCATGCTAGTGCAGGTTCTTCCTTATATGGCCACTCAGGAAATACAGTCTTATCTGGACAAGGTTAGCCTTATCTCCTTTCGTTTGGGGGGGGGGGGGTTATGTAGGAGAGTGGAATCTGACTAATGGTTGCCCCCAACTTTTTGCCTGGTATTTGAGTGGTTTTTGACTAGTCTGGCTGGGATCCTGCTATCCAGGACCCCAGCCTATCTGCTTTCTCCGTAAAACTGATGTGAGTACCCTAGGTACCAACCAACTGGATGCTGAGGGTGCCCTGACAGTCCTATTGCGATATCGCGATAACTTGAGAATGGCTACACAGAACCATATCGTGTTTGCTGTCAAACATGTAGGAATCATACCCCCAGTCCAGCCATGGGCATGAGGGTACGATTCCCCCTTGCTAGAAGGGCGATATGGGAAAAGCGGTAGAATTTAGACACCAATTTAAAAGTGCACAAGTTTCACAAAATGGCTACTGCCCGCCACCTACACGACCCTGGCTGGCTGTTGCTGGGGAAAACCCCAGCCTCGCCAGCTGGACAATAGGGCTCCTGTGGCAGGGAGGTGCTAGCATCTCCCCAGACAGGATAATGTGGATTGGAACAGGGTGGGTGCACCAAATGTCCTTTCAGAGTTGCACATAGGCAGCTGCAGATACCTAATTCTGCATACACCACTTGGAACCGGTTCAGGGGCATCCTGCCCCTCGCCCAGGCGGGAAACACACAAAGGGGAGAGGGTGTAGCCACCCTTTCTCGCCTCACCAGCCATTGGTGGACACTACTCTGGACACTCCCCTAATCTTGGGGATAAAGGTGAATAACGTGGCCCCAGAGCCTCAGATTAATTTGGAACTTTACAGAACCGACCTTTGACGAGCTGCTGCCTAGCTGACTGAAGAAATCTCCCTTGGGATAAAGGAGTTATCCCCCTGCTTGGCAGGCACCCGAAACACTGCAAGTGACCCGGTTGGAACCTCGCTGCTCCAACAGACTTCAACGACTTCCAGCACCCTTGAGGTGGGTTTCCAGCACATCCCAGAGGCCAGTGAGTGTGCTCAACGAGTTTGGGCACCGTGGACCGCGTGGGTGCCGAGATCCCCAATACCCCAGGACACCGGCCACCTCTTGCATAGCCCACGACCCTGACCAGTGGGGAAATTGTGCTTAGGCCCATTTTTGAGCCAACCACTCTACAGCAATTGTGCCAAAGACCAGTGCCCTAGCCCCCTCCGGTGGCCCGTGGGTGCCCTTTTACGCACGCCAAATTGCCGCCTCCCGCGGTCCCTTGTCTCTCGACTTGTGGGCCCTAGCGGAGGTCTATCTTTGAAAACAAGAGTTCCCCTAGTTGCTCCAGGCCTGCTCTACAGTCTCCTTGAAGGAGACGTCTCCCAGACCTCGTGGGTCTGTACTGTAGCAGATTTGTTCATTCTTCATGGGTTGCGGTTGCCAAGGCTTAGTGGATCCATTCCGGACACTAACACCGCAGTGACCCTCATCCAACATGGACCAGTTGCTCTCCTGAAGCTGGCCTTCCTTGAAGCCTCCTGGAGCCCGTGGCTGCAGATCCAAGCTACACCACTTTCCACCTGAAGCACCCGACATCGAAGGGCTCTTTGCTTTGAGCCTCCTGGTCACTTTGCCGTGACCCAGACTCTGTCCCCTCTGCTTTCAGGTTCTTCTCTACATTCTTCACATCTTTGATCTTCACGGCATCATCGACGCTTTTGGCTAGCAGAACTTTTGACTATTTTCCCATTGAAAATCAGTCCGCGACCCGACAGCAGAAACGACCTATGCACGCGGCTTCCCTGGGGCAGGTAACAGTGGTACCTCGGTACTCCCGTGGTTGTGGACATCTCAAAAGCTTAAGTCTAAAGTTTTAACTTTGTACTCCTGCTAGAAGTATTTGTAAACTGTTTATTTCAAACCACGACATTCTCCATAGGCTAACATTGCGATCCCGATAGCAGCTCTTTGCACTGCATGCGTCTCCCGTGGGTCCCCTTCCTCAGAACTTTGGGTGGATTCTGAAGGGGCAAGCGATCCTGAATGCCCTAGGCATTGCCTGTAGAATTGTCGTGGTTCTTATACCACTATTTTAGTATATGGTTTGGTCCCCCCCGGGGCCCATTGATTTCTGTGATATTTATTGTGTTTATAAATGCTTGTTTTAAGTGTAACTTTGCCACTAGTCACATAAAGCGACTGTGGGATTCTGTCTAGAATAAATACATATATTTTATATATATACCTGTGTGGGCTACTCTTTCATTTGGTTATTCAAGAGGTTATTATGGTAAAACAATAAGCTTAACACTCCTTCAAGACTTAGCCTGAAGGCTGCTCTCCACAGCTACCACTAGGATAGCTTTCTTTAAAGGTTGTCTTAAACCTATCATCAATAAGAGTCGAATTGGACTGGTGCAAGGTTTCCCTATAACTAGGGACAGCATATGCCAGGCCAACTTCTCACACTCAGGAACCGAAGTAGGAGTTGGCAGGGTTGCACATGGAAATTTTACTTCTATTGGTCAAGGGATTTCACCCAAGCTAGTGCCAGTTATAAAAGTGGCACCTCTGGCTACCTTCCTCACAAAACTCCTGGACCAATGGAAAACAGAAGAAGGACTGCACCTGCTGCCACAGATAACACGGTTGGGGCTACCTACAAATGTCATATGTATTGTGTCTGTGTATCTATCTATTCTCACTATGCCCATATAGATATATACACACACATCCATACAAAGACAATATTAAACATTTTAAGCAAATATGGATATATATGTACATTTACATGTTCATACGTATATGTGAGAAATTGGGTTGTTGATTGAGGGGGGTTTGTACCCTTCCCAAACCACAGCCACAATCCTTGTCAGTGAAGCACAAAAAGTCACTAAATTAACCTGTGCTAAACCCTCTGGTAGCTTGGCACAAAAGCAGTCACTTAGAGGCAATGTGTAAAATATGTATGCACACTTTAAGAGTAGTAAAGTGAAAACACAACACCAAGTTAGAAAAATAGAGTACATTTTAATAAATTCTTTGACACCAAAATGACAAAAATCCAATCAGTAGACCTATCATTATGAATTTTTAGAGCCAACTGTGGACATCTAGTCATGTGAAACCGGATCAAAGTTGAAAGTTATGGTCACCTGTGATAGAGCACAGATCGAATGCACAAAGTGGATTGGGCCCGAGCTCAGCTTACCACTGGGCTTAGAAGAATTTTTCGAGAAATATGTCTTGAAAGGTAAAGTTCAGCGGAACAAGGCACCTGGCAGGTTCCGGAGGAGGAGGCACTGTTGTCGGAGCGCCACTGGACAAAGTTGTGGCAGAGATTTGTATGTTCGGACTTAGTCTCTTTTTTGGAAGCCGAATTTCACCAGTGCAATGATACTGCAGGGTGTACCCAATGAGGGCTCCACGGAAAGGCACTGAACAGGATTTACAACTGCGTAGAAGAATGTATTAGGAACTGCTGTGAATCAGGCCAATCGGTGATGCACCTTGGACGGATCGGTGAGCAGGTATGTCTTGGTGTCCTCTCGGTTCTCAGAGCACTGTTTGGCAGAATATTTTTTAAGTCCCAACTTTTGTAAATGGGCTATCTGGACACCTTTAGCACCTCCTCCAAGGATCCAGGACTGGAGTGGCACCACTTGGTGGTTAAGGACTCCCTCAGACTAGGTATAGGTGCTGGTTCAAGATGGTTGGAGCCTTTTCTGTCCCTGAGGCTCCAATCAGGAAGACCGTCAACTAGCCCTTGAAGTCTCTTTGGAAGTCTTGGGTTTAAGCAGGAAGGGAGGATTTAAACAGCAGCACACTCCCCAGGGCACAGGGCAGGCTCCAGGCAGCAGTGCAGTCCTCTGGGTGCAGCAGGGCAGTCCTCTGAAGTACACAGTAGGCCACAGGCAACTGGGCAGTTCGCTGAGAGTCCTTCCGCAGGTCCAGAAGAGTGAGTCTGAGGGTCCTATTTTTATACCAGGTGACCTCTTCGAAGTGGTAGAAACTTCTGGAGGTTTCCCTATACAGAAGTGTCTGGAATTTCCTGCCTCCCTGCCCTGGACCCAGTGTACCTGCAGGCCCAATAAGTTATTGTTAAGCTTTTTGTGTGTGAGCTGAAGCAGAGTCTTTGAAGTGCAAGTAGGGCTGTACACAGCTCCGCCCCCCCACCCCCCATCGTGCCTTGGCTGTCCCACCCTGCCAACACCCAGGCTGTCTATTGTTTGGCTGTCTGGGAGGGAGACACAAAGACCAACTGCCAAGTGCACCTAGTCATGTAATCCAGGAAACAGGCTGCATGCACTAAATGGTTAGGACAGAAAAATTGCAAGTTTCTAAATGTGGCATTTTCTGAATTGTGACTTAAAATCCAACTTTACCAATAAAGAGGATTTAAATTACAAGTCCTCAGACACTAAATGTGACATTTCTACTAACAGTAGACAGCTGTTTTTTGTATTACTCCTAGACAGCTGATGGAGCAGGGTTTTTACCGAATACCTGTTTCATTTTCACATGTTATAATTAAAAGTACTACTGATTAATTAGTAACTACTAAAAGTTTGTCGAGTCTGGTTTAATCAATCTTATTAACAGAAGAATTACACGTGGGAACGCTATTGCATGGCTAAGATAATAAGTGAACTAAGTTGGTGAGCAAATTGACGAAATAGGTGTTGCTTATATGATGTTATTGTGTCTTGCGCTTATAATTAATATGCATTAATGGCTTTTGATGTCGCAAATGGCTGGATAAATACATACACATAAGGGTATTAGCAAGGGAATAACACTGTATAATCATTTCCGTGCAGTAATTCTGTTTTATGTTTTATTTCACTTAAAGTTGACTAATGTGGCCTACCAAAAGATGGCTACCACCCGCAGCATGCATTCGAGTTGATGGAAAATTTTGCAAGGAGGCTTCGCGTTGCCTGTGACCTTGCCCTCTCAACAAACTGAAAAGCCATGATCATGATGACAAACCCAGGACGGATGCTAAGAGCCCCTGAACATGATATTTGTTGCAAAACCGAATACTGAACTTATGAACTTGAAATGATCTCACGACTGGGAGACAAATTATCCAAAAGAGACATCCGTAGAAGTAACAAATTAGTTATGGACCCCTTATTTTTCTATTCATTATTTGGAACGATGTAAGTGTGAGAAAATCTCGCACAGTATCACAAATGTACCAAAGATGACTTTATTTCCGCCATTTCATCCGTTTTGAACAATGATTGTAACATTTCAGAATGTAATTTTAGTCTAAATATTAGTAGACTAGAGAGGTCTAGCGCCACTTCTTCCCGAACTGATGATCCGAGGTCCCGATGCTGACGGAGAGGACGGTGACTCTACATGATGGCTAGAAACTCTGATTGAATTACTGAGGACCGGTTCTGACTTAGGATCTGACTTTTAGCCAGAATAGGTAAATATGAGAGAAATGAATTTGCATTTAATTGGCTTTTCATACAATTTTAGATAAACGATTATTCTGTTTGAATCACTGTGTCGGGTGGTTATTTTATTGTCATGTTTATTGAATTTATTAGCATATTATTTGAAATGTTTTCGCCAGATCTATAGCAACTAGTAGATGCCATTGACCTCAGGGTACATGCAGATTGGTAAGGTATCGAAAGTGTTTCTCCTTATACAGGGCACGGATAGAGTGGTAGGATGAATGTTGGAGTAATGGGCCCCACCAGCGTGTGATGTGTGTGTGCGTGTGTGACTGTGAGATCACTCCGTCCATGGAAGTAGAGGAGATTCGGAAGCTCCGATCTGCACCACAGCCACACAAGAGAGAGCTTTAGTGTGCCTGGATGGGCAGAATGGGAGGTCGGCGCTGGGCACAGCTCTAATTACACTTGAATAGGCTGTGTCCTGTCTCCAAGGGCTAGTTCAATGGCCTCCTGACTAGAGCCTTCGGGGACAGACGGCTCTAACAACCTTGAATCCAGCACCTGGACTCTGCTGTCTGTGAGTCCTACGCTGCCAAGTGGGGCCGACCCAGTCCTGGACCCTTGGAAGTGGGCCTGAAGGTGCTGTTCCAGCCCATTTGTGGATACAGCAGAACCGATGCATCTCCTCTGGTGCGCGGTGCAATCATAAGCAGAACCGATGCATCATCTCTGCTGCGAGGATTCTCTCAGCGCAAGGACTCTGCATCAACCTCGCAGCCCACATCAGATCCACCGATGTGTGAAGCTTCCCTGACGCAAACCCTTGCATCGCAAATTTCCCAGCAATGTCAACCTCAACGATGATGCAGGTTCTCGTTTCGCAGCCTCGCAACTCCTCGAACCGATGCATTCTCGACATCGGTCTTTGTAGTGTAAACTCTTAGTGATGGGATCCTCAACGACAATGTAGGCCCTCATATCGCAGCTCCTCGGAAAAGACGCATCACCTTGGCTGCGCAATGCGTCCTCGATGCGGGACCTCGCAACGCTCAACAACCAGGATTTAAGGTACTCTTATTTAGAGGGCCTAACGGGGTCCTTGTAGCCACCCCATGCCCCATCGTGCTCTGCCTGAACTTGTGACTTTGTCCCAGTTCGGTGCTACCAGATATCTATAGTTGGCGCTTTGTGCTTTTTGCCACTATTTTCACTGAAACCTTTAAAACTTGCATATCCCTGATTCTACAGATTGGAATTTTGTCATTTTGGTCTTGATTTATTTATTAAAATTTCCTCCAAATTTCTAAATTGGTTTGGGATTTTTCTTGTGTTTTGTATGTACGTTATTGAAGGGCTGCATAAATACTTTACGCATTGCCTCTAAGTTAAGCCTGACTGCTCTGTGCCAAGCTACCAGAGGGTTGAGCACAGGTTAATTTGGGGTTTGCTTACCCTGACAAGGATTGTGGTTGCTACTTGAGTAGGGGTTCACCCCACCTCACCCAGTTACCCAATATATTACAATCTATATATGTAGATAAATACACACATACATGCAAAGCCAGAAGTAAACATTTTATGCAAACAACACTGCTTTGCAATGGAAGGTGACTGGACTAATTGATATGTGTGTTTGTGTGGCAAGGTACAGTGTCTTTGTGTTATTTGTGTCACCTTTTGATACATTCAGCATCTGCGCGATGGTGCCCAAGGTAGGACAGGACAAATAGAGCTAGAGCACGTTGTCAGTCCGCCCCTCTAGAGACACCACTGCTATATTCTAATTCTGATTCGACGTGTAAATAGCCAAACTGGGAGCCTTATTGTGATGGAATTGATTGCGAAAACCGCAAATGGACAGTGAGATATTGCTGCATTAATGGCAGCTCCCAGATTTCACTGACAAAGGGAAGCTCCCAGCAAGATGTAAGCAAAGATGTCTGCTACTGTGATTTCACTGAAATAAATATATGAATGTAGTATTAGTGACTGGTATACTACAATACTAGAGTAGACTTTAAAGCAGCCAAAAACACAAGAAAAGACTTGAAAATTGCCTCAAAATCCATGCAACGTTCCAGCATACAAATATTGAGTCTGTTGAACGTTGACAGGTGACTGCTGTTATATATTTTACATGGGAGCTCGCAATGCTGTTGAGAATATGACTTTAAACATGCATTATGCAATGATAACATTGAAATATCAACCAACATTTTGCTGTCATTATGACTCGTGTCATAACAATAACAATTTGTGTGATATTGTGTTAGAATAGATGAGGAAATATGAAAGGCTGAAGGCACTTGCTGAGTTAGGGACTATTCACCTTCAGGTTACATACAGCTCCTTCCATATTAGCCCAATGTGCCGACATTAGTCCACGGAGCTACCTTACCATGTACATATTCATATCGCATCGACATACAAGTTGCAGTTTAGAGTTGTTTGTTTGGCACATCCTTCATATAAATCTTACTTTTGGCTGAAATGTGGAGCGTTTTTCTGACGACTGGGTTTCCAAATGAAGGAAAACACACACTTTCTTCTTTCCACATGTCTGATAGACCAGGGAGATGGACTATGAGAAGGAGATGTTGCCTGCCTCTAGCACTCGTCATTACAAACCATCCCTATGCTGTGCATGGTTAGCCATGGCCCTGGAAACCTCCACTGAACCATGTGAACATGGGGATTTAAGAAAAAAAAATGAAAACATGACCATAGGCAAAATTAAACGAAAAAAAGTATGTACAAGTGCTCACAATTGAAGGTGATCAAAAGGTGCGAAAGAAGAGGAGCGTATTGCCTGACTAAAGTGATCAAGTGAAAACAACGGCCTTATACACAACATGTAAGTAAAACCAGTTAGTAGGGCATGCTATAATAATTTGGTTGAGTTGTAATTCATATGGACTTTAGGTAAAAGTTAATTTTGGAAAATTTTGCGCCTGTAGATGTTATGTTATCAGAACTTAATATAGTGCAGCGGATCACCCCCGCAGGGTTATCTCAGTGCTAAAGCGCAATTCCAGAGAAGAAATGTTATCCACCACAAACTCAATAATTTGATCAGGGATAAATATTCAATAAATCATATACATTGGCCCATACACATTCATCCAGATCCCTGATGCGCTTTGTTCAAGTTTGTTAACTCGTCTCAAATTTTACTCTCGCTGTTCAGCTTAAGCTTCAAACATTTATATTATTTGTGCAATCTGAAATAATCATAATCGACTTTTCATCTACTTGGTTGATGGACCAACTAGTTGAAGAGCTGATGGCAATGGAAAATTTAAGGAAACATCTAGGTGGGATTGAATAATTTTATCTAGTAATATTAAATGCTCATATTGGTTATTTCATAAATTCAAATACTGGAAACCTCGTGAGAGAGAGCAGAACTTTAAACATCACAATATTGTATCTATTATTTCAAATATGGGGGGCGCTAGCGAGCCCGCAGCAAAATGGCCGCACACTAGTGCAGCTCTGCTGGTCAGGGCAGAAATCTGTTCATTATCATGTGTTCTTCGGTGGACTTCGACATCATGCAGCAGTACAATTGACTCTCCTGACTGCGGGCGGCAGATTGCGTGGTTGAGCATACCTGGTGGATTTTCCTGTATGCCAATTTCGTGAGGAGGTTGTGGTCGCGTCCCGGAGCTAAAATGGCGGCGCGCGCCTCCTGATCGCCGCGCCTACACGCCGCGACTGCACACCGAGGCGTGCTGCTGGGCTGCGGCTGGTGGAGTGGACCTTGACGGAGCGGCGCTGATTAAAATCTTTGGCGGGCGCGGAGATCTGAGACCCGTGGCAGGTGTGCGGGAGGTGGCTGACGGCACTGGCTTTACCATTGGGCCCTGCCTTCCCCGGGTGAGTGAGCGGCGGCGCGGCTTTGGTGCCGGGGGCTCCTGCTTCGGCTGCCGGTGCTGGAAGCGGCGCTGCCGCGGGGCTCCCGGTTATGATGCGGTGGCGCTCGGCATCGGAGCAGCTTCATAGGGTGGATCCTGCACTGCCTTCTGTCGGCCTCCCGCGCGCTGCATGATCGGGAGCTGCGGACCCCTGCTGGGGAGAGAGGTGAGCCTCCCGCCTCGGATTAGCGTTGTGCTATCGAGCGGCCGCCATTTGGAAACCCCAACCTGAGAGTGAGGCCTGCTACCTGCCTATCTGGCTGTCAATTTGTAAGACTGTATTTAGTTGCTCAACGGTCTTCTCAGTGGTGATCTGCCTGGGTCTGTTATGAGATCTTGATGTACTGGCCGACCTCTGAATTCCAAGGGCATATTAGTGAAGAGTGGCCTGTCTTCCTTGGCAGTCTTCCATTGACAGCCGGTGAACACGACGCCGTGTATATTTGTATGGGACTTGGTTGGACCGCCGCATCTGACATTCCCTGTGCGCTGGTTGGAATAGCTGGACAGAGGCCCTAGTATAGCACATTGAAGCGGACCCTGCTTGTCGTCAGCTACCTGAGTCACACCCACTGTCAGCATGGGCAAGCAGGACAGGCAGGTACAATCCAAGCTGTCTTTTGACACGAACGACCTAAAAAGTCCACTGCGCAAGCCGCGTCGGACACAGAGACTGAGGTTGAGGTCAATGGCCTTAGTAAACTCGAGCAGATGATGTTCGCAAGGCAGCAAAGTTTACATACTATTGATAGCAAAATAGACACACTCAACCTTCGCATGGATAACATGGCATCCAAACTAGATAAGCATGGGGCGTGCCTAACGGACGCCGAATAACGTATTTCGAATGCCGAAGACAAGGTTGAAAATATCACCAAGTCCTGTGCGCAGATGGAAAAACTACTCTTGGTGATTAATGCAAAGAATGAGGACTTGGAAGCCAGGTCTAGGCGCAGTAATATGCGCATTATTGGGGTGCCTGAATCCACCAACATTGTGAAAATGGAGCTGTACATTGAGGACATGCTTAGGTCACTGTTTGGTGCGGAGAGTTTTTCCAGCATGCTAGTGGTCGAGAGGGCACATCGCTCCTTGGTTCCCGGGGCTCCTCCGCGTCTGATCATCGCCGAACTCCTCAATTACAGAGATCACGATGTGGCACTCCGGATGGCGAGGGAAATGGGCACTACGAAGTATCAAGGTACAGAGGTGCAGCTCTTCCCGGACTTCACAACGTCGGTACAACAAGCCCGGCGTGAGTTTCAGCCGATAAAAAAGAAGCTACAGGTGCTGAAAGTTCAGTATGCAATGCTCTACCCGGCCCGTCTCAATATTCAACATGGCAGCAAGCACAGAATATTTACTACTCCGAAGGACGCTATGCTTTTTGTCAAACAGCTGGAGCGCAGGGCCGCGTCGTGGATGGAAGGTGACGAAGCGGACAGTGAGGATTGAAGCGGATACGGAAGTATGGCGGACTGTCTCTGTAGCTGTTGTCTACAATGTACTGGAGTAAGATCTGACGTGTCTCCTGCACGCAATGTTATGCAATTATGCCTTTTATATTTTTTTTGTTATCCTTTTTTCAATGGTTGCAGTTTGTCCCTACATTATGTAGCAACCATTAGCCTTTGGACTTGTGGTGTGTATTTACTTTAGTTGAGACCATTAATGACTGGTTGTTGCTGGTTGCTTTTGCATTAGCCCTGTCGGGGGCGCCAGTGCATGCACGGGAATGAGCTTAAGTCCCAAGCTCCTATGTTTTCTACGTGCACTTTTTTTGAGGCAACACGTTATGGTCTGTTCTGCTGAGGAGGACACATGGGTATGGCCCTGGCCCTCCTTCATTCCAACGAGGGGGTATCTGGGCTGATGGTGACCTCCATAAGGGTACACCCCAAATGGTTCTAAGTTTTTTATTAGGGTACGGGCAGGTTCTCTGCTTGTGGTGGGTGGAGGGGAGGTTTTTTTGGAGTGGTAAGTTTCTTATACCGGGGCTGCTGGGCATGATTGGGATGCCTGTGTGGGTGGGGGGGGTAGTTGGTTGTTTGTTTTCTTGCAATCCTTTGCGCCTGAGAATACATCGTAGTGGCCGAAGAGTGACGTACAGCTTGTATACAGTGACACAATGTGATGCACCCATTATGATTGTATTAAATGGCAGTTGAGGTGGGCAAACTTACATGGATGACGTGGAACGTCAGGGGCCTCAATAATCCGAGAAAGACAAGGCAGGTGCTGGCCTACCTGGATAGACATCATGTGCAGGTGGCGTTTCTTCAAGAAACGCATTTGACTAAGCAGGCGGCAGACAAGGTAGCCACGAAATGGGCGGAGGCAAAATGGGCATCATCCTTCTCCTCCTATGCGAGGGGTGTAATGATTTTTATACGTAAGGGCTATCCCTTTTCGTCGACGCATGTGGACATAGATGATAATGGTAGATACATTATTGTCCAAGGGCAGCTGTGCGGCATGATGTTGACTCTGCTTAATTTATATGGTCCTAATGTCGACGACCCTGAGTTTTTTGCTGAGATCTGGAACAAAATACATCGGTTGCAGCCAGCCCCTATTATTTGTGGGGTGGATCTGAATGTGGTTTTAGACTCAAACTTAGACCGTCATTCCGTGGTGGAGCCTGTAGTTAAGAAAGCTGCACAGGCAGTTCGGAATGGCATGCAGGACCTCTCACTAATAGATATTTGGAGGCTTAGGCACCCTGGGCGAACGGAGGGCACCTGTCATTCTTACGCACGTCAATCTTGGTTGCGTCTCGACTATTGGTTGGTTACAGATGAGGTGAGCTCGGTGGTCACTGCTGTGCATCATTTACCCAGAACACTTCCCGTCTTTATTTCAACTGATGATTCCCTCATACATGCCGTTGCAATATCAATGGAGGTTACAGGCCACAGCACTGCAAGATCAGGTGTTCTGGGAGGGGTAAGGGAAGCCATTATAAATTACTTTGCGGATCAATTGACAAGTTAAGTACAGTATGGGAAGCGTTTAAGGTTACCATCCGAGGTGTGTGTATAGGATTGCACGCGGGGGTACTTATATTGCTGCGGGGATCAATGAAACGCTTAGAGCAAGATCTGATAGCACTAGAAAGTCAATATGAAGCAAGATTTGACAGTCAGCTCTTGGCGGCCATACGCGCCAAAGTAACGGAATATAATGACCTAGCGGAGTCAGAGGTCAAACGTGTCGCTTCGATGGGAGGCCCGATATTATGGTGAGGGCGGAAGGCCGGGTAGGGCTTTAGCAGCTAAGCTCACAGGCTCATGGGCAAAAAGCAGTATGGTCCAAGCTATTGAGGATGGGGATGCTAGGTATTGTGACAGTGCGAGCATCCTTAATTCCTTTGTACAGTATTACACTGATATGAACAAAGCTAGACAGATAGCAGACGAGGATGAAATAGCACAATATCTGGAAGATATTGCCCTGTTGTGGCTGCCGAAACGGCAACAAGACTTTTTAATGCACCCTGTAACGCCTGATGAGCTTCGTGATGCGATCCGTGCTTTGCCCAATGGCAAAGCTACAGGCACGGATGGGCTCCCTGCGGAGTTCTATAAGGAATACATTGATCTGCTAGTGCTGCAATTGCAAGCTATGTTTGAGGATGCCTATGAGCAAAAGACCCTACCTGATATGCTGCGCGAGGCACTGATTGTCACTTTATTGAAACCTGGGAAGGACTCTGACAGGTGTGAGTCCTATAGGCTGCTGTCATTAATGAAATCGGACGTTAAAGTACTTGCAAAGGTGCTAGCCACGAGGTTGCAGCTATTGTTGCCTGTCATGGTGCTGCCGGACCAATCAGGGTTCGTCCCAGCACGATCCACAGCCCATAACTTGCGCACATTTTTTGCAGTTTTACACCTGCTAGAACCCACGCTGCCTGCTGCGGCGGTCCTTCTGGACGGCGCGAAGGCATTCGACTCCATCCCATGGCGGTATATGATAGCGGTATTGCATCGTATGGGCGTGCCATATGTTTATACTAATTGGATTAAGTTATTGTATGACGACCCCGTGGCCCAAGTGCGAGTGATTGGTAGGACTTCCGAGCAATTTCCAATTCGGCGTGGAACGCGACAGGGTTGTCCACTGTCGCCTATTCTTTTTGTGATAGTGCTGGAGCCCTTGGCTTGTATACTGCGGCAGCGTCATGCCAAAGCAGCATTGTGTTTCCAGCAAAGGCCATTGGCAGTTTCCATGTACACTGATGACATGGTTTTATATGTGCGCGAACCGGCAGTATACCTGGAGCAGCTCATAAGGGAATATGTACGGTTCGAATGGCACTCCGGTTTAGGGATCAACTGGAATAAATCAGTGGTGCTCTCTCTGACGGCCTCCACAAGGCGGTTTGAGTTGGGATTTCCCTTGATGTGGAGTGATGACCCTGTTAAATATTTGGGAGTGTGGGTGCACAGGGATCCGCAATGCGTTCTTAGTGAAAACTATGGCACGGCAATCACCCGACTTGAGGGACAGGCCGCTCGATGGATACGTCTTCCATTGACGTTTGCGGATCGTGTGGCCCTAATTAAAATGATAGTTTTACCTACATTTTTATATCTATTTACCACCATACCCATTATTTTGCAGTCGTATTTCTTTGCCACACTCCGTGGCTTATTGACTGCGCTGGTCTGGGGAGGGAAAATAACGCGTGTTAGATGAGAGGTCTTGACAAGACCTTATGATCAGGGAGGCTTTTGTGTGCCGGATATGCATTTATATTACCTATGTGCCCAAGCGCAATACGCCTTTTACTGGCAAGCTGCACCACCATATACACCACATGTAGCAGTTGAGGCTGGAGCGGTACGACCAGTACCGTTGAAGGCGATGATAGTGAACAGTACTACGGTGTTTGAGAAAAGCGAAATAGATACTGTACAGTGTACCACACATGCTTGGCAGGAACTTGGGAAACGTGCTGCGAGATTGCCATTGTATGCACCATCCATGCCACTTCTGTACCATGAGGGAATATCGGTATCTAGTGAGCCCGGGTTCACTCTCATTTTTGCGTAAAACAGGAATTTGCACTATGGGTGTTGTTTACCCTGCTGGCAAATTTATTGACCTTCAGACATTTGTGGGGGAGGAGTCCAGGCCTGCCATGGCGACGTTTGTATACAGTCGCTTGAGAGCTGTGGTTCGGGCGTGGTATCATGGATTTCCTGATGAGCCTCTCGCTCTGGCTGCGTTACAAATCCTTTACACTTGGAAGCTTCGGACTAAATTAATTACCAGGTTGTACAACGCCTCGCAGACTGATAAGAAGATTATTGCTCGGGGGCCGATGGGACGGTGGAATGAGGTATTGGCACACCCTCTGACGGAGGAAGAGTGGGAGTCCTGTTGTGGGCTCACGGGTCAATATGCAGCAAATGGAAACTTGCGATTAATTCATTATAGGTATCTCCATCAAATGTATTATACATCGGCACAGCTCCATAAATATGGGCTCCGGGACTCTTCCTGCTGTCGGCGCTGTGAGGCGGATGCTGCTGACTTCTGTCACCTTGCCTGGAGTTGTCCAAGGGTGGCTGATTTCTGGGAAAAAGTTACGAAGGCTCTGGGGGAAATGTTAGATGAGAATGTGGCCTGCGATATGACGCTATGCCTCCTGGGAAATGTACTTAAGCTCAAATCCTGTAATCTTAGGCTGGCGGCACTGGGGCTGCTGTTGGCGAGACGCAGGGTTTCAATTCATTGGGATGGTAGACCTGCACCACAGATGACACAATGGCTTAAAGACGTTGCATACCGTCGTGATCAATTGGTGTGCTATGAAGAGGAGTTGCCGCAAGCCTCAAGGCCTCGCGACATTTGGGGTCCTTTCACTGCTTATGTGTTAACCCACCTGCCTGCACAATAATGTAACTAAATGGCATCCTGACATTGATGTATGCTTTGCTGTTTTACTGTGATTGGCTGGACTGTACTTGAATCTGCCGCATTTCTCCTATAAGGCTGCTATGTATTCTATATTATGTAACAAAGGATGGATATGTGTTCTTGCTGTATATATCGATTTTCAAACTGTCAATTCAGAGGGATAGGCGAAGAGACAGAAGGTACAGAGACAAGAAATATGACTGCAAAATTATTCTGCAATGCTAGATTAGATATAATACAAACCCAAGGGATCTGTAAGGAAAACCACCACCCAGGCCTCGGTAGTAGTGGGGACCCCTGGACCAAGAGTCAGGGATCAAAGCCTCAGGAATCAGGTCAGAGACAGGACAGGAACAGCTAGTCCTCTCTGCATCCCGACGATCAGCGGTGCACCCTCACTCGGACACCTTCAGCCTATGTGACCTGTAGCAGCTTCGCTAACCACACCCCCATACCCTAAAACTATACACCTGACCCACAATAGTTGCTATAGCCGTACTTTCTAGCTAAGTGATTGGTTAAGTTCTGGGGGTGGCATGTCACCCCATGGTGAAATCATCCTACTCTTGACTTCACTATTGTTCTAGACACTTTTTTTATACAGTCATCAATTTCAGCTTCTCTCTCACAGGTACATATGAAACATTTTATTTTACAGCCAATATTTTCAACAACTTGGTTTCTGTTTTCACGAAGACCCTGACTTTGGTCGCCTGACAAATGTTCCGTCCTTCACCAGGTCACACTTTCTCAGCTTGTTCAGTAGCCCAGTCATGTGGTCACATGGTTCCCTTTGCGCGCACAATTCCACCTGCCCATTATGTTGTCAACTTAGCAAGATGGAGGATTCGTCCATTGCTGAAAGAACGGAAAACAGACATTTATTAATTATATGATAATGTATTTCTCACTGTTTACCACCCACCTTATTCTACTTCATGTTATCGGTTTTCCTAGCATAGCATAAGCAAAAAAGCAGCATTATTTATTAGGATAAAGCAGCACACGTCATGCTTTTACTACACATAAATATGGCCCTGCCATGCAAAAACCTACCTAATTCGGTTAATTATGCATGAATTCTGGTTAGTTCATGCATTTTGCAAAGCATAGCTTCCCTCGTGTAGTGTAAATGTGCACATTAGTTGTTCTACCACTACTTACTGTTAGTCAGTATTATAGAGGTGTTCGGTTGAGCAGGTTTCCTTCGCGAAATCCTCCTCCATCAAATGAAAGGAGGAGATGCAATAAAAAAGAGCCAGGAGTAAAGTAGCTATTAAAACAGACAATATCACAGATCCAGAGAATAGAGGAAAGGGGGAGATACGATCAGAAAAGCCAGGTTTTAAGTAACTTTTTGAAACAGACAAAGTCAGAGCAGGCATTAATATGAAACGGAAGTCTGTTCCAATGAAAAGGTCTCAAATATGAAAAGGACCAACCACCATGTCCGACTGTATAGATACGGCGGTTCGATCCACTCACTTTGGAATAACATTCCCCAGTTTAAGATCAAGTCCTTTACTCCTGACAAGTCCCAGATTAATTTAGCTGACCTGCTGCAGGCTTAACTTACTGAAACAAGCAGGCCTTGATTCTTCGTTCTTGGACTCTTTCCAGAGCAACACCAACAAGTAAGAGCCAACTGTACCCGCATGGATGCCGCTTCCTTCTCGACACTCCATGGAACTATAATTTTCTTTACCATAAGCTAGTGCAAGTTGTAAATGCATGGATGTCCCTGCCTTCACGGTGCTCCATGGAACTTGGTAATTTTCTTATCTATACACTACCTTATTTTCCAGGCTCTGTGGCTCAAGTTTCTTTGTTGCCATAGCTGACAGCAGCAAAGGGTTTCAGAACCATGGGAACTGCACTTGGGGGTCAGGACTCACTTCAAAAGAAGCCACCAGCAGGATCCAGGGCAGGTCCAGTTGAAACTGGTCAGCTGGACTCCTTTGGGAGAGTGGGCTTTTCACACCTTTTGGGTCTCTGTAGCTTAACAGAAAGTCAGTCAACCAAATCTTGGAATCCACTTTGTCGTGAGTACAAGTGGGAGCAGTTCCAGTCCTTAGGGTTCTCCTTGCAGGTCTCAACAATAGGTGAGGTACTTCTTCTGTCTTCCACAGGTTCAGTAGTGTTCTGAAGAGGGAGCCCAGGGGTGCCACATTTATACCTTTCACTATCCTGGGAGTGGGAGTGACTGCTGGCACCTCGATTATCCAAAAGGGAAATGTTCATAGGGGTAACCTTACACACTTTTGCAGCAGTTTCTATGTTTCTTGCTGCTTACAACGCATGCGATGATATTGCATGCCATTACAACGCGGTTGTTACAATGACCGCATTGTTAGTACACAATACTTACATCGCAAGTCATTACAACGACTTGCTGTAGGGGGCACTCTGGACTTAGGAATAGTATTATTTACTATTCTGACTCCAGTTTGCTTAACAGCAAGTCATTGTAAGGACTTGCGATGTAATGGTATTGCGTACTAACAATGCAGGCGTTGTAACAACAGCGTTGTATTGGCATGTGTTGTGGAGACAGCGTTGTAAAAGCTGTTTCCCGCTGCGAATAATCACACAGTTTCCTTAGGTACCTAAAATGAAGATAGCAGAACCTTTCCTTCCTTATGCAGATCTTCTGTGCCCACTTTAGAGGTGTGGACAGGGAAATGAGCAACTCTCCTATATAGTCACTCAAAACCAGTTCCGGGGGCAGCTCCTCTCCCACTGGGATTGGTTCCTGGCTAACTAGGACAAAGGAAGGGGCAGGCCAGGTGTTAGCTACATCTGCCTATGACAGGGTAGGTTTTGTAAATGATAATTAAGATCCTTAGCCCTGCCCAGGTGGTTATCCTGTCAGAGGTACAGAACACCACCCCACTCCCAAGGCATTTGTCTCAGCTCTGGGGGCAAGTTCACTATTCCTCAAGGAACTATTCAGCTCCTGGGTGACAGTTGGAAGCTCATGTAAATGAACTTCTAAAGGCTTTGGGCAAGCAAGAGATGACTTTTTAAAAGTCCCTCTTTAAACTATTTAGTACAACCTCGACTGCCACTGAACTGGATTTGTAAATAAATAGTTTAAAAAGTCCAAGAATGAATTTTCTATCTGATTCCTATGAGGAGATAACGTTATTTAGATATAATGTTAACTCCCATTGCTTTCTTATGGAACAACTAAACTTGCTATAGTGAAAATAGCTTTTCAGGCCTTGTCACTGTAAGGACACTTTTTTACATTAAACATTCACATATTCTACTTTTAAATACATTAAACACTAGCTTTTTGGATCATTAAGGTCTACTCAGGGGCACTTTATTAATAATTAAAAGGCCAGGTTAAGCCTGTGAAAAGGGATTATTTTGACAGCTTACATTTTCAGTTTAAACTTTCACAACTAGGTTACTGGTGACAGGCTTGCAGTCATGTTTTGCATTGTCACTTTAGTGGTGGCACACTATGTGCTGCAGTCCACTAGTGACACTTAAGTTATAGGCTCTGGGTACACTTTTGTACCAAATACTAGAGACCTATAGGTAAATTAAAGGTGCCAATTAGCAGTAGAGACAATGATAACAGAGGACATGCACTAGTGCCTGGTTAGGCGAGTCCCAGCCCACATAGTAAAAAAAACCAGCAGCGTCAGAATAAATGGGGTTAATTATACAAAAAGGGGCTCTTACCAACACTCCTTTTCAGATAGCATTGATTGCTTATTGTTGTTTTTTGTCATAGGAACTATAAAGTGCTCTTTCCCTTTGTTCATTCGGGTGAAGACCCAGTGAGTCTTTCAAGGGTTGAAATGCCGTCAACCATTGTATGACGGAATCATGCATGCATTTTGCACATGTGTCATTTCAACGCCAAAACTAGAGCAAATACATCATTACAACACATTTCTTTTGCACGCAAGTCGTTACAATGACTTGCCTTAGTGGGACACTGAATTTTGGATTATTATCATTCACTAATTTAACTTCAGTCTGTGCAACAGTGAGGAAGGTGTTGGACTTTAAACCCAACACCACTCCACCAATGCGCCCCCCTATAACACTTTGTTGTAATAACTTGCGTGCTAAACGAATGCTTGGTAACTAAGCATTCGTTCTATTGTTGGTGCTGTAAAGGCACAGTGTGATTGATTCCGGCTTCGTACTAAAGGATGTTTCTTGCAGTCAACACCATCAGGTGAAAAAACATGTTCCATGTAGCCCCATCCATCATTGGTTTACAGTTTGCTCATGTGGTTTTTACATAAATATGTGGATTAACATTGCACTTAGACTTCATCCACTCATGCATTATGAGGAAAACTGCTTGAGAGTATAATGTGACTTAAACGCACCATATTACAGTTCACAAATCTGTGCAATCGTAACCATGTACACAAAGAAAGTTACATAATTTAGCTAACTTTGTTAATAATAGATACTGCTTCCCCTGTAGATTATTTATTTTTGGCATATCCATGCTGATGGGTTTGTGTCTCTGAACATTTCTCATTCTCACTCTGTCATGGCAGTAAGAAGGTCATGTCCTGTGCCATTGAGCATGGTTGTAAGCTGTGCAACTGCAGTTATAGTACCAGGCATGGGCCTACCCTGAGTGCTTGACTACATATGAAACTGGTATCCTGATTTGTAGTTGGGCCCTACATCATGCTAATCTAGTATTTTTACAGAGATGCAGGCCTTACCCTGCTGATGAGGTCCAGAATCTGTTCTTTGACCTGGAGGGGCCCACCAAACATGCTATTATTGTGGTTTTGCCCTGCTGTCCATGCCCTGGCTGCATCACTTAAAGTGGTGGTGGCAGCATATCTTGTTCTTTGAATCTGCAATGTTACCAGATGTTTTTATCTGTTTTAAGGACAGGAAAGCCTTTGCGCATCGAGTGTAAAGTTTCACTATTATATGAAACCCACAACCTTGTGGGGACACCTCAGTTGCATGTCAAGTGTGCATAGGTACAGCAAGCGTGTAGCACATGTGTTGTAGTCAGTGTGTAGCACGTGTATTGTATGAGTCTGAGCACTGGTGCCAGTGGGAACCATTTTGGATGGCTCTGGATTAGCATGGCACAGGGGAGTGAAAGTGTATTGCCTGCATTCCTATGGCTGGAGGGTGGAGATCCAGATACTGAAGTGAGGAAGGATTGAGTGAAGGCTTCCTATAGAAAGTCAATGAGGACATTGTTAGGAAAGGTTTGATGATTAGCTCTTTCTTAGCATTGCCATTTGGTAAATGCCAGGGGTGATGACTGAGACTGCAGTTTCTTGTGGGCGAGGTAAGAAAGTTTCTAGACAAGACCTGCCCTTTTATCTGTCAGTGATTACTACTTCAGGAAAGCTGAAGAGAACTAGGTGCAAAGATTTCACACTTTATTGTGCCCTTGTTATGGATACTCCGACTTGGAGCCAACACCATTGCTACCTAAAAATAGGAAAAAGGTCTTACTTTTAATGGCCAGCTGCCTCCTCTCCACCGTCCTCATCATCTTCCTTCTTCCTGCAGTCCCGGCTGGCAGCAGGCAGCACCCGGGCACCCGGGCTCCCCTGGTACAGTGCTCAGACGGGAACAGGGAGCCTGTGCATGTTCCTCATCAGGCTGTGTAATACAGCCTGGTTGCCGGCCCAAAAGGGCAGGCCAAACTGCTCATGCACACTTAGGGAGTGCAAACCACTCCTCCCCTGCTCTGGCCAACCCCGCCCCGCGCCGCCACTGACTGCAATAGAAAAAAATAAAGTGATGATAATGATACAATATTATCATTTTATTTTTCATTTTGAGCAGTGGGGTGATGCTTCTCCGCCTTAGCGGTGGAGCCGCCAAGGTTTGGAAGCACATTTTATGACCCTAACATTCCGACCTCATGCTTTCCAAACCTTTTTGGGTAGAAAATCCATCAATCCAAGCACCTTGGAAAGACCTATATAGCTTTCAGAGGTGTTCAGTGGCACAGGCATTTCTGACTCGTGATATTCCTGTGGTGTTTTCAAAGACCAGCACCTTCACTGGATATTGATCCAGTACTGTATCCACGTCTGTGAAGTGGCTATCTCGATGTGTGATTTACCTGTGCGTACATAGTCTAGGTGGTTTTGCACCAGGGCCAAATAGCAGATCTACAGTTCGCTTTAGCCATTTGATGTGCTATTCACCTTGCCTCTGAGGCGGCAGAACTGCAGTATGTGTTGCTTCACAAAAAACACCCTTGAATATGCAATGCATTTTTAAAATGTATTTAGAGTAATTGCACACCGTGCAGCACGCAACGAGATGTATTGTACAGCAAGATGTTCAACATCCACTCTCTTGCTCTTGCTTTATTACTTATTGCAGAGGCTGCCCCCGAAGGGGGCTTCACTGGCCGGCACAATAACAGCTGTCGGGGACCCAAAAAATCTGGGGGCATATTTATGTTGGACTTGCGTAACTTTTACACCGCCGTTTTGTGACGCAGCGGCGGCGTAAACCATGCGCCACGTTGCGCCCTATTAACATCGTGACGCATCTATGGAGATGCGTCACGGTGTAAAGCCCTGCGCCACATGAAACCTGCGTCAGGTTTCATGTGGGTGTTTCTACGCAGGGGGGGGGCGTTCCGTCGCAGGAACGCCCCTGAAAAGTGACTCAGTGAAATCTACAAGACTTCACGGAGTCACTTTAACAACGCTGATGCGTCAAACCCCTGCGCCTGCTTGAAGCAGGCATAAGGCTTGACGCACCACGTTACAGATAGGGCAAGTTGGAAGAGTGCTGGAGTTGCGTGCCGCACGCAACACTACTTCAGTACTGCGCCAACTTTATGCCCCAGATGCGACACGCATCTGTTTATTCCTGCGCCATGATGCGCCGCATTATAAATGCGGTGCATCATGGGTGGCACATGGGTAAACTTGCGCGCCGCATCTTTCCTGGCGCATCCCTGCTGATTTGCAGAGATACGCCAGGCAACATAAATCTGCCCCCTGGTTTGGACGAGCCCGTAGACAAAGGAGGTGAGCGGGGCAGCTGCCCCCCAAGAGTGAGCGCCCCAAGAAAAGGGCGCCGAAACACTCTTGCCAATGGGGGGGGCAGTTTTTGGTTTGAACCCCCAATGGGGGATGCCGCCACCCTAAGAAGGGGAATTGGGGGGATTATAAGGCACCACTCTGCCAGCACAATCCATGGATTCAACCTCGGGGAGCTGGGGAGCAGTGCCACGACAATCACAATAGGAAGGACCCAGAAGGATTTGTCGCTGGTAACAACAGCGAAGGAATTGCGGATTTTCCGGCCTCGAAGGCGGCGTGGCATTGCGAGTCTGCCAGAATCGACTCCCCACGCTCCTGACCTGAGGTCTTGTGGCAGCAGACGGGAGCTCTTCACTCCCGAAGACATCTGGCGGCGCCGCGCTCCTACCTCCGGTGGACCCGAGTGCAGCGGAGTTAGGAGCAGCATCAGAGCAAGGCGAGCCAGCAGAGCGACAGTGGGGAGTGCGCCAGATGGCAGAGGTACACAAGTGTGAGGCTGGCAAGTGGGCATGGACCCATCATAATTTTCGACGAGGGGGCAAAGGGCTCGAGGTGCTTCCCCGCCCGCTCTCTAGGGACGAAATATGGCCACGGAGTAGCCAGGTGGCTGAAAGGAGGCAGAGGTGAGAGAGGTAGCCCAGCGAGGGGTGACCGACCCTCCTAGTGCAGGAAAGAATGGGAACAGGCATGCGGCCTGCCAGGAACTCTTCAGGCTGCCTGAACCCTCAACTTGTTTTAAATACTGACTGAAACTTTATCAGTGCTCACAAACTATGGGGCATATCATCAAGGGCTTTATCTCCGCTTTTTTGGCTTTAAAAGCCAGAAAAGCTGAGATAAAACCAACGCCCTATCAGCAAGAGGGTGCTAACATGCGTATTCGCATGTTAGCACTCTTTTACACTACGCCTACTGTTGTATCTCTAATGAGATGCAAAGTGGGCGTTCCTGACATACACTACATGTCAGGAGAGCAATAACGCGTCTTTGCTCTATCAGCAAGGATGCCCTTTGCTGTTTTCTCCAAAACCTACGTCTGCTAAAATCCTGACTAAGCCAACCCTAACATTGGGGGTGGATTATGCTGATACGACCACAGGGTCGTATCAGCAAGGTTATCGCCCTTTTGCATGGAACATCGCTGGAAAACCAGTGATGTTCCCTGCAAAACGGCGATAACATCGCTATCTCTGGAATTTTTATCGCCCTGGAGCAGCGCGTTGATGATAACGTGCTACCAGGGCGATAAAAAGCAGAGATAGCCAGCGATAAGAAAATTATCGCTAAGCACAGCCAGCGATAATTATCGCTGGCCGTTGCTGATATGGCCCTACGTAACTTGAAGAGCTGTCGGGAGAGGGGCACCTTGTGCAACACTAGTCCCCACCCCCTCCGAATATGCTAAGGGAGACTCCGCATTCGAAGGGAGACTTCCAGAAGCTTAAAAAAAAAAGGGAGAAAGGCGAGAGGGGAAAGGAAGAAGGAACTCCAGTTTCTCCTAGCCCAAAGGGCAGGTTTTCGTGCATACAGTGAGCGGCAGCACCCAGCAGATCCCAGCAACAGGGGGGAGAAGCATCACAGGGAACTTCGCAAGGGGCTGGAGACAGCCCGATCAGAGGGCAACACAACCCAGTCTCTCCTGCCCCAAAGAACAGGTGTGTGGTGCATATGGGTAGCAGCAGCACCCCACAGATCAACAAGCACCTCAAGGGACATCGCAAGGGGCTGGGGACAGCCTGATCAGGGGGCAACGTGACCCAGTCCTTCACCTCAAGCGGCATTCCTAGCCATTAAATGCTACGCAAATAGCCTGGAGAACCAGAGCACCAATGAGCGGCCAGAGGAGCTGGGAGAGCTCTTGCGACAGATCAGGGCTGCATCCGAGGTGCATGGGACAAGCTGGCTGCAGGCACACCTGGACAAAGACGCCGAAGAGGAGCCAAGCAATCAGCTGATGGAGGGGATTAGAGATACCAACGGCCAGCCAGCAACCAGGAAGCGGAAGAGGCCTTCCGAGAAAATACTAAAGGTGCAGCATGAGGAAAGGATGCAAGAGGGTGGACCAGCCGCTTGCAGCCATCCCGGCGATGGTGGGCGTCAACCGCGAAGCCAACAACACAGCAACAAGTTGTGAGCATATGGGCGCAATAGTGCAGGAGTGTTTGAAATCCATTGCCCCTTTGTTGTTCAACTGCTTAAGCGTACAGGGTCAGGTCTCAACAGACACACAGCCACAGGGGAGGGTATTGGGGCTCCCATGGCACCTGGTGGATCCAGGGCGCTCACGGCTGGAGCGCTTGCAAGGGCAACAGGAGGGCACGCTAGCGATATCAGCACATCCGGACAATTAAGCAGCCAGGTGGCACAGTGGTTAAGCGTGGTACTGGTGTCCCCCATAATAGCATGGGACAGCACCAGCAGGGCAGGCAAAATGACACAGGTATGTCAAACCCCAGAGGCATATATAAGGTCATCACCGGGGCAGCAATCAATGATCACTAGAGCCACAGGTTTGGCAAGCCCCAATCCTTTACCAGTAAAGGAGAGGATATGAAGAAAGGAATTTGTTGACATCTTTTCATTTTTGGAGCTATAGTTGGACAGGTTGGACCTGTCACATGCGATAAAAAAGAGGTGGATAGGAGGGAAAGGTGAAGGGAGAGAAAAGAAGGGAATTTCGATAACTAGTTGGATGCATCCTGAATTATGGCATGCATTATCGTAGAAAAATTCCCACACTGTGCAGCGGACCTCTGGCTGTAAGAGGGTAACATACACTGGGCAATGAGGAAATTCCCAGTGGAGAAAAGGTTGGAAAACGACAAAGGTTTTAGATTAAAAATGCAAACACACCCCAAAATGGAATGGAATGAGGAGGATGCGCCCGGATTCATCCACAAAATGTTGCTGGCAAAGGAGGTCAGGACATGGTCAGGGAAGGGCAAGCAGCCCTTTTGGAACACGCCTTATAAGGGGTGGGGCAAGTCATTTCACAGACCCAAATCACACAACAGCTGGAAACTGCCACCCACCAGCAGGCCGGCAGCCACCTGTTGGAAATATGAATCCAACGAGTGCACATGGGGAGCTTCTTGCAAGTTCCAACACATATGCTCAGTCTGAGGGGGGACATCCAGCGTCAGGTTGCAGGCGAGGAAAACAGCGGGAAGAAGAAAGAGAAAAAGAAGCACTAGCAAGGACCCTTAGGGAGCGGGCGGCCTGAAGAAAAGGAATAGTTTCCAGCTAGCCAGGTCCCCCATCATCACACACAGGCTCAGTAGGCTAACCAACAGATACCACAACAAAAAGAACTTAGCATTGTTAGTAAAAGGTTTCAAGGAGGGATTTGTGATTCAGTTCAAAGGCCCCTTGCCCAAAGGCAGTATGAAGAAATTGAAATCAGCACTGGGGCACCCAGTGGGGGTTCTCCCAAAAATATATAGAGGAAACTCGGGAGAATTGAGGGCCCCCTCTGCCTAAAGGATTGGTGATCTCCCCCTTGGGGGTGGTACCTAAGAAGGAGTCAGGTCAGTTCAGGCTTATTCACCACCTATCCTTTCCCGAGGGCACATTGGTTGACAACAGGATCAGCCTAGAAGCCTGCTCAGTGGGTTATGCGACAGTGGACGATGCCATGAATTTAGTAAGGGCAAAAGGGCGGAGCGCCCTCATGCCAAAGGCAGACATTGAGTCACCATTCCGGCTCCTTCTGGTGTACCCAGATAGCTTCCTCTTGCTAGGTTTTCAATGGGAAGGGGCAACCTACTTTGACAAGGCAATGCCCATGGGGTGCTGCGTGTCTAATTTAGCACCTTGTTAGAGTGGGCCTTGCATGACCGCCACCCCAAAGGGGGTAAGTTACACTACCTCAATGACTTCCTGTTTGTAGGGCTGGCCAGGTCGGCAAAATGCAGGGACACTCTGGCCGCTTTCTAGGCTCTATCTGAGGACCTGGGGGTACCCCTAGCGGCAGAAAAAACAGTGGGCCTCACAACCAAACTCACTTTTTGGGGGTTTGAGCTAGACTCGGTGGCAGGAACATCCAGATACCCTGAAGATAAGGTGAGGGAATTTAGGGAGGAGATAAGGTCTAGGGAAAAGGCAACCCTCCGCGAGCTCCAGAGTTATCCCAGCAGGCAGGGTCTTCACTATGCGCCTAACACAGCTGACAGCTGGGCTCACAGAGAAACACCACCACGTTATGCTGGGGTCAAACGGGAGCTGCCCAAGATGGATACTTTTCTGGCAGACTTCAATTGGTTGCTAATATGGAGAGAAGGCTTCTTAATAGCCAGAAGATTGCCTTGTTCATGGACATGGCAGGTAGCAGCTAGTTTGGGGCAGTGCTGGGAGATAAGTGGTGTGCAGGGCAGTGGCCAAGACACTGGCATGAGCTAGGTATCATCAGCAACTTCACATTCCTGGAGCTGTTTCCCATTGTGGTGGTGCTGGCGGTCTGGAGAAAGGAACTGAGAAACATGAAGTTAACACTTTGGTCAGAAAATTAACAAAGGCATGGCCAGGTGCCCTGACATACTGAGATTAATGCGTCACTTGGTTGAATTGCAGCTGGAAGGGAACATAGAGCTGAAGGCACGCCACGTACCGGGGAGGCGAAAACAGTGGCAGACGTACTCTCTTGAGCACAGATGGGCAGATTCAGGGAACTGGCCCCAGAGGTGGAGGAGAATATGACCTCCATCCTAGAGGAGTTATGGGCCTTGGCAGGACGGACTTGTTGGTACTAGTCAACTAAGCCCTCACCCGAGGGCTGCCAGGCGCTACAGGAAATACACAGGAACTGTTATGCAGATGGGGTGGCTCCAGTCTCTGGGAGACGCAGGCAAGACATCTAAGGCAGTGGAGCATTTTATTCAAAGGGCTTTCACGGGGAAAAAGTCCAAATCTTGGGCACAGACTCACATGTCTGCTATAACAGACTTTAGACTAATAAATAATTACAGGGTGCGAACCTACCGCCGCCCATTACATCAGTGCAGCAAGGAAGGGATGGAAATGCACAGGGGGAGAGAAACATGACACCCGGCGTCCTAAAGACTTTAAGAAATCGACACTGCTCTTGGACACATTGGAGGGAGTAACACTGTACAGGGTGGACTGCGCGACAGCATTATTCGGGGCCTTTAGGGTCAGCGAACTCGTGGTCCCTGCAAGTAGGGGCCCTGCGGTAAGATGCCTGCAGGCAGCCGACCTCAAGATAGGAGTATCCTACGTAGAGCTGCTGCTGAGAACTTCAAAAACAGATCAGGCAGGCAGAGGGGCGCTGATGCGGCTGGATTGCACCAGCGACCCCAGGTACTGTGCAGTATGCATTCTCTTGGCCTACATGGAGATACGCCCTGTAGGGAAGGGCCCCCTATTCAGGCATAGAGATGGGAATCCCCTAAGCAAATTTCAATTCACAGCGGTCATGTGCTAGGCCCTGGGCAGGTCAGGGCTCCAGACGGCCACCTTCGGCTCTCATTCCTTTAGAATTGGGGCAGCAACATCTGCAGCGTAGCTGGGGATGTCATAGGCCGGGATCAAGGCCGTGGGCAGGGGGCAGTCGAATGCCTACAGGACATACGTGAGGCCCCAGTTATTCTATAATTTGTTTTTTTTCAAAGGAGGGCATGTGTGCAATGTGCCACCTTGCAATGTGATTGTTGTCTCAGCATGGAGGCGCCCTCGGCTGGTATGGGTGGTAGGCCACTCATATGTCTCCCAAATTCACTCCTGGTGGCTACGAGGAGGCCACAAGCAGAGGGGCAGACTGGTCGACACATGCGCCCGGTGGTGGGCCACCTGGGAATGAAATGGAACCAGTTTTCAGCAACACTAGAGGGATTGCAGATGGTGGCCACATGGCATCCTGACATCTTGATAATCTATCCTGGGGGGGGAACGACCTTGCACAGTTAAGGAGGAAAGATCTCCTCTGCCCCATCCAGGTAGACCTGACCGAGACAGCCAGGGGTTTTGATAACACCACCATCATATGGTTCGAATTGATAACCAGGTTGGTTTGGCGAGGAGCAAAGTCACATAAGGCAGTCGAAAACTCGAGGAGGAAACTACATCGTGGTGAGCAGATTTTGCAGGATCAATGGCTTGGAAAGCATCAGGCAAAGCCTCATCAACCCTGGCCCACCTTTCAGAAGAAGGGATGCAAGTGTTTTGGACCAACCTATAGGGAGCAATGATATTGGCCGGCTGCACATTAAAAAAAAAAAAATCAAAAAGTATAACGGGGGTGGGGGGTCGCCGGGAGACATAAGGCTCCCTTATGACATGGCAGATAAGGGGGTACAGTTGTTGGTTATGTAGCACACTGACAGGACGGTGTGTAGGAGGACGGCCACTCACTTGGGGATGCCTTAAAGCAGGGTGTGTAGACCGGAAAAGGGGATAGCAAATGGAGGCGGCACTCGAAGCCCAGACCGGATGGCAGGGCGCAAAAGGGATAAACAAGGTAGCGAGTTGGGACCTAACTCCAGGGAGAAGATACCCCCCACACGCAATCAGAGTGAAAACCAACAGAACAGCGTATGACCCCCCAAAACCGGCAGGAATGATTTATGACCTGTAAGATGAAAAAATTATTTATGATACTAATGTCTGACAGTCCATGATGATGATTTATGACCAGGTTCATAAAGTTATGGCCAGTGCATTGTATTACAACAGCTAACGTTATGTCATGCAAATAAAAACTGCGGCCTATATCGAGCACAACATAACAACGTGTGTTGGCTAATACATTGCAAAAGCAAATCTAAGGGTTGCATGTCATTTGGAGTGGGCACAGTACGGGGGTTATTGCAGAGGCCGCCCCCGACAGTGGCCTTACGGCCAGCACTATAACAGCTGCCGGGGACCCCAAAAATCTGGTTTGAGCGCGTTAGAGCCGCCGGAGACAAAGGGGGGAGGGAGGTGGCCCCCTGCCACGAGTGAGTGCGCCAAGAAAAGGGCGCCGAAACACCTGGCCAACGGATGGCCAGGTTATGGTTTAAACCTCACAATGGGGAATGCCGCCGCCCTAACGAGTGGGTTTGGGGGGAACTATAAGGCACAGCTCTGCCAGCACAATCCATGTATTCTACCTTGAGGAGTTGGGGAGCTGTGCAACTACGATCACAAAACCCACCTACCGACACCTAAGGAACAGCAGCGTCACAGTGCTGGACAACAGTCAAGGCAGATAAGGGGGTACAGTTGTTGGTTATGGAGCACTCCAACAGGGCAGTGTGTAGGAGGAGGGACACTCATTTGGGGATGCGTTATGGCAGGGTGAGTAGGCCGGAAAAGGGTGTAGAAAACTGAGACGGCATTTGCAGCCCAGACCTGCCGAATGGCAGGGCACAAAAGGGAGAAACAAGGTAGCGAGTTGGGGGCTACTCCGGGGAGAGTCTACCCCCACACGCAATCAGCGTGAAAGCCAACGGAACACTTTATGACCCCCAAAACTGGCAGGAATGATTTATGACCCCAGTAATGGGGCAGGATAACGAACTGTTACAGGATGATTTATGACATGTAAGATGAGAAAATGATTTATGATACTAATGTATGACAGTCCATGATGATGATTTATGGACAGGGTCATAAAATTATGACCAAGGCATTGTATTACGAGAGCTAACATTATGTCATGCAAATATAAACTGCGGCCAACATCAACCACAACATAACAATGCGTGTTGGCTAATTCACTGCAAGAGCAAATGTAAGAGTTACATGTCATTTGGAGTGGGCACACTGCGGTGGTTATCAGGTTAACACATCACCAGTGATACAGCTGCATTTGTTTTATGATACAGGACTTGCAGTAGAACCAAAGCTGCAAGAAAAATCTAGACCTGTTTTTGGGTTAAAGTAAAATTTTCAGAAATGGTATACCACAGTGATTATTCATTTTAGGCAACCTCCGGCCTATTGGGATATGGGCAGTTCAGATTTGGGCGCGGTCTTCCTATTAATAAGAGGAAATGTTTAGGAACTGCAGGAGAGTAGGATCTGCCTCTTATGTTGCCCCCACTTTTTTTCTGATGTTTACACTGGTTTCTGGCTATAGTCTGGCTGGGACCCTGCTAATCAGGGCCCCAGTCTCTCTGTTCTCTCTAAACAACTTGGAGTGCATATTAGGTGCATTAGTGATTGGATACTGTGGTACCTTATGAGCCCCAAGTATATGGTACCTTAGGTGCCAGGGGCATAGGTACTTCACAGGCCTACCAGGGGCTGAAGCATGTATTATGCCACCCCTGGGAAGCAGACTAAATCTGACACCACACGCCTGCTACTGCAGCCTGGGTAAAGTAGTGTTAGCACTCCTCACTGAGATATAGGTTCACTATATCTCTCGCTGCACACACATTTAAACCTATCAGTCACCCCTAAGGCAGGCCCTATCAATCTTGAGGGCAGGGTGCTTGGTTTCCATGTGAGGGGGTGCCTCTGCCTGAGCAGGGCCCCTCTGCAGCTCTCAGAGTCCATTCTCTGGGGCTGTTTGTGAATGCGGTCAAACCATATACTCTTAAGTGCATTATAACCTCGCGATAAATGCTAACTTTGGAATGGCTGCATCAAAACATGTCGTGTTTGATGTCAAACGCTTTGGAATCATACCCCCACACCAGTAACTGGTGTGGGAGTATGATCCCACCCTTCTAGAGGGATAGACATGTACCTACTGTGGAAACACGGTAGAATCCTGAAGAGCCCTGGCATCACAAAATGGATGCCACCAGTTACAGACACTGGGCTGCCCTCCTGCTGATGACCGAAACTCGCAGTGGAGGAGGCCCAACAATAGGCATCATGTCACAGGGAGGTGTGACCACCTCCCAGACAGGGTTTAGTGTATTGGGGCTGGGTGGGTGCACTCCTAGAGTGCTTTGAAGTCCTGCACTGGGGGAGCAGTAGGCTCCTCTGTGCATATACCAGTTCAAACCGGCTCAGGGGCTACCTGCCCTTGCCCTGGCACGAAACTGGACAAAGCGAAGTGGGTGTCGCCACCCCCTCCCCTGACCCTCCCATAGTTGGGGTCATAGAACTAGTCCCTCCCTTCCTTTCAGTATAAGTTAGGGAACCCTTGCAATTGCAAACTAGATATCCCTGGACGACGCTCTGAAGAAGAATCATGGACCTTCGAAGTTCCATTACCTCTGGAAGACGGAAGAATCTCCCTTGGAGTCAAGGAGTGACTCCCCTGCTTGGCAGGCACCCAATCTTGCAATCAACGGTCGCAAACGTTCCCGCTCCCGCTGGAGTCCGAAGTCCCTGCATCCCAGGAAGAGGATTTTCTGACTTCTCCAAGGCCATCGTGAGTCCCCAGCGACGCTGAGGCAAGTAGACCCCACGAGCGATGAGGAACCGCAATACCTGGGTACCGTGCACTATTTTTGAGTGCAACCCCTTCACGATGTTCTACGAACTTGTGCATTGGACCATGTACGGTCCAGGCCTCCAGCAGGAATCCCTCCTTAGATCAGAGGCCTACCCCATTCCAAGTGACCATGGGCCCCTGTAGAGTGAATCCTCCCGAGGCGTCTTTGCAATCCCTTGCCGGTTGGCTTGTGGGTCCCCAGAAGACTTTTCTACAGTTCCAAAGAGTTCCCCTGGTTGCTCCAGGCCTGCCCTGACTTACCCTTGCTGGGTGAGTCCCTCAGACCTTGCTGGTCTGCACCGCTGACTTTTTATCCTTTCCACGAGACTTGCTGTTACCAAGGCTTGTTGGCTCCCATCTGGTCACCGACACCGCAGTAAGTTGCAGACTTTGTGGCACACGCCGAATCCAGCTCCTGGTCATCGTCGACACCTCCTGGACCTCGTGGCTGAAGAGTCAAGACACCCGTGGATCACCTGAAATCACCCGACGACTGTGGGCATCCATCTTCCTTACCCCGGGTCACTGCCAAGTGACTTTGAACACTGTCCCCTCTGCTTTCAGGTCTTCCTTCTTCTGAATCCAGCCTTGGATTCCACCGGACACTTCTCCTGTCTTCACAAGCAGCAAGTCTTCTTTGGCTCCCATTGAAAACGACACCGCGACCCGACACGAAAAGACACCTATGCACCCGGCTTCCCTGATTGAGGTAACTCCAGCACTACGGTGCTCCTGTGGGTGTTGGCTCTACAACTACTTACCCTGTAAGTGACTTGCTTGTCGACTCTCCCAAAGTATCCTGTAGGAGAGTAGGATCTGCACTTATGTTGCCCCCACGTTTTTCCTGATGTATACACTGGTTTCTGGCTATAGTCAGGCTGGGTCCCTGCTAATCAGGGCCCCAGTCTCTCTGCTCTCTCTAAACGACTTGGAGTGCATATTAGATGCACTAGTGATTGGTTACTGTGGTGCCTTATGAGCCCCTAGTATATGGTACCTTAGGTACCAAGGGCATAGGTACTTTACAGGCCTACCAGGGGCTAAAGCATGTATTATGCCACCCCTGGGAAGCAAACTAAATCTGACACCTCAGGCCTGCTACTGCAGCCTGGGTGAGGTAGTGTTAGCCCTCCTTACTGAGGTATAGGTTCCTATATCTCACCATACACACACATATAAAACTATCAGTCACCTCTATGGCAGGCCCTATCAATCCTGAGGGCAGGGTGCTTGGTTTACAATGTGAGGGGGTGCCTCTGCCTGAGCAGGGCCCCTCTGCAGCTGGCAGGGTCTATTCCCTGGGGCTGTTTGTGGATGCGGTTAAACCATATACTCTTAAGTGCATTATAACCTCCCGGTTAATGCTAACTTTGGAATGACTGCATCAAAACATGTCATGTTTGGTGTCAAACATCTTGGAATCATACCCCCACATCAGTCCATGATGTGGGAGTATGATCCCACCCTTCTAGAGGGGATGACATGTACCCACTGTAGTAAAACGACAGAAATCTGAAAGAGCCCTGGCATCACAAAATGGATGCCACCAGCACAGACACTGGGCTGCCCTCCTGCTGCTGACTGAAACTCGCAGTGGAGGAGGCCCAACAAAAGGCATCCTGTCACAGGGAGGTGTCACCACCTTCCAGACAGGATTTAGTGTATTGAAGCTGGGTGGGTGCACTCTTAGAGTGCTTTGAAGTCCTGCACTGGGGGAGCAGTAGGCTCCTCTGTGCATATGCCAGCTCAAACCGGTTCAGGGGCTACCAGCCCCTGCTCTGGCGTGAAACTGGACAAAGAGGAGTGGGTGTAACCATCCACCCCCCTGACCCTCCTAGAGGAGTGGTCATAGAGCTAGTTCCTTCCTTTCTTTTACTATAAGATAGAAACACCTTGCCATTACAAGTTAGATAACCCCTGGGCGACGCTCTACAAGAAGAATCCTGGCCCTTCGACGTTCCACTACCTTTGGAAGACGGAAGAATCTCCCTTGGAGTCAAGGAGTGACTCCCCTGTTTGGCAGGCACCAAAACTTGAAACAACGGTCGCAAACTTTCCCGCTCCCGCTAGAGTCCGAAGTCCCTGCAACCCCGGAAGCAGATTTACTGACCTCCCATTGGCCATTTTGAGTCCCCAGCGAAGCTGTGGCGTCTGGACCCCACGAGTGACGAGAAACTGCAATACCTGGGAACCGTGCATGATTGTCGAGTGCAACCCCTTCACGACGTTCAACGAACTTGTGCTTTGGACCATTTGTGGCCCAATCCTCCAGCAGGGTTTGCAGCAAAAATCAGAGGCCTACCACGTCCTGAGTGACCGTGGGCTCCTGTGAAGCATTTCCTCAAGAGGCGTCTTTGGGTTATCTTGTCTGTTGGCTAGCAGGTCCCCCGAAGACTTTCTTCTCGACTCAAAGGGCTCCTCTAGTTGCTTCAGGCCGGCCCTCACTTCCTTTGCTGGGTGAGTCCCTCAGACCTTGCAGGTCTGCACCATTGACTTTCTTTACTCTGCACAAGACTTGCTTTTGCCAAGGCTTGTTGGCTCCGATCCGGTTGCCGACAACGCCATCAGTGCCAGACTTTGTGGGACACTCTGAATCCAGCTGCTGGTCATCTTTGATCCCTCCTGGGCCTCGTGAGCAAAGAGTCAAAACACCATCGACGACCTGAAATCACCCGACATCCGTGGGCATCCATCTTCCTGGCCCCGGGTCACTGGCAAGTGACTGTGAACACTGTCCCTTCAATTTTCAGGTCTTCTACATCTTGAATCCAGCCTTGGATTCCACCGGACACTTCTTCAGTCGCCGCAAGCAGCAAGTCTTCTTTGGTCTCCATAGAAAACAGCCACGCGACCCGACACCAAAAGACACCTATGCACCCGGCTTCCCTGGGTGCCCTAGTGTGTGTTGGCCCTCGAATTACTTACCTTGTAAGTGGCTTGCTTGTAGACTTCCTCAAAGTAACCTAAAACTTTAAAAATTAAACCGCGCCTTGCTCCATTGTAATCAATAGGGAACTTGCGTCTGTGTTCTCACACTGCACACGTCTCCTGTGGGCCTGTTACTTACCTGCTATCCCTGCAGTCTTGAAGCCCAAGCGATTCTACAGGCCCTAGGCCTTGTCATTTTGCAAGTCGACTTTCCTAACCCATTTTTTTAGTATGTGGTCTGGTACGCCCCCAGGGCCCCAGCTATATTTGTGCTTAACTTATTGAGAAACGTTGATATTTGAATGTGTACCTGGCTTCTAATCTCATAAAGAGATTAGTAGAGTGTGTCTAGAAATAAATACATATATATTTGATATGTATACCTGTGGGGTGTCCTTTCATTTGGTAATTCAAGAGTTTATAAGGTAAAACAAGCTGCTTTACATTCCTCTGAGACTTAGCCTGAAGGCTGCTCTCCACAGCTACCACTAGTATAGCTTTCTTTAAAAGGTTGTCTTAAACCTATCTACCATAAGAGTCGAATTGGACTGGTGCAAGGTGGCCACTATAACTAGTGACCAGCATATGCCAGGCCAACTTCTCACATATCCTAAAACTCTTAATTTCCGATCGCGACATGCTCTATTGAAGTCAATAGGGATTCGCGGCTGTGTTCTCACACTGCATGCTTCTCCCGTGGGTCCTTTACTTTCCTGCCTTGGGTGGTGTCGTGAGGCCCCAGTGCTTCTGAAGGCCCTAGGCCTTGTCCCCTCGCAAGTCGTGATCTCTAAGTCTCTTTTTTTAGTATATGGTCTGGTACGCCCCTAGGGCCCCAGCCATATTTGTGCTTAACTTATTGTGAAATGTTGATTTGTGCATATGTTCCTGACTTCTAATCTCATAAAGATATTAGCAGAGTTGTTAGTAATAAATACATATATATTTGATATATATACCTGTGTGATGTCCTTTCATTTAGCAATTCAAGAGATTTTAAGGTAAAACAAGCTGCTTTACATTCCTCTAAAGACTTAGCCTGAAGGCTGCTCTCCACAGCTACCACTAGGATAGCTTTCTTGAAAGGTTGTCTTAAACCTACTACCATAAGAGTCGAATTGTACTGGTGCAAGGTGTCCACTTTAAATAGTGAACAGCATATACCAGGCCAACTTCTCACATTGGTGGGCAGCGTGTGGGATTCCAGCTTGCCATTGTTTTACCAGAAAATCTCTATTTGAATTACTAACTGAAAACCACTATAGGTACTCAAGGTACATATAAAGTCAAGCTTAGTATCAATAAGTTCTACTGAACTTAGAGCTGTGTGTCAAGGGATAGCACACCCTTTCTACAGCTCAAGCTAGGTTCAGTAGGCCACAAACTAGTGTAGGTAGTACAACACTGCACAACACTAGAATGTCCTTAAGGGTTGGAACCAGTGGGTCCACCCAGTCTCAGTTTAAGGACATGACTTTCTTTGACTTGAAAGCCATGTGTGCTGCAAGGCACCTGAGGATAGGACAGAGTCCCTCCACACTTCACCTGATAGATCTGCTGACAGCAGATGATCTTAGATTAGCTCTAGGAGCTAATGGGTCTGAATCAGGGGATGGGTCAATTACAGTGTCTGGGTCAGATTATGAAAATCAGGATGACCAGGACTCTGTGGTTGAAGGGCCAGATCCACAAGGGTCTGACAAGGACAGAGGAATTCTCCCTAAGAGAACCGACAGAGTGGAGGAAAGGCCTAGGTCCCTTTCTAGGGAGTCTGACCACTCCTATCACTCTGGCAGAGAATCTGTCCAGAAAAGGAACTCCTACCTTCCTAGAAGGGAGACCTCCTCTGACAGAATGTACAAACTGCTGCAGTATGAGGAAGCAAGATTTGCCCTCAAAACCAAGAAGTTGGCATTAGATAGAGAAGCATTTGAGCTCCAGAGAGTTTCTAGAAGAGAGGGGTTAGAACCCCCTGGTGGCAGCAACAGTGTCCCTAGAGGTAGAGAATATATTCCAGACCATAGGACCCTGAGCAAGGTTGTTCCTCCCTACCAGAGTGGGGATGATATCCACAAATGGATAACTGCTATGGAAAGGGCCTGTAAAGTACAACATGTCCCCCAAAAGCAGTGGGCAGCAATCTTGTGGCTCTCCTTTTCAGATAAAGGCAGAGACAAGCTCCTCACTGTTAGAGACGAGGATGCTGGTGACTATGAAGTCCTGAAGAGTGCACTGATAGATGGGTTTGGCTTAACCACTGAACAGTCCAGGTTGAAGTTCAGAGACACCCAGAAAGCACAGACTCAGGACTGGACTGACTTTGTAGATTGTGCAACCAAGGCTCTGGAGGGTTGGCGGGTTGGCAGTAGGGTTACTGATTTCAAGGGATTGTATAATGTAACGATGAGAGAACAGATCCTTAATAATTGCCAGAACCAGTTGTTGCATCAAAGAAGGCAGACACATGGGTCAGAAACAGGGTGAGGCAGAAAACCCAGAACCAAGGGGGTGACACCAAGAAGTGGGATTCTAAGGGCTCTGAGAAAGGTGGAGATAAGTCAAAAGACCAGAAGTGTTCACAAGGGCCCCAACAATCTGCATCTGGTGGGGATTCACAATCCAATAAGGGAAAAGGCCAAAAGAAGCCCTGGTGCAAATTCTGTAAACAGAAAGGGCACTGGACTTCTGACTGTAACAAGTCCAAAGACCAAACCACCACCACTCCTGCCCCTACGGCAACTATTCCCCCTAGTACAGCTACTGGTGGAGGTAGTACACAGAATAAGGGTGTAGTAGGGTTGACCCTGGGTTCTGAAGTGGACTCTGGCCTAGTCAGAGTACCCACTCAGGTATTGCTGATTTGTGATGGAGACATTGATATGTCCTTCCTAGTGAGCCCCAGTAATCTGGGCAAATACAAACAGCAGCCTGTAATAAATGGCAAACAGGCTTTGGCATTCAGGGACACAGGTGCTAGTGTCACCAAGGTGGCAGAGGATCTTGTGGACCCTGGGCAGATCATCCTGGGTGAAATGGACCAGGTAACCAATGCAAGCAATGTCAGGACCAACCATAGTCTGGCAGTTGTGAATTTCTCCTGGGGAGGGGTAACTGGCCTCAAGAAAGTAGCAGTCAGTGCAGACCTCCCTGTAGAATGTCTATTGGGCAATGATCTAGAGACTTCAGCCTGGTCTGAAGTAGAGTTATGGACTCATGCTGAGATGTTGGGCATCCCTGCAGAGGTATTTGCTGTGAGCAGGTCACAGACCAAAATGCATAACACTGAACCAGCTCTGGATCCTGAAACCATGGACCAGGTGCTTCTCAAGAAGAGGAGCAGTACGGTGAAGGCAGTGCCTTCCCCTCTGTCTCAGATCACAGATTCACCTCTTGAGGGAGGAGAAGCAGATCCTGTAGAAGGACCTGCCCCAGATGGACTTGAGCCTGATCAGGTTGAGTTCTTAGGGGCAGGGGGCCCTTCTAGGGAAGATCTGAGTAAGGAGCAACAGTGCTGCCCCTCTCTTGAACCCCTCAGACAGCAGGCTGCTGCTGAGGCTGCTGGGAGTGCTAGTGGGTCCCATAAAGTTTATTGGGATGAGGAACTCCTATATTCTGAGGGTAGAGATCCAACCCCTGGAACCACCAGGAGGTTGATAATACCTCAGAAGTTTATGGGGTTCCTCTTGACCCTAGCACATGACATCCCTTTGGCAGGTCACTTGGGCCAAAACAAGACCTGGGACAGGCTTGTTCCACATTTTCATTGGCCACATATATCAGAAGACACCAAGGAGTTTTGTCGCTCCTGTGTCACTTGCCAAGCCAGTGGCAAGTCAGGTGGCACAACAAAGGCCCCCCTGATACCACTACCTGTGGCGTGGGTACCCTTTGAAAGGGTAGGGAGTGACATTGTTGGTCCCCTTGACCCTCCAACTGTACCTGGGCACAGATTTATCCTGGTGGTAGTGGATCATGCCACCAGGTACCCAGAGACAATTCCCCTGAGGGCCACCACAGCCCCTGTGGTGGCAAGAGCCCTCATTCGAGTTTTCTCCAGTGTGGGTTTCCCAAAGGAGGTAATCTCTGACAGAGATACCAACTTCATGTCAGGATATTTGAAAGCAATGTGGAAGGAGTGTGGTGTAACCTATAAATTCACCACCCCCTATTACCTACAATGCAATGGGTTGGTTGAACGTTTCAACAAAACCCTAAAGGGAATGATTAAAGGACTCCCAGAGAAGCTTGGGCGAAAATGGGACCTTCTTCTTCCCTGCCTTTTGTTTGCATGCAGAGAGGTTCCACAGAAGGGGGTTGGTTACAGCCCATTTGAGCTTCTGTTTGGACACCCTGTAAGAGGTCCATTGTGTTTGGTAAAAGAGGGCTGGGAGTTACCTCTCAAACCCCGCAAACAGGATGTGATGGACTATGTACTTGGTCTCCGCTCCAGGATGGCCGAATACATGAAGAAGGCAACTAAAAACCTGGAGGCCAGCCAAGAATTACAAAAAACTTGGCATGACCATAAGGCTGTGTTGACTGTGTACCAGCCAGGACAGAAAGTGTGGGTGTTGGAGCCTGTGGCAAGACAAGTGGAGTGGCCCCCATACCATTGTTGAGCAAAAGGGAGAAGTCACCTATCTGGTGAATCTTGGAACTCCCAGGAGGCCCCTGAGGGTGCTCCATGTCAACAGATTGAAACCATATGTTGACAGGGCTGACATGGGCTTGCTCATGGCAACTGATGAGAAAAGGAGGAGGAGAGTGACCCTCTTCCTGACCTGCTCTCACAGAACCCTGATGATGGGTCAGTAGATGGTGTTGCTTTGGCAAGCAGCCGACCATCAGCAAACTGAATGCAGCAAGTTCTGCAACAGTACAGACATATGTTTAGCCTGACCCCTAGTCAGACTACCTGGTGCACCCATGAGGTGGACACTGGGGACAGTCTACCTGTCAAGAGTAAAATCTACAGGCAACCTGACCATGTCAGGGACTGTATCAGGACTGAAGTCCAGAAAATGTTAGAGTTAGGTGTGATTGAGCCTTCAGATAGCCCTTGGGCTAGCCCAGTAGTCCTAGTACCCAAACCTCATACCCAGGGTGGTAAGAAAGACATGAGGTTTTGTGTAGACTACAGAGGCCTCAATGCAGTCACCAGGACTGATGCCTATCCCATACCAAGGGCAGATGAGCTGATTGATACTTTGGCCTCAGCCAAGTACCTGAGTACATTTGACCTAACAGCTGGCTACTGGCAGATCAGGTTAGCTGATGATGCAAAACCCAAAACAGCATTTTCGACCCCTAGTAGGCACTACCACTTTGTGGTGATGCCCTTTGGATTGAAAAATGCACCTGCCACTTTTCAGAGGTGGGTGAACAAAGATCTGGCAGGGATGGAAACCTATTGCTCAGCTTATCTAGATGATATTGCTGTCTTTAGTTCCTCCTGGCAGGATCACCTGGTCCACCTCAGAAATGTTTTGGAGGCCCTGCAGAAAGCAGGCCTCACTATCAAGGCCACTAAGTGCCAGATAGGGCAGAGTCAGGTTGTGTACCTGGGCCACCTTGTAGGTGGGGGCCAGGTTCAGCCTCTACAGAGCAAAATCCAAACCATTATGGAATGGGTTGCTCCAACCACCCAGACACAAGTGAGAGCCTTTTTAGGCCTGCCTGGGTATTATAGGAGGTTTGTAAAGGGATATGGATCTATAGTGACCCCCTTGAATGATCTTACCTCAAAGAAAATGCCAAAAAAGGTTCAGTGGACAACTAGCTGTCAGAAGGCATTTGAAGACCTAAAGCAGGCCATGTGCACTGCCCCCATCTTACAGAGTCCAGACTACACCAAAAATGTCATTGTCCAAACAGATGCTTCTGAGCTGGGTGTGGGAGCTATACTGTCTCAACTGAGTGATGAAGGTCAAGACCAGCCAGTAGCTTTTATTAGCAGAAGGCTGACCCCTAGAGAGAAACGTTGATCAGCTATAGAGAGGGAGGCCTTTGCTGTGGTGGGGGCCCTGAAGAAGCTGAGGCCATACTTGTTTGACACTCACTTCATAGTTCAGACTGACCACAAGCCCCTCCTATGGCTTAAACAGATGAAAGGTGAAAACCCAAAACTTTTAAGGTGGTCCATTTCCCTACAGGGGATGGACTATACAGTGGAACATAGACCTGGGACCCAACATGCCAATACAGATGGACTCTCAAGGTATTTCCACTTAGAACACGAAGACTCAACTGGTCAAGGTTAGTTTAGTGTCCCTGCATTTGGGGGGGGTTGTGTAGGAGAGTAGGATCTGCCTCTTATGTTGCCCCCACTTTTTTTCTGATGTTTACACTGGTTTCTAGCTATAGTCTTGCTGGGACCCTGCTAATCAGGGCCCCCATCTCTCTGTTCTCTCTAAACAACTTGGAGTGCATATTAGGTGCACTAGTGATTGGATAGTGTGGTACCTTATGAGCCCCTATTATATGGTACCTTAGGTGCCAAGGGCATAGGTACTTCACAGGCCTACCAGGGGCTGAAGCATGTATTATGCCACCCCTGGGAAGCAGACTAAATCTGACACCACACGCCTGCTACTGCAGCCTGGGTGAGGTAGTGTTAGCACTCACTTAGATATAGGTTCACTATATCTCTCGCTGCACACACATTTAAACCTATCAGTCACCCCTAAGGCAGGCCCTATCAATCTTGAGGGCAGGGTGCTTGGTTTCCATGTGAGGGGGTGCCTCTGCCTGAGCAGGGCCCCTCTGCAGCTCTCAGAGTCCATTCTCTGGGGCTGTTTGTGAATGCGGTCAAACCATATACTCTTAAGTGCATTATAACCTTGCGGTAAATGCTAACTTTGGAATGGCTGCATCAAAACATGTCGTGTTTGGTGTCAAACGCTTTGAAATCATACCCCCACACCAGTAACTGGTGTGGGAGTATGATCCCACCCTTCTAGAGGGATAGACATGTACCTACTGTGGAAATACGGTAGAATCCTGAAGAGCCCTGGCATCACAAAATGGATGCCACCAGTCACAGACACTGGGCTGCCCTCCTGCTGTTAACTGAAACTCCCAGTGGAGGAGGCCCAACAATAGGCATTCTGTCACAGGGAGGTATGACCACCTCCCAGACAGGGTTTAGTGTATGGGGGCTGGGTGGGTGCACTCCTAGAGTGCTTGAAGTCCTGCACTGGGGGAGCAGTAGGCTCCTCTGTGCATATACCAGTTCAAACCGGCTCAGGGGCTACCTGCCCCTGCTCTGGCGCGAAACTGGACAAAGGGAAGTGGGTGTAGCCACCCCCTCCCCTGACCCTCCCATAGGTGGGGTCATAGAGCTAGTCCCTCTCTTCCTTTCAGTATAAGTTAGGGAACCCTTGCCATTGCAAAGTAGATATCCCTGGATGACGCTCTGAAGAAGAATCCTGGACCTTCGACGGTCAATTACCTCTGGAAGACGGAAGAATCTCCCTTGGAGTCAAGGAGTGACTCCCCTGCTTGGCAGGCACCCAATCTTGCAATCAACGATCGCAAACTTTCCTGCTCCCGCCGGAGTCCGGAGTCTCTGCATCCCAGGAAGAGGATTTCCTGACTTTTCCAAGGCCATTGTGAGTCTCCAGTGAAGCTGAGGCAAGTGGACCCCATGAGTGACGAGGAACCGCAATCCCTCGGTACCGTGCACTGTTTTTGAGTGCAACCCCTTCACAATGTTCTACGAACTTGTGCATTGGACCACGTATGGTCCAAGCCTCCAGCAGGAATCCCTCCAAAGATCAGAGCCCTACCCCATCCCGAGTGACCGTGGGCCCCTGTAGAGTGAATTCTCCCCAAGGCATCTTCGCGATCCCTTGCCGGTTGGCTTGTGGGTCCCCAGAAGACTTTTCTCCAGTTCCAAAGGGCTCTCCTGGTTGCTCCAGGCCTGCCCTGACTTACCCTTGCTGGATGAGTCCCTCAGACCTTGCTGGTCTGCACTGCTGACTTTTTATCCTTTCCACGAGACTTGCTGTTACCAAGGCTTGTTGGCTCTAATCTGGTCACCGACACCGCAGTAAGTTGCAGACTTTGTGGCACACGCTGAATCCAGCTCCTGGTCATTGTCGACACCTCCTGGACCTCGTGGCTGAAGAGTCAAGACACCCGTGGATCACCTGAAATCAGCCCACGACTGTGGGCATCCATTTTCCTTGCCACGGGTCCCTGCCAAGTGACTTTGAACACTGTCCCCTCTGCTTTCAGGTCTTCCTTCTTCTGAATCCAGGCTTGGATTCCACCGGACACTTCTCCTGTCTTCACAAGCAGCAAGTCTTCTTTGGCTCCCTTTGAAAACGACGCCGCGATCCGACACCAAAAGACACCTATGAACCCGGCTTCCCTGGGTGAGGTAACTCCAGCACAACGGTGCTCCTGTGGGTGTTGGCTCTAGAACTACTTACCCTGTAAGTGACTTGCTTGTAGACTCTCCCGAAGTATCCTAAAACTCTTAATTTCCAATCGCGACTTGCTCCATTGAAGTCAATAGGGATTCGCGGCTGTGTTCTCACACTGCATGCGTCTCCCGTGGGTCCTTTACTTACCTGCCTTGGGTTGTTTCGTGAGGCCCCAGCGCTTCTGAAGGCCCTAGGCCTTGTCCCCTCGCAAGTCGTGATCTCTAAGTCTCTTTTTTTAGTATATGGTCTGGTACGCCCCTAGGGCCCCAGCCATATTTGTGCTTAACTTATTGTGAAATGTTGATTTGTGCATATGTTCCTGACTTCTAATCTCATAAAGAGATTAGCAGAAAGTTGTTAGTAATAAATACATATACATTTTATATATATACCTGTGTGGTGTCCTTTCATTTAGTAATTCAAGAGATTATAAGGTAAAACAAGCTGCTTTACATTCCTCTAAAGACTTAGCCTGAAGGCTGCTCTCCACAGCTACCACTAGTATAGCTTTCTTGAAAGGTTGTCTAAAACCTACAACCATAAAAGTGGAATTGTACTGGTGCAGGGTGTCCACTTTAAATAGTGAACAGCATATACCAGGCTAACTTCTCACAGGTACATTTCATTCCTGTCAAACAATCAGTGCAGTGACTGCAACAAAACAAGGCCTCTTCCATTAGAGATTCATTAAAAGCACATGCCATGGGACCCAACAGACAGAAGCCACATAGCTAGTAACCAGTCTCTGTAGTTGAGCCTCCCTGGGAAATCTGCGTTTTGCTCATGTTGGTGGGTGAATGTCTGACACCCTCAAGAAACAATTGGTAATTAGCAACTTGGGAGTGCCCAGGTGGAAGTTACCATAGATCGAAAGACATTTTACACTCACCCTGGAATGCAATTAAACTTCAGAAATTAAATACCTGTTATTATCCTTGTTAGACCCGGCATCCCTGGTTGGATGAGGTAGGTACCTTGGGCCAAATAGGGACCTGCGGTTCCACGTCAGGGAAAGGAAGGTCACCTTCTGAGATAGCCCTGCTCACCCCCTTAGTAGCTTGGCACGAGCAGCCAGGCTTATCTTCAAGGCGAATGTGTAACGTATTTGAAACCGCGCTCACAGCAACCCAATGATGACACCACAAATAGACTCCACACGAGCTTTATAAAAACGAGTATAAACTTTATATAAAAAGATATACGATAAGACCACACAATATAAATCCAACATGTGCGTATTTGTAATATTCCCTCTGGCGGGTTGTTAAGCCAGCCAGCACCTGTAAGTTCTGGCGATATTAGTGAGCACTTCTAAACAGTCTACTGTAATCCTAACACCATGTTATGCAGATCGTAATGCTAGAATCAGGCACTTTGCAATGTAAAAATAATGCAATGCGTAACACAACAATCAGGTACTTTGCAGACTCTCCTGGAAACTTTTGTGTTCCTGAGTTTCCGCAACAGGGAGCCAGCTCACTTCGGGCCCTTGGGGATAAGTTACTTCAGGACACAGCAAAGCAAAGTCCTTTCAAGCTGGGGGACACAGCACACAGCAAAGTCCCTGCAGCCTTTCCTTGGTTAAAACAGCAAACTGCAGGCCAGCCCCAGAACACACAGTAGGGGTCAGTACTTTCCTTCAGTCTATTCAGTTGTTTCTTCCTTGGCAAAGGTTCCTCTTGACCACAAAGTAGCTCCAGTCTTGTTCAATCTTGAGCAAGCCATTCTCAAAAGTTCAGGGGTTTCAGCTCTCATAGTTATACCCCTCAATGGCTTTGAAGTCTTTGTGTTCAGGGGGCACTGACCCCTGCTCAAACCAGTTCTGGGTGACCGCCTGCCAGTGACACCTTTCTTTGATTAGAAAGGGTCTGGATTCTCAATCACTCAGCAGGAGATGGGACAATTGTTTTATAGCAGCAACCCAGGCCTCTTCACCTCTAGGGGCTACTCCTCCCCCTACACTCCAGATGCAGGCCAGCCTGTTGCTGCCTCACCTCCTCCCCTGGGTCAAGATATTCCCCAGATCCTATCGCTTTCAAATCCAGACAGTCAATCCATAACCAGGCAGAGACACAAAAATGTTAGAGCACAAAAAACCCAGCCACTTCTAAAACAGTGGCTTATAAACACACAATGCAAAAACCACCTTCATAAAAAGATGTGTTATTACATTATGAGTTCAGGCATACTTAACTTCACCTCTCCATCTTAAGTTTTTGGGAAGATAGGCTGGAAAACATATTACACAGCCTTCCCATTCTTTTCTATGGGTAAGATGGCCTTTCAACCGTGAAAAACGAAATGGAAATGATTTCACTGTCAGGACATGGTACACACCTTAATACATGTCCTATCTTTCAGATGCACTGTACCCTGACCATGGGGTACTCTAGACCTACCATAGGGATGTCTGATGTGCATAGAAAGGGAAGGGTAACGTCTGGCAAGTGAGTGCACATGTCAGAATAACATAGCAGTTTAACAAACTGCGCACAGGCACTGCAATGGCAGGCCTGAGTTCCCTTTTTTAGGCTACTTGTGTGGGTGGCACAATTAGTGCTGCAGGCCCACTAGTAGAATTTGCATTGACAGCCCTGGCACACATAGTGCACTTTACTAGGGACTTTACTAGCAAGGCAAACATACCAATCATGGACAAACAATTACCATTATACTTTATACAGGGAACACTTGCACTTTGACACTGTTTAGCAGTGGCAGAGTGTCCAAAGAATCTAAGTTGGCAACACCATGTCAGAAAAAAGGTCTGGGGGAAAGCAAAAAGTTTAGGGAACTTTAGCCTAAAGGGCGAAGTCCTACAGTCCTGGAAGTGCTTGCGCACAGTATTGTTACTGATCTAAGTAAAGAGAGGGTTTGACAGCCTTGTGGCTCTACAAGGGCACCTATTAATGAGTGTAGGGGCAGTGTATTGCCCCCATCCCGCTGGCATTTGAAGCCGCCTCCTAGATTTGCATTTCCTAAACCTGCCCTTGTCAACAATAGTTGTCAGCATGAACATTGATTCACCAAAATGTCCAAGGCAGTGGAAGGGACATGACTCACACTTTTACACCTGATGACATTACAAGCTTGACCCACCAATCATCACTCAACAATGTTCTATTTGCTGCAGAGAGGCTATGTGCAGCAGTCTCCTTCCAGAAAGTGAATGTGGATGCTCGAGGTACTTTTAAGAAACCTATGTATTGCCCCAAACAGCGTAGATGTACGACAGCACAAAGAGCCTGGGTCAACTGTCGTACCATGGAATCTGGCAATCTAGCATTCCATGCTCCAGATTCCATAGAACAGGATTGGACTAGATTTAACTCATCCCCTTTCGTAAATAGCCATATAACATTAGTTATAACATTAGTAAAGCAGCATTAGGAAAGAACACAAGCATAAATAATTTACAATCCTATTTACATTCCAATGTAGCTCTGCACCTATTCAACCAAATTTAAACATCACCGTTTAATAATCAGCTTAAACTTTTGTCCTTTTTTATCCTAAAAGGTCTATTTGCCCAGACTCATTTTGTTCATGACATAATCCTTGCATCAAACAGGTTTCCTTCTAGTGCGCATCCCAAATCTCTCCTTTCCTGGTGCTTCCATTCGCTGATCTGAATTACTTCCATGTAGACTCACTTTTCTATGCCAGTTTCTATTTGCAGAATTATCATCACCTTCCGGCCATAACCACCTGGGAACTTTTCCAATTTTGCTCCTACTCCACACATTGCCAATAACCTGATTGCCTACACTGACTCCCATTCATTGGCGCAGTATATTTTGACTCTCCTGATCTCACTATTCTCCCTTTTTTCACCCGCACCCACTCATTCTTGCTAATGGGTAGCTTTTGTTCCACACCTTGATCGATCTTCACTGGCCGTCTTTGACTACACTCCCCTCTGTTTTCATCCTCAGCTTTGTCTGACATCCACTTCTGGCTCATATTACACAGTGCTCTTCTTCCTCTCAATTTTTCAAAAGGAGATTCCTCCTCACAATTTCTTGGAGTGTTTCTGTAACTTCACAATAACTCCTTTACAGCCTGATAACTATTTTTGCCATTGACTACAGCAAGTTGTAACCCTTCCTTTAATACACAAATTCACCTTTCCACAATAACATTGCTTTGCAGATAGTAACCTGATGTGCGTATATGCTCAATCCCATGAATTTCGAGAAAGTTCCTCATCTCAATCGAAACCAGTTTAACTCCGTTATCTGTCACCAAACACCGAGAAACCCTTCCCGCTCAAAAATCTCACACAAAAACTGAATTATTGTACTTGATGTGGCCTGCTGTATCTATTTTACTTTGGCCATTGAGATAATTGATCAATCAGTACAATAGAACACATCTGACTTTTGCAATACACATGGGTCCTGCAATATCTAACAACACTCTTTCCCATACACTGTGACTAGTAGGTCGTGACATTGGTGATTGTTCAGACACCACAGTTTTTTGGGATTTATCACTCATTGCACACTCCACATAAGATCTTACTTTTCTTTCAATACTTTTATCAATACCTAGCCACAAGAATTCCGATCTAATTCTCCTTTTCATTCTACTCATAGCAGAATGACCCTCTTGAGCCATATCCAAGATCGAATCTCTTACACTTTTTGGCACAACTAGTTGCTCCCCCCACAACAAAACTTCATCCTGTACAGATAACTCATCAGCAACACAGAAAAAAGATTTCAATCGTTCACCTAATTCTTTCTGTTTTGGCCAAGTTCGTCTTAAATATCTAAATACCTAAATCTAGAATATATTTTACCCCCGGAATGTATTCGACCTTAAAGTGAAATTCTTGCAACTTATATTGCCAACTGGCAATCCTGGGCATTACCTTACCACACCTTTTTGTTGTAAATAAATCTACCAATGGTCGATGGTCCGATCGTACCTTACATTTTGTACAATACACATAGTTGCAGAAATAATCAATTCCCCACCAGCATGCTAGAGTCTTTTTTTCTAAGGTAGAGTATTTACTTTCTGCACCTTTTAATGGTCTTGATGCAAAGGCCACCGGGAGAAGTTTACCATTGTGATTCTGCATTAACACTGCACCAGAGGCGCAACTAGAGCCAAATTTCGGGGGGGGCTGAGCAAAACTTTCGGGGGGGGCTGAACTTTAAGCAATAGGCAGAGTGGAGCTGCAGGGGCTCTTAGAAGGGGCGAAACAACAGCAAGGCCTCATTAACATGCAAATGGTCTTTTAAAGACCTGTGAAGTGCTCGGGTGCGGCTGCTTTTTTGCCCGGGAAGGTGTCTCATCCCGGGCTGCCACACACGACGGGGGGCTGAAGCCCTGTGAGTCCAATGGGTGTTGCGCGCCTGCACTGCACCAATACCCACGTTACTGGCATCAGACACAATAACAGAATCACATCTTGTGTTAACCCCTTCGCTGCGGCGCGAATTCCGCCGCAGCGCTGGGGGGGTTTGGGGGGTTTGCGGCGCCGCTGTGCTCATGACGGAACCACGCCGTCATGAGTCACGGGCGAGCTGTGCTCATGACGGAGTGGTTCCGTCATGACTCCACCCACTTGCGCTAATCGCCCGCACAGGCGGGGAATTAGCGCCGCGTGGGCGGAGCGGCCGCCAACGGCCGCAGCATGACAGGACCACTCCGTCATGAGCACACGGCGCCCGTGGCTCATGACGGAGTGGTTCCGTCATGAGCGGGGAATGGGTTAAAGGTCACCAATGCCGGAGCTGATGCTATCTCATGTTTGAAAGACTTAAGGGGCTGATAAGGATGGCAGGGAGACTGTCACTGACAGGCTGTTGGTGGTGGTCTCCCCGCCATCCTAAGCAGCTTTCCCCCCACCAGATCTTGATGGCGGGCGGTCTGCAGGCGGGCGGAAAGCCCGACCGCCACGTATCCGAAGGGCTCCTTGAGCCCGCCGGTGCTGCAGAGGGCCTCCCAATCCCTACAATGCTGGCGGTGCCTACCAAGCACCGCTGTAGGGATTAGGATGGTCCCTCCTGTCAGCCTTTCCATGGCGGTGATGGACTTTGCCATTCATATCAATAACCGTCTGTACTTCGCTCAAAAACTGGAGCTCTCAGGTGGATCAAGAGCCTCCAGAAGTGCCAGCACTCTACCGCTCAAAGCAAATAAATTGAACCTTCTAAGGTATTTCCCCAAGGATTTCGAACTCCTTACCCCCTGAAGTCAGGCTGAATCCTTCTACTGTCCTTTTCAAAAAGGAAGTCAAAGTGTTATTGCTGAAGAAATTTCGGCCTCAGAAAGGAAGCTTTCCAAGGAGACTGAGGTCACCCTCGCAGGTTTGTGTCCTAGCTGCCAGGGCTCTCGACGGGACCCGGCTCTACAAGACTGTCAACTTTCGTCTTTGTTTGTTCTGTTTGTGACTACTTGTATCCTTCTTGATGAATAAACTGTAAAGCACTCTAATACCCTCGGTGGTCATGTTCGCGCTATAGAAAACTTTCTAAATAAAAATAAAAAATTAATGTGGGGCCTGTAGTGGGCTCCCCTTCACCCATGCCTTTTTCTTTGTGTGTGGGGGGCACCTTTGGTGTCCCCCTACAGATCCCTGTACCAAGTGACAGGCACCACATGGTGCCTGTCACGTGGTACAGGGATGTGTTACACATCCCTTTTTAGGTCTCGCCTGACCCAGCGCATGTGCTGGTCTGGCGAGACTTATTGAGAGGGCTCCAAAAAGTGCTGCCAGGCCAGCCTAGAGCTACAGTGCCTGTGCTCGGGCGCGTGCACCGCGCTTTACCGTGATTACTTTCACTTTCGCGGCCGCTTTGATGTTTGATCGCGATCACTTTAACTTTCAAGATGGGCTACTGATAACACAACGGAATGCAAATGTATGGGTGTAAATTGAATTAATATAGCATTTTTCTCAAGATCGTTCCCAGGAAACAAGAATCTACGACGGCAAGTAAATAACTTTTCCTTTGAAGAAAAAAAAAGAAATTTTTTTACTGTAAAATATACATTTTACGTACGCTTCGGTCCTGCCTCCTTTATGTAGACACGCGTATTTACAATTGAATGACACATGAGTGTGTAAGGTCGACATTGTATGAACACTTAGACATCTACAACTTTCTTGTGTTTCCATGGGTACTCCAGAGGTTTTCGCGAATCACAGACAAATCAGAAATCGGCTTCAACCCCAAGAGGTAATCTACAGAGAATACCTTTCCAACTTTTACTAAGTTTTCCTTCATGATTTCCGTGAGCTTAACCCCTTCGATGCTCATGACGGAACGGTTCTGTCATGAGCACAGCCCCCGGGGGAAGCGCTGGCGCTCCCCCCCTGGGGCATCGATCATGCCCCTACAGAGGGGGATGGCAGCGGAAGAGCTTCCGCTGCCACCCCCGAGCCCCCCCACACTTCCTGATGACGTCAGCGCGTACAGCGCGCGCCGACGTAATCAGGAAGTGTTGGACGCGCTGGAATTCATTTCTTCCAGCGCGTCCAACGGATCAGGTAGGTGTTTGGCGGGGGGGGGGCGGAATTGCGAGGCCTTGAGGCATCGGGGGAGAGGAAAGAGTATTTCCTCTCCCCTGATGTCTCAATGCTGGGCATTCCTGCTCCACGATGCCCCCCTAGACACCAGGAATGTTCTTTTCTTTATTTGGGAAGCGACCCCTTGGGCAAGGGTCGCTTCCTAGGCGGCCACATTTTTTTGAAGACTTGTCTGCCCCCCCTGGGGGCAGATCGGTCGTCTTTCTGCCCGTTTCTGCCCCCAGGGGGGGCAGAAAAGCCCACTAGACACCAGGGATGTGTTTTTCATAATTTAGGAAGCGACCCCTTCAGCAAGGGTCGCTTCCTTGGGTGGCAAACTATTTCGAAGACTTGTCTGCCCCCCCTGGGGGCAGATCGGTCGTCTTTCTGCCCGTTTTTGCCCCCGGGGGGGCAGAAAAGCCCACTAGACACCAGGGATGTGTTTTTCATAATTTAGGAAGCGACCCCTTGGGCAAGGGTCGCTTCCTTGGCTGGCAAAATATTTCAAATACTTGTCTGCCCCCCCTGGGGGCAGATCGGTCGTCTTTCTGCCCGTTTCTGCCCCCAGGGGGGGCAGAAAAGCCCACTAGACACCAGGGATGTCTTTTTCCTAATTTAGGAAGTGACCCCTTGGGCAAGGGTCGCTTCCTTGGCTGCCAAATTAATTCGAAGACCTGGGGGCAGATCGGTCGTCTTTCTGCCCCGGGGGTGGCAGAAAAGCCCACTAGACACCAGGGATGTCTTTTTCCTAATTTAGGAAGCGACCCCTTGGGCAAGGGTCGCTTCCTTTGGGGCATAAATAATGGGAAGACTTTTCTGCCCCCCCGGGGGCAGATCGGTCGTCTTTCTGTACGTTTCTGCTCCCACTAGACACCAGGGATGTATTTTTCTGCATGAGGAAGTGACCCCTTGGCAAAAACTGTTTGCATTTGTGCTCAATGTGTATTTTGTTGTCTTGTGAGTAATTTTTTTTTTTTTTCTTCTTTCTAGTTGGATATCATTGGTTTTTGCTGTGTCACTGCAGAGTAGGTTCTGGTGAGTGTAGCTGTCTCTTGTAATTGAATTCTATTGTTTTTGAGTACATTGATCATTGTGATAAAGGTACACATTTCTTTACTTACTTGGTTTGCACATTGTTGGTTGTTGTTGACTTGTTTGTGCAGTCTTCAATCTTAGTAAGTATAATGGCTAGCCGCAGGATTACTGCTCAGCAGGTTGTTGGTTTGCTGTTTGAGTCTTCCTCTGATATTGGTTCAGAGACTGACTCTGCATCTGAGGGAGAGGAGGCAGGGGACGATTCTGGCAGTGAGTTGTCTCTCCGTATGGAGTCATCGGATGATGACAATGTCGCCTCACTACGTTTTGGGCCCTTCCCTGCCGCGGGTACTTGGGCCTCCCACACAAGTGAGGCACCATTTTTACCGGGAGACCTGGGGGAACGCTGGGTGGTGGTAAAATTGTGTGAGCCCGGTGATGCCACAACTTTCCCACCCCAAAATGTGTGGATTCTGGGTAAGGAAACGTTGGGGGATCCACGCAAGCCATACCTCCCTGGAAGCCGCCGGGTGTCTAGTTTTCAGAAATGCGTGGGTTTGGTAGGTTTCCCTAGATGGCCGCCGAGCACCGGGCCAAAAACCCAAGTGACCCCCCTTGCAAAACCAGGTGGTTTTGCGATAGGCCATTTTGATGTCGCCTCACTACGTTTTGGGCCCTTGCCTGCTGCGGGTACTTGGGCCTCCCACACAAGTGAGGCACCATTTTTACCGGGAGACCTGGGGGAATGCTGGGTGGTGGTAAATTTGTGTGAGCCCGGTGATGCCACAACTTTTCAACCCCAAAATGTGTGAAAAAAGTGATTTTTTCAGCAAAAATTTAGGTTTGCAGGGGATTCTGGGTAAGGAAACGTTGGGGGATCCACGCAAGCCATACCTCCCTGGAAGCCGCCGGGTGTCTAGTTTTCAGAAATGCATGGGTTTGGTAGGTTTCCCTAGGTGCCGGCAGAGCTAGGGTTCAAAAACTACAGCTCGTCACTTTGCCAAAAATGGGTCATTTTTCACTGCAAAATTGAGGTGTGACCACGTTGCGTTTTGCGCCGTTTCCTGTCGCGGGCACTATGCCGACCCGCACAAGTGAGGTACCATTTTTCTCGTAGGACTTTGGGGAACGCGGGGTGGGTGGAAATTTGTGGATCCACGCAGATTTCAGTACTTTCCATCACAGAAATGTGAAGAAAATCTGTTTTTTTTGTCAATTTTTTACGTTTGCAAGGGATTCTGGGTAACAGACCATGGTGGGAGGGACTCAAGTCACCCCATCCTGGATTCCCCTGGGTGTCTAGTTTTAAAAAATGTATAGGTTTGCTAGGTTTCCCTAGGTGCCGGAAGGGCTACGGTTCAAAAACTACAGCTAGTCACTTTGCCAAAAAAGGGTCATTTTTCACAGCAAAATTGAGGTGTGACCACGTTGCGTTTTGCGCCGTTTCCTGTTGCGGGAACTTTGCCTACCCGCACAAGTGAGGTACCATTTTTCTCGTAGGACTTTGGGGACTTTGGGGAACGCGGGGTGGGTGGAAATTTGTGGATCCACGCAGATTCAAGAACTTTCCATCACAGAAATATGGGGAAAATGTGTTTTTTTTGTCAATTTTTTTTGTTTGCAAGGGATTCTGGGTAGCAGACCATGGTGGGAGGCAGTCAAGTCACCCCATCCTGGATTCCCCCGGGGTGTCTAGTTTTAAAAAATGTATAGGTTTGCTAGGTTTCCCTAGGTGCCGGCAAGGCTAGGGTTAAAAAACTACAGCTCGTCAGTTTGCCAAAAAAGGGTCATTTTTCACTGCAAAATTGAGGTGTGACCACGTTGCGTTTTGCCCCGTTTCCTGTCACGGGCACTATGCCGACCCGCACAAGTGAGGTACCATTTTTCTCGTAGGACTTTGGGGAACACGGGGTGGGTGGAAATTTGTGGATCCACGCAGATTCCAGATTTTTCCTTCACAGAAATGTGGAGAAAATGTGTTTTTTTTGTCAATTTTTTACGTTTGCAAGGGATTCTGGGTAACAGACCATGGTGGGAGGCAGTCAAGTCACCCCATCCTGGATTCCCCTGGGTGTCTAGTTTTCAAAAATGTATAGGTTTGCTAGGTTTCCCTAGGTGCCAGCAGGGCTAGGGTTCAAAAACTACAGCTAGTCACTTTGCCAAAAAAGGGTCATTTTTCACTGCAAAATTGAGGTGTGACCACGTTGCGTTTTGCGCCGTTTCCTGTCGCAGCCACTATGCCGACCCACACAAGTGAAGTACCATTTCTCTCGTAAGACTTTGGGGAACGCGGGGTGGGTGGAAATTTGTGGATCCACGCAGATTCCAGAACTTTCCATCTCAGAAATGTGGTGAAAATGTGTTTTTTTTGTCAATTTTTTACGTTTGCAAGGGATTCTGGGTAACAGACCATGGTGGGAGGCAGTCAAGTCACCCCATCCTGGATTCCCCTGGGTGTCTAGTTTTAAAAAATGTATAGGTTTGCTAGGTTTCCCTAGGTGCCGGCAGGGCTAGGATTCAAAAACTACAGCTCGTCACTTTGCCAAAAAAGGGTCATTTTTCACTGCAAAATTGAGGTGTGACCACGTTGCGTTTTGTGCCGTTTCCTGTCGCGGGCACTAGGCCGACCCACACAAGTGAGGTACCATTTTTCTCGTAGGACTTTGGGGAACGCGGGGTGGGTGGAATTTTGTGGATCCACGCAGATTCCAGCACTTTCCATCACAGAAATGTGGGGAAAATGTGTTTTTTTTTGTCAATTTTTTACGTTTGCAAGGGATTCAGGGTAACAGACCATGGTGGGAGGCAGTCAAGTCACCCCCATCCTGGATTACCCTGGGTGTCTAGTTTTTAAAAATGTATAGGTTTGCTAGGTTTCCCTAGGTGCCGGCAGGGCTAGGGTTCAAAAACTACAGCTCGTCACTGTGCCAAAAAAGGGTCATTTTTCACTGCAAAATTCAGGTGTGACCACGTTGCGTTTTGCGCCGTTTCCTGTCGCGGGCACTAGGCCGATCCGCACAAGTGAGGTACCATTTTTCTCATAGGACTCTGGGGAACGTGGGGTGGGTGGAAATTTGTGGATCCACGCAGATTCCAGAACTTTCCAACACAGAAATGTGGGGAAAATGTGTTTTTTTTGTCAATTTTTTATGTTTGCAAGGGATTCTGGGTAACAGACCATGGTGGGAGGCAGTCAAGTCACCCCATCCTGGATTCCCCTGGGTGTCTAGTTTTCAAAAATGTATAGGTTTGCTAGGTTTCCCTAGGTGCCGGCAGGGCTAGGGTTCAAAAACTACAGCTCGTCACTTTGCCAAAAAAGGGTCATTTTTCACTGCAAAATTGAGGTGTGACCACGTTGCGTTTTGTGCCGTTTCCTGTCGCGGGCACTAGGCCGACCCGCACAAGTGAGGTACCATTTTTCTCGTAGGACTTTGGGGAACGCGGGGTGGGTGGAATTTTGTGGATCCACGCAGATTCCAGCACTTTCCATCACAGAAATGTGGGGAAAATGTGTTTTTTTTTGTCAATTTTTTACGTTTGCAAGGGATTCTGGGTAACAGACCATGGTGGGAGGCAGTCAAGTCACCCCATCCTGGATTCCCCTGGGTGTCTAGTTTTCAAAAATGTATAGGTTTGCTAGGTTTCCCTAGGTGCCGGCAGGGCTAGGATTCAAAAACTACAGCTCGTCACTTTGCCAAAAAAGGGTCATTTTTCACTGCAAAATTGAGGTGTGACCACGTTGCGTTTTGTGCCGTTTCCTGTCGCGGGCACTAGGCCGACCCACACAAGTGAGGTACCATTTTTCTCGTAGGACTTTGGGGAACGCGGGGTGGGTGGAATTTTGTGGATCCACGCAGATTCCAGCACTTTCCATCACAGAAATGTGGGGAAAATGTGTTTTTTTTGGTCAATTTTTTACGTTTGCAAGGGATTCTGGGTAACAGACCATGGTGGGAGGCAGTCAAGTCACCCCATCCTGGATTACCCTGGGTGTCTAGTTTTTAAAAATGTATAGGTTTGCTAGGTTTCCCTAGGTGCCGGCAGGGCTAGGGTTCATAAACTACAGCTCGTCACTGTGCCAAAAAAGGGTCATTTTTCACTGCAAAATTGAGGTGTGACCACGTTGCGTTTTGCGCCGTTTCCTGTCGCGGGCACTAGGCCGACCCGCACAAGTGAGGTACCATTTTTCTCATAGGACTCTGGGGAACGTGGGGTGGGTAGAAATTTGTGGATCCACGCAGATTCCAGACCTTTCCAACACAGAAATATGGGGAAAATGTGTTTTTTTTTGTCAATTTTTGATGTTTGCAAGGGATTCTGGGTAACAGACCTTGGTGGGAGGCAGTCAAGTCACCCCATCCTGGATTCCCCTGGGTGTCTAGTTTTTGAAAATGTATAGGTTTGCTAGGTTTCCCTAGGTGCCGGCAGGGCTAGGGTTCAAAAACTACAGCTCGTCACTTTGCCAAAAAAGGGTCATTTTTCACTGCAAAATTGAGGTGTGACCACGTTGCGTTTTGTGCCGTTTCCTGTCGCGGGCACTAGGCCGACCCGCACAAGTGAGGTACCATTTTTCTCGTAGGACTTTGGGGAACGCGGGGTGGGTGGAATTTTGTGGATCCACGCAGATTCCAGCACTTTCCATCACAGAAATGTGGGGAAAATGTGTTTTTTTTTGTCAATTTTTTACGTTTGCAAGGGATTCTGGGTAACAGACCATGGTGGGAGGCAGTCAAGTCACCCCATCCTGGATTCCCCTGGGTGTCTAGTTTTCAAAAATGTATAGGTTTGCTAGGTTTCCCTAGGTGCCGGCAGGGCTAGGATTCAAAAACTACAGCTCGTCACTTTGCCAAAAAAGGGTCATTTTTCACTGCAAAATTGAGGTGTGACCACGTTGCGTTTTGTGCCGTTTCCTGTCGCGGGCACTAGGCCGACCCACACAAGTGAGGTACCATTTTTCTCGTAGGACTTTGGGGAACGCGGGGTGGGTGGAATTTTGTGGATCCACGCAGATTCCAGCACTTTCCATCACAGAAATGTGGGGAAAATGTGTTTTTTTTGGTCAATTTTTTACGTTTGCAAGGGATTCTGGGTAACAGACCATGGTGGGAGGCAGTCAAGTCACCCCATCCTGGATTACCCTGGGTGTCTAGTTTTTAAAAATGTATAGGTTTGCTAGGTTTCCCTAGGTGCCGGCAGGGCTAGGGTTCATAAACTACAGCTCGTCACTGTGCCAAAAAAGGGTCATTTTTCACTGCAAAATTGAGGTGTGACCACGTTGCGTTTTGCGCCGTTTCCTGTCGCGGGCACTAGGCCGACCCACACAAGTGAGGTACCATTTTTCTCGTAGGTCTTTGGGGAACGCGGGGTGGGTGGAATTTTGTGGATCCACGCAGATTCCAGCACTTTCCATCACAGAAATGTGGGGAAAATGTGTTTTTTTTGGTCAATTTTTTACGTTTGCAAGGGATTCTGGGTAACAGACCATGGTGGGAGGCAGTCAAGTCACCCCATCCTGGATTACCCTGGGTGTCTAGTTTTTAAAAATGTATAGGTTTGCTAGGTTTCCCTAGGTGCCGGCAGGGCTAGGGTTCATAAACTACAGCTCGTCACTGTGCCAAAAAAGGGTCATTTTTCACTGCAAAATTGAGGTGTGACCATGTTGCGTTTTGCGCCGTTTCCTGTCGCGGGCACTAGGCCGACCCGCACAAGTGAGGTACCATTTTTCTCATAGGACTCTGGGGAACGTGGGGTGGGTAGAAATTTGTGGATCCACGCAGATTCCAGACCTTTCCAACACAGAAATATGGGGAAAATGTGTTTTTTTTTGTCAATTTTTGATGTTTGCAAGGGATTCTGGGTAACAGACCATGGTGGGAGGTAGTCAAGTCACCCCATCCTGGATTCCCCTGGGTGTCTAGTTTTTGAAAATGTATAGGTTTGCTAGGTTTCCCTAGGTGCCGGCAGGGCTAGGGTTCAAAAACTACAGCTCGTCACTTTGCCAAAAAAGGGTCATTTTTCACTGCAAAATTGAGGTGTGACCACGTTGCGTTTTGTGCCGTTTCCTGTCGCGGGCACTAGGCCGACCCGCACAAGTGAGGTACCATTTTTCTCGTAGGACTTTGGGGAACGCGGGGTGGGTGGAATTTTGTGGATCCACGCAGATTCCAGCACTTTCCATCACAGAAATGTGGGGAAAATGTGTTTTTTTTTGTCAATTTTTTACGTTTGCAAGGGATTCTGGGTAACAGACCATGGTGGGAGGCAGTCAAGTCACCCCATCCTGGATTCCCCTGGGTGTCTAGTTTTCAAAAATGTATAGGTTTGCTAGGTTTCCCTAGGTGCCGGCAGGGCTAGGATTCAAAAACTACAGCTCGTCACTTTGCCAAAAAAGGGTCATTTTTCACTGCAAAATTGAGGTGTGACCACGTTGCGTTTTGTGCCGTTTCCTGTCGCGGGCACTAGGCCGACCCACACAAGTGAGGTACCATTTTTCTCGTAGGACTTTGGGGAACGCGGGGTGGGTGGAATTTTGTGGATCCACGCAGATTCCAGCACTTTCCATCACAGAAATGTGGGGAAAATGTGTTTTTTTTTGTCAATTTTTTACGTTTGCAAGGGATTCTGGGTAACAGACCATGGTGGGAGGCAGTCAAGTCACCCCATCCTGGATTACCCTGGGTGTCTAGTTTTTAAAAAGGTATAGGTTTGCTAGGTTTCCCTAGGTGCCGGCAGGGCTAGGGTTCATAAACTACAGCTCGTCACTGTGCCAAAAAAGGGTCATTTTTCACTGCAAAATTGAGGTGTGACCACGTTGCGTTTTGCGCCGTTTCCTGTCGCGGGCACTAGGCCGACCCACACAAGTGAGGTACCATTTTTCTCATAGGACTCTGGGGAACGTGGGGTGGGTAGAAATTTGTGGATCCACGCAGATTCCAGACCTTTCCAACACAGAAATATGGGGAAAATGTGTTTTTTTTGTCAATTTTTGATGTTTGCAAGGGATTCTGGGTAACAGACCATGGTGGGAGGCAGTCAAGTCACCCCATCCTGGATTCCCCTGGGTGTCTAGTTTTTGAAAATGTATAGGTTTGCTAGGTTTCCCTAGGTGCCGGCAGGGCTAGGGTTCAAAAACTACAGCTCGTCACTTTGCCAAAAAAGGGTCATTTTTCACTGCAAAATTGAGGTGTGACCACGTTGCGTTTTGTGCCATTTCCTGTCGCGGGCACTAGGCCGACCCGCACAAGTGAGGTACCATTTTTCTCGTAGGACTTTGGGGAACGCGGGGTGGGTGGAATTTTGTGGATCCACGCAGATTCCAGCACTTTCCATCACAGAAATGTGGGGAAAATGTGTTTTTTTTTGTCAATTTTTTACATTTGCAAGGGATTCTGGGTAACAGACCATGGTGGGAGGCAGTCAAGTCACCCCATCCTGGATTACCCTGGGTGTCTAGTTTTTAAAAATGTATAGGTTTGCTAGGTTTCCCTAGGTGCCGGCAGGGCTAGGGTTCAAAAACTACAGCTCGTCACTGTGCCAAAAAAGGGTCATTTTTCACTGCAAAATTCAGGTGTGACCACGTTGCGTTTTGCGCCGTTTCCTGTCGCGGGCACTAGGCCGACCCGCACAAGTGAGGTACCATTTTTCTCATAGGACTCTGGGGAACGTGGGGTGGGTGGAAATTTGTGGATCCACGCAGATTCCAGAACTTTCCAACACAGAAATGTGGGGAAAATGTGTTTTTTTTGTCAATTTTTTATGTTTGCAAGGGATTCTGGGTAACAGACCATGGTGGGAGGCAGTCAAGTCACCCCATCCTGGATTCCCCTGGGTGTCTAGTTTTCAAAAATGTATAGGTTTGCTAGGTTTCCCTAGGTGCCGGCAGGGCTAGGGTTCAAAAACTACAGCTCGTCACTTTGCCAAAAAAGGGTCATTTTTCACTGCAAAATTGAGGTGTGACCACGTTGCGTTTTGTGCCGTTTCCTGTCGCGGGCACTAGGCCGACCCGCACAAGTGAGGTACCATTTTTCTCGTAGGACTTTGGGGAACGCGGGGTGGGTGGAATTTTGTGGATCCACGCAGATTCCAGCACTTTCCATCACAGAAATGTGGGGAAAATGTGTTTTTTTTTGTCAATTTTTTACGTTTGCAAGGGATTCTGGGTAACAGACCATGGTGGGAGGCAGTCAAGTCACCCCATCCTGGATTCCCCTGGGTGTCTAGTTTTCAAAAATGTATAGGTTTGCTAGGTTTCCCTAGGTGCCGGCAGGGCTAGGATTCAAAAACTACAGCTCGTCACTTTGCCAAAAAAGGGTCATTTTTCACTGCAAAATTGAGGTGTGACCACGTTGCGTTTTGTGACGTTTCCTGTCGCGGGCACTAGGCCGACCCACACAAGTGAGGTACCATTTTTCTCGTAGGACTTTGGGGAACGCGGGGTGGGTGGAATTTTGTGGATCCACGCAGATTCCAGCACTTTCCATCACAGAAATGTGGGGAAAATGTGTTTTTTTTGGTCAATTTTTTACGTTTGCAAGGGATTCTGGGTAACAGACCATGGTGGGAGGCAGTCAAGTCACCCCATCCTGGATTACCCTGGGTGTCTAGTTTTTAAAAATGTATAGGTTTGCTAGGTTTCCCTAGGTGCCGGCAGGGCTAGGGTTCAAAAACTACAGCTCGTCACTGTGCCAAAAAAGGGTCATTTTTCACTGCAAAATTGAGGTGTGACCACGTTGCGTTTTGTGCCGTTTCCTGTCGCGGGCACTAGGCCGACCCACACAAGTGAGGTACCATTTTTCTCATAGGACTCTGGGGAACGTGGGGTGGGTGGAAATTTGTGGATCCACGCAGATTCCAGCACTTTCCATCACAGAAATGTGGGGAAAATGTGTTTTTTTTGGTCAATTTTTTACGTTTGCAAGTGATTCTGGGTAACAGACCATGGTGGGAGGCAGTCAAGTCACCCCATCCTGGATTACCCTGGGTGTCTAGTTTTTAAAAATGTATAGGTTTGCTAGGTTTCCCTAGGTGCCGGCAGGGCTAGGGTTCATAAACTACAGCTCGTCACTGTGCCAAAAAAGGGTCATTTTTCACTGCAAAATTGAGGTGTGACCACGTTGCGTTTTGCGCCGTTTCCTGTCGCGGGCACTAGGCCGACCCGCACAAGTGAGGTACCATTTTTCTCGTAGGACTTTGGGGAACGTGGGGTGGGTGGAATTTTGTGGATCCACGCAGATTCCAGCACTTTCCATCACAGAAATGTGGGGAAAATGTGTTTTTTTTTGTCAATTTTTTACGTTTGCAAGGGATTCTGGGTAACAGACCATGGTGGGAGGCAGTCAAGTCACCCCATCCTGGATTCCCCTGGGTGTCTAGTTTTCAAAAATGTATAGGTTTGCTAGGTTTCCCTAGGTGCCGGCAGGGCTAGGATTCAAAAACTACAGCTCGTCACTTTGCCAAAAAAGGGTCATTTTTCACTGCAAAATTGAGGTGTGACCACGTTGCGTTTTGTGCCGTTTCCTGTCGCGGGCACTAGGCCGACCCACACAAGTGAGGTACCATTTTTCTCGTAGGACTTTGGGGAACGCGGGGTGGGTGGAATTTTGTGGATCCACGCAGATTCCAGCACTTTCCATCACAGAAATGTGGGGAAAATGTGTTTTTTTTGGTCAATTTTTTACGTTTGCAAGGGATTCTGTGTAACAGACCATGGTGGGAGGCAATCAAGTCACCCCATCCTGGATTACCCTGGGTGTCTAGTTTTTAAAAATGTATAGGTTTGCTAGGTTTCCCTAGGTGCCGGCAGGGCTAGGGTTCAAAAACTACAGCTCGTCACTGTGCCAAAAAAGGGTCATTTTTCACTGCAAAATTGAGGTGTGACCACGTTGCGTTTTGTGCCGTTTCCTGTCGCGGGCACTAGGCCGACCCACACAAGTGAGGTACCATTTTTCTCATAGGACTCTGGGGAACGTGGGGTGGGTGGAAATTTGTGGATCCACGCAGATTCCAGCACTTTCCATCACAGAAATGTGGGGAAAATGTGTTTTTTTTGGTCAATTTTTTACGTTTGCAAGGGATTCTGGGTAACAGACCATGGTGGGAGGCAGTCAAGTCACCCCATCCTGGATTACCCTGGGTGTCTAGTTTTTAAAAATGTATAGGTTTGCTAGGTTTCCCTAGGTGCCGGCAGGGCTAGGGTTCATAAACTACAGCTCGTCACTGTGCCAAAAAAGGGTCATTTTTCACTGCAAAATTGAGGTGTGACCACGTTGCGTTTTGCGCCGTTTCCTGTCGCGGGCACTAGGCCGACCCGCACAAGTGAGGTACCATTTTTCTCGTAGGACTTTGGGGAACGTGGGGTGGGTGGAATTTTGTGGATCCACGCAGATTCCAGCACTTTCCATCACAGAAATGTGGGGAAAATGTGTTTTTTTTTGTCAATTTTTTACGTTTGCAAGGGATTCTGGGTAACAGACCATGGTGGGAGGCAGTCAAGTCACCCCATCCTGGATTCCCCTGGGTGTCTAGTTTTCAAAAATGTATAGGTTTGCTAGGTTTCCCTAGGTGCCGGCAGGGCTAGGATTCAAAAACTACAGCTCGTCACTTTGCCAAAAAAGGGTCATTTTTCACTGCAAAATTGAGGTGTGACCACGTTGCGTTTTGTGCCGTTTCCTGTCGCGGGCACTAGGCCGACCCACACAAGTGAGGTACCATTTTTCTCGTAGGACTTTGGGGAACGCGGGGTGGGTGGAATTTTGTAGATCCACGCAGATTCCAGCACTTTCCATCACAGAAATGTGGGGAAAATGTGTTTTTTTTGGTCAATTTTTTACGTTTGCAAGGGATTCTGGGTAACAGACCATGGTGGGAGGCAGTCAAGTCACCCCATACTGGATTACCCTGGGTGTCTAGTTTTTAAAAATGTATAGGTTTGCTAGGTTTCCCTAGGTGCCGGCAGGGCTAGGGTTCATAAACTACAGCTCGTCACTGTGCCAAAAAAGGGTCATTTTTCACTGCAAAATTGAGGTGTGACCACGTTGCGTTTTGCGCCGTTTCCTGTCACGGGCACTAGGCCGACCCGCACAAGTGAGGTACCATTTTTCTCATAGGACTCTGGGGAACGTGGGGTGGGTAGAAATTTGTGGATCCACGCAGATTCCAGACCTTTCCAACACAGAAATATGGGGAAAATGTGTTTTTTTTGTCAATTTTTGATGTTTGCAAGGGATTCTGGGTAACAGACCATGGTGGGAGGCAGTCAAGTCACCCCATCCTGGATTCCCCTGGGTGTCTAGTTTTTGAAAATGTATAGGTTTGCTAGGTTTCCCTAGGTGCCGGCAGGGCTAGGGTTCAAAAACTACAGCTCGTCACTTTGCCAAAAAAGGGTCATTTTTCACTGCAAAATTGAGGTGTGACCACGTTGCGTTTTGTGCCGTTTCCTGTCGCGGGCACTAGGCCGACCCGCACAAGTGAGGTACCATTTTTCTCGTAGGACTTTGGGGAACGCGGGGTGGGTGGAATTTTGTGGATCCACGCAGATTCCAGCACTTTCCATCACAGAAATGTGGGGAAAATGTGTTTTTTTTTGTCAATTTTTTACATTTGCAAGGGATTCTGGGTAACAGACCATGGTGGGAGGCAGTCAAGTCACCCCATCCTGGATTACCCTGGGTGTCTAGTTTTTAAAAATGTATAGGTTTGCTAGGTTTCCCTAGGTGCCGGCAGGGCTAGGGTTCAAAAACTACAGCTCGTCACTGTGCCAAAAAAGGGTCATTTTTCACTGCAAAATTGAGGTGTGACCACGTTGCGTTTTGCGCCGTTTCCTGTCGCGGGCACTAGGCCGACCCGCACAAGTGAGGTACCATTTTTCTCATAGGACTCTGGGGAACGTGGGGTGGGTGGAAATTTGTGGATCCACGCAGATTCCAGAACTTTCCAACACAGAAATGTGGGGAAAATGTGTTTTTTTTGTCAATTTTTTATGTTTGCAAGGGATTCTGGGTAACAGACAATGGTAGGAGGCAGTCAGGTCACCCCATCCTGGATTCCCCTGGGTGTCTAGATTTCAAAAATGTATAGGTTTGCTAGGTTTCCCTAGGTGCCGGCAGGGCTAGGGTTAAAAAACTACAGCTAGTCACTTTGCCAAAAAGGGGTCATTTTTCACTGCAAACTTGAGGTGTGACCACGTTGCGTTTTGCGCCATTTCCTGTCGCTGGCACTATGCCGACCCGCACAAGTGAGGTACCATTTTTCTTGTAGGACTTTGGGGAACGCGGGGTGGGTGGAAATTTGTGGAGCCACGCAGATTCCAGAACTTTCCATCACAGAACTGTGGAGAAAATTTGTTTTTTTTGTCAATTTTTTACGTTTGCAAGGGATTCTGGCTAACAGACCATGGTGGGAGGCACTCAAGTCACCCCATCCTGGATTCCCCTGGGTGTCTAGTTTTCAAAAATTTATAGGTTTGCTAGGTTTCCCTAGGTGCCGGCAGGGCTAGGGTTCAAAAACTACAGCTAGACTCTTTGCAAAAAAAGTGTAAATTTTCAGTGTGAAAATGTGATGTGTTCACCTTAGGTTTTGAGCCACTTCCTGTCGTGGGCACTATGCCTAACCACACAAGTGAGGTACCATTTTTATCGGGAGACTTAGGGTAGTTCAGATTTGTAAAGCAACTGTTATTACCTATTGATTTTTGATGCATTTCTCCCTTCCAAATGAAAGACATTGTTTAAAAAAAAGTCATTTTGAAAAATGACCAATAATTGTCATGCAAGTATGAGTATTCCCAATTTCGAAAATGTCCAAATATGCACTGTTTCTAAACTCTGTAATTTGTTCCCATTTCCGAAATTCATAGGTGTCTTTCATACCGATTTTTCCATGTATACATTTTCCCACAAAAATTGCTATATACCCGGAACAAAAAAAAAAACCATTACAAAATGCTGCTCAGTTTTTTACTCTTGGTTCGTTGGGCTCTTGGTGAACCTACAAGTCCTATATATCCCCACAACCAGGAAGGTCCACCGGATGTAACGGTACATTGCTTTCAAAGAGATGTCATAATTCGAAGAAGTTACAGGTGAAAACGTTGACTCAAAAGGCTGCTTTTTTCAACAAATTTTTAATTTTTCCTATATTTACCTGTTAGTTTCTATAAAGAAACCTTGATGGATCTACACAAATGACCCCTTGCTGAATTCAGAATTTTGTCTACTTTTCAAAAATGTATAGCTTTCCAGGATCCATTATTGCTTTTCTACCCATTTTTACCATTATCTGGAAGGAGGTTCAAAGCACAAAAAATAGCAAAAATAGGGTATGTCCCAGAAAAATGTCAAAACTGTGTAAAAAATGTTGGATTTCTGACAAAAATCTGTCATTCCCTAAAAGCTGGAGAAATTGTGATTTCAGCCCCACAAACTCTTTTTTGATTTCATTTGTAGAGAAAAACCCAGACGCTTTCATTTGCAGCCACTTTTCCCCATTTTTCACAAAAAAACCAAAATTTTGCTGTATTTTGACTAATTTCTGGGAACCCTCTAGGAGAATCCACAAACCCTGGGTACCTTTAGAATCCCCATGATGTTGGAAGAAAAGGACGCAAATTTGGCGTGGATACCTAATGTGGTCAAAAAGTTACAGGGGCCTAAGCACGCACTACCCCAAATATCCCAAAAAAGGCTTAGCACAGGAGGGGAAAAGGCCTAGCAGCGAAGGGGTTAAAGCAAAGCAAATACATTCAGAGTGTGGACAAAACAGAAGACTGCTCACACTACTCACAACATGAATAAATAAAACTACCGTTATGTCCAATTCAGGGGAGTAAATATTGGTACTCATTGGGGAAAATGGTTTGTGAGCAGAGACCATTTTTCTGACAAAGCAATGACAGTGTGAGACATATTGTACCAAATTCCCTTTTGAGAGGAAACGTTATGAAAAGAATACAACATTTACAACGTTATAAAACTGCTGGTCCTGACAAAGAGCTCAGTTAGTCACAAAGTCTGTAGTCTCAGTTGTTTGAAGGCGAAAGTTAGCTTTTATGTGTCAGTGCTACTACCTCACGCGGTTACCACTGGCACATAAAAGCACAACACACACTCGCACGCACATAGACACCCCAGATGTTGATGGGCTGAACAGTCATTGAAGCCTGCACCAATCAGACTGCAGAATAATTATTGTGTCATCTCAGGTTGCTGCTGGGATTGCAAATCATCTTTATAGGCCCACCTACAACTCAAGAATCAATTTCCTGTTTTGTCATTGCCATCCTGCAATGTTCACAAAGGCTTCGCCTCAGCAAGATACTCATGGTTACTTCTTTCTTGAAAATGGAGGTGTTACTATCTGTGAATTATTTAAGCTAAATAGGTCATGGAGAGGAGACAGACTTTAGCAAAGACATTGTTCAGCTGTTTTATTGGCTGCCAGCCTCACTACAAACAACGTCACTGTCCTAAGGGTGCCTGGTGAAGAATCTTCCACATCACTGCCACACCTCTACTGTCTCTTGCGGCTGCCGCTGCCAATTAAAGCACTTCTAGAGGCCGCAGTTTTTACATTTCTAAACATCCTTTTGCTCATCTATCTAAAAGTTACTTGTGGGCTGCACAAAAAAAGTCACTGAGACAAATGCTCTGCCTATGTTGATGAAGCTCTACCTTGAACAGCATTTCCTAGTCTCCAGATTGCAGTCCCCTCCTGACTCAGTTCATGCAGGATTTATTAACAACCAGACCTATACCTGCAAATGGAAAACGAAGGCTGCAATAGCATTGTCCCATTTGTGCTTGACGTTTGAAGGGGATTGTCAGCCTCAATTTTCAGTTTCTGCTACTGCAGTAACAAAAGAACAAATCTTAGTGGTGGGGTTTAAAAGTTACAGACCTTGCCCTTAACCACTTGCAAAACACATGGTAACGTTCATTCCATACACACTGGTATTGACACTGGTAAAGAGCAGTGGTAGCTGACAGGGAGTCAAGTAGCACAGTCTAAGCTAAGCCATAGAAATGAAACACAGCATCAGGGTCACTGGAATTATGTGGCAATGAACGACCACATTAGTTGGAGGAAAAAAAGGAAATTCTGAAATATATGGACATATTTGAGGCTACTAATTTGAGCACTTTGTGTGTTTTCTACATAGAAGTATTATTTGGCAGGATTTACTATATACTTCAGTAGAGGAAAGGCAAAGTATGTGCAAGGAAAAGCTGAATATGTGCCAAGAAGAATCTAATTATGTGACATATTTTAGATCAAATACAAATTAAGTGGCACAATTTGTGCCATTGGTAATTCACCAGTATGAAAATTTAAGACATAAAAGAGGGCCCAGTGCTAAACAAAAATGCACAGGGTTGTAAAGAAAGAAGTCGTCCATTTAACATATAATTAAAATGTTATTCACTCATAATGTTTTGTCTTGCACGGCAGCACAACAACCTATTTAGATTTTGGGACAAATACTTTTTTGGTCAACTTATGATGGACACTTTGTGAAACAGTAGTAACCAGGGGCGACTCCGCCACTAGGGCAGAGGAGCGTTGCCTCACTGCTTTCTTGCAGAGAAAGAAACATAAAATGGTAATAACTGAAAGTTATTACCATTTTGTGTTTCCTTTGTGAATTGCAGGTGGGTGGGGCTGCTTTGCTCTTTGAGCAGCGGAGGAGTAGTTCGCTCACTCTGTCTTTATGGTTGGCCCTCTGGGCCTCCCAAACCAGTCATGCGCACTCTGCCCTTTCTCCATGCAGGCTGCATTGCAGCCTACATGGAGAACTTCGCCACCCCATTAGCACCTGGCTGGGCAGCATCCCGACCAATCACAACGCTGATTCCAGCATTGTGATTGGCTTAGGGGAGGGTCCAAAGGTAGCTTGGCTGCCTGCTTCCTGTTCCTGTTGGAAGCAGGAGAGCAGGAACAGGAGCCGAGAAGACGCGGGACCCGGCGGAAAGGAAGGTAAGTTTAATGTATCTTTAAAAAAATTTACCCATGACCCCCCATCCTGCGACACCCCTGCAAACCCCCCCCACCCCGTGACCCATGGCGCCTACCCACCACCTGCGAGCAATGCTGGCTGCGACTGGTAGTACAAGCATTGGCATAGCCAATTGGTCTCGCCTTTGGGACCTTATAAGTCTTTAGCTATGCAACAGTTGATGTTGTTGCACCAAGGATATTGTGCTGCATAACTAAATACTTATAAGGTCTGAAAGGCGAGACCTATTGGCTATGCCAATGCTTGTTTCCATTGCGGCAGGTGCTGCAGCCAGCAGCACCCGCCACAATGGAAAACTTGTACAATGCGACCACAATGCCATGAGTATGCAAAGTAGCAGGACTCTCACACTCCATAAAATACATAATGTAAATTGAAAACTCACAGCTACAAAAACAGGGATGGCTAATGCATGTAAATGGCAGGGTGATTGATCAAGATGACTAGTGTGAACTATGAGTAACCCAGACTGAAGTAGGTGAATGCCCTGTGGTCAGCTGGCAACTACCAGGGCCAATTCTGTATGTGTTAGGCAGCATTAAAAATGACATCTCGTGTTATAAACAACAGGAAAAGTCAGGCAAGAGCAATAAAGAGGCAGTGGAAGTACATTTGGAGTGTACAAATAACAACGTCAAAACGAATGGAGGGTATTTCATCAATCAGAATTCCCACGTGCACTTGGGTGAAGGGGAACGGAACAAGGCAGATGTATTCATGTGTGCGATTTAAGCCAAGGGTGGAGTTCAGGACTATTTTACAAGCTAGAATTTTGTTTGTTAGTTCACATTTACACTTTGGGAGATTAAATGGTTTGAAAGGATGGGAAACTGCCTGTTGTACTGATACAATGGGGGCCAAACAATGATAATTCTGTCTCATATTAGGTCACCGATGTTCGAGGGGAATCTGTTTAAGGTTGGGCAGTAAAATAATCCCAGGGCAGAGGAAATTCATCATTTAGAAAGAGATTCTCGTATCCCTTTCCATGAAAGAAGCAGCTTTACATTTGAGATGGAATTATTCATAAATCTAGGATCTCTCCTCCGAATGTTGTTAGGTTACCATGGCCACACCCTACCAGTACACAGTCAGTTGTTTGGTTGCAGTCTTGTATGTAAAGCCTGGTGACGTACTTTAAATCATTGGGCCATATGCAAACATGGCCTACCTTATCTTAAACTAAGACAAACATCAATTTGACAGGGCATCCTGGGCTGACTTATTTGTGATTTTGGGACATGAGTTATTATTATGTTCCTCCCATCGTGTATCAGTCCACAGCTGGTCTTGTCCATGATTGTGTCATGAAAGGCCAGGCTGAGTAGTATTGCAACACCTGTCATCATAATGGAACATTGAATTTAGAAAGAATGTGTTGCTTCTGGTGCAAGTCCCATCTGGTTCTGGCTAGATGGGTATTGCACTCCCAGATCTGTCTATGTGGCTTTGCCATATACGCCTGGCAGCTGGCACTATGTAATTTAAAGGATTTACAGCCAAAACAGATGAAAGTCATGGAGGGTACTACACAGTGGTTTTGATACACGTTTTAGATATTGTATGTTATAGTGTACGAAGTAATTATAGTATGTGGAGCTTTAATTTTTGTTTTTGGTTTTAGTACAGTTCTGTTGCCTTTTTGTTTTGTCTTCTTCTACCTCACAAGCCCAACGTTTAATAAAATTTACTAAACATTGATTAAAATAAAATTGTGAGGTAGGGTGTTCTTATTTTATTTTGTTTAAAAATTAATATGTATACAAAAAATTAATATATTTCAATCAGTTATTTATTTGGTAAACATATATTTGGATTTTAATGTATTTTACATATATATGTTACAATAAAATATATATTTTTAAAATATTCTAAAATTGAATAATTTTCCTTATTCTTTTACATTGGGAGGTCCCCACCATGGTGGCAGAGCAGGTTCAAGATATGCCTCACAGCCAGTTTCTCCCTGGGCAGAACCTTTTTATACCAAACCCCACAACACCACACTAATTTCTTCATCACTTCATCACGCCCCTCATCATCAATGCTGCACATGCATCTTCCTCCGAGACCTTAACTTTCACCTTGAAGATCGCACCGACCCAATCTCTATGGCCCTAGAAAATCTTGGAACCTTGGCCTCACCCAGAATGTTACCGAATCCACACACACCGCCCGACACCTATTGGATCTATTTTGTTCTCAATCAGCAACATTGCAGTCGACAAGCCAGCAGCCATGACCTGGAATGACCATGCCTGTGCCAGTTTCAGCATACACATCTTGCACCACGAACTGCCCGCCGCAACTGGAAAAGCATCACAGAAGAGGAGTACTGCTTCTTCCCTCTCCGTGCACCAGCCTGAGACCACCACCAAGTATCCGAAAGCCATCAACAGCCTCAACAGCTGGGTCACCGGAAGCACTGATACTCTGGCTCCCCTTAAGTGTGACCCAACAGCAACAGGCTAATCACAGGCAAGTTGGTACATAGAGAAACATATACTTGCAAAACGTCACTGCAAACAACTGAAGCTCAAATGGAGAATGAGTCAACACAGTACAGATAAAGCCATCTTCAAATCAGCCAAAAGATGTTCCATCAGCAGATACAGAAAAACAAGCGCATAGCTCTTGCAGATTGCATTGATACTGGCACTAACAGCAGCAAGGAAATCTTGGCATTATCAATGGTTTCATTGCACCTCCTGCCTCCTCCAGCAACATCACCCTCTCACAAGACCTTTGCAACAAGCTCTCTGAATTCTTTTGTAACAAAATCACCTTCATAAACAGCAGCTTTAACCTTAAAGCAACCCCATCACCATAGCAAAGCAACTTTTCCATGATGGCCAAACACTTGGCACTAATTTTCTCTTTTTTTCCTCTTCAGGTTGTGCGACCCCGATGGAGCAAGATGTGATCCCAGAATCAAGCTTCCTACACCACCAAACCACTGACTCTGACCGAGACCTGACAGAAGCCTCAAAAGGTGCCAGTACTCAGGAGAAAGAGGGAAGTGGAAGAAAGAAGGAATAACATTCTCCATTAGTCTGGGTCTTTAGTGCACAGGTAGTTCTACTGTTCTCTTTTTGGGCATTATGGAATATGTCTGTATATGTCTAACAAAATCCAAAAAATGATAAGTAGAATCTACTTGATACAAGGTCTAAAAAATATTTTTGTTCTCGTCCCTCACATGTAGCTTGCCAGAAACATCCACGCTCTATTTTTTTTTGGAGCAAACAGTATCTGTGTGTGGTGATCCCTAGAAAAACACCAAAAAATGACATTACTAAATGATTCTGGTACAATACAGGAACGTGTGGCATGCCTATTGAAACCCTCCTAGTACCTGTTTAACCACATAGGAAGAACCTGTACCAGTCTAAAAACATTCAGGGAATTGTCACCTCATTCCCTCATAATGTCCAAGTGGTAGTCAATACTGGAAATTGCATTAGAACAAAAAATGTCCCACAATAGATTTTAGAGCCACAGTCTTTGCAAAACAACAAAATAAGCGCTATTCAATTGCTCAACTAGAGTTTTTTTGTGCTTTAAGGAATGTCAGAAAAATCCAGACGAAGAGACATCCATTACCGGAAGCTCTTCTCCATTTGTGCGTGCTCCTTACCATATGTAGCAACAGTCCTCTGTTGGTAAGGTGTTTACTTTCTTTTGCAGGTCCCCAAGTTCTTTCTATGGAACGGTTAAACAGCATGTATAAATAAACAAGCCTCAAGTCTTCCAGATAGGCCTGAGCCAGGCACTACAATCAAATATCCAGGACTCAGATCGGGTTCAAAGAGAAACAAAATATCAGCAAAACAGGATTCAGCAGAAAATTTGCAGCAAAATAACTACACAGTAAGTATCTATGAATAGCAGGCAAGTTGCTGGCCTCCAGGTGTGACTTTTATCCTTGCCCCACCTGAACGGAAAGCTGCGAGGTCTACCGTCTAATGGAATGGGTGTGGCCATGCGCTACACAAGATGCGGTCAAAAACAACTAGATTGTGTCCTGCGCAATGCTCCCTTTCCTGGTCACTGTGGCATCAGCATGCCCGTGGAAGAGCTGTGGCAGTCGTGACAGAACCCTGACCACATAGTTTGCCATCACCACCATCAAAATCCCTACTACCACGAAGACCATCCACTCAGGGGCCCCATCTGGCCCTTGCCCCCAACGAGCCCTCACAAATGGACTCCTACTGATCAGCAAGCACTAACACTCATCCTCAATGCCAGATTACTGGACACCTGGAAACATGCCACATCATGCTCCTGTCAAGAAACCATTCACTGACCTATTCATGCTTTGCAACTACAGACCCATTTCCCTCCAATCATACCAAAGGTCTTAGAGAAACTAAGTGGCCTCAATGACCACCTCAGCAACCACCAGTTCCTCAACTCCACACAGTCTAGATTCAGGCCCAGCCACAGGAAAGAAACAGCACCCATCACTGCCACAGACAACATCCACATGATCCTTAATAGAGGAAACACAGCAGCCCTGCCGTATTTGACACGGTATCACACCCCCTCCTGATCAGGCGCCTGCATGACATTGGCATCCAACCACCATTACTCCACAAAATGTTCTCCTTCCTAACAGATAGAACACAAGCTGTCAGTCTGGCGCCTTACTCCTTGGAAGCCCCCAAACTCATCTGCGGAATACCTCAAGGTTAATCGCTCAACCCCACCCTCCTCAACACATACATGATTCCTCTGGCCAACGTCATCTTGCATATATATATATAATCATCCTTTCCTATGCCAAGTGATACACAATTCACACTCTCCCTCTCAAACAAGACCCCCAACACAAGAAACATGTTCACAGCATGCATTACTGAAGTTGCTGGATGAAAGTCAACTGTCTCAAGCTCAACACTGACAAAACAAAAGTAGTGTTCTTCAGCAAGAATGCCAACTGGTGGCTGGCCGAACTTGGACCCACATCCAATGCCAGCAGACATGCCAGGAACTTTGCAATAATCAACAGAAAACTGGACATGGCTGCACAAATCAACTCCATCACTGCATCCTACTCCCACACCCTGAAAATGCTGAGGAAGATCTTCAAATGGCTCCTGAACAACACTTGAAAAACTGTCACTCATGCTGTAGTCACCAGCAAGTTGGAACACCCTCTATGCTTGGATCACCAAGCAACTCAATAGAAGAATATAAACGATCCAGAACTCGGCAGCCAGACTCATCCTCAATCTCGCACATAGAACTCACATCTCACAACACCTCAGGAAACTCCACTGACTCTCGATACACAAACGTTCTTATTTCAGACTCCTCACACAGGCATTCAAGGCACTATACAGCTTAGGCCCCACCTACCTGAACAGTTGTATTTGCTTGAACCAACTATCAGTCACTCCTCTCTGCAGGACTCCTACTCGCAGACATTCTACTCATACGGAACCAGATAAGGAAAACAGGCGTTATCTTACATCGCTCATAAAGATTGGAAGCCTCCCAATCCACATCAGAGCCTCTTCCTCTATTCCTGAATCCCACAAGTAGCTGGAGACCTGGCCTTTCAATTAAGTAACTTACCATAGGCAGGGCTAGGCACACACACTTGCTCAGCACCAGAATACTCTTGAGGGTGATAGTGTGCTTTACAAAAAAACATAACACTAAGGTGGTGGAGATCTCCGCCTGTGTGTGAGAAGTTACAAATAGTAACTTTACATTTGTGAATTTGGCTCTACCTCCTGGTTTAACAGGGTGAAGAAATGGAGTAAAAGTACACTCAATAATTGTGAATGGCCAAAAGAACTACATTTTTACATGTAGATTTCTTCATGTGTAAATTAACATCTGTGAATAGGCCTCACAGTAGGGTAAAGAACATCCCCAAGTCCCTCAAGATAGAAGTTTTGAGAGATTCCATCCTCTCTTTTTCACTCTTGATTTGCAATTTGTTAAGTACAATGCCTATGATGCAGGTAGAGTGATGATTCTTACCACCTTCTCTGTGGAACTTTGCAAGGAATTTGAGGTCTTGTATTGTACAGAAGTATGCATCTTGCATCTTTATGTGACAAGGTCAGAGATGCAGGTAGAACAATATATGGGACAATGTATTGATTCAGTAGCGGCAGTGAAAATTTAACAGTTTCCAATCTCTGTCAACCTTCATTCTTCTCCTTGTCCTTCTGCTTTTCGCCAATTGTTGATTGACCTGATTGAGCAGACTCCCAATAGGTGGGGCAGTGGTAAGGCTTTGCAGAAGTATTACTGAGTCTTCATTATTTTATGTCTAGCAAGCTCTCTTGTACTTCTCGGATTACACATGTTTTTATTCCTGAGCTATAATTTACTAGGGATCTCCTGTTGCTTTGACAAATATGCTACTGAGGCAGAGAAAGCAAAGTAGGAGTCGACTGCCTTCTGTTCCTTTCACCTCCCCAATAGCTTTGCAGACTCCAAAGTACCAAATACCTCACTATATTTATGCATTAGGTGGAAGTAGAAGGCCTAAACTAGGGCTACAATGGATCTTAGCTACTGCATGTCTTGTAGATAGCTGATGGAGGTGAGTGGGCTGAGTTTAAACTGGGTTAACCAAAAGCAAGATGGGAGATTAAATGCCCAGAGGATCACACACCTCATGGCTCAGTAAAAGAAAAAGAGAAGGGGTGTACCTAATGCTTAATCTGTAGCCTAAGGGAGTGGGGTATTATGAAGGCAGTGGCAGTGACAGACAGGCAGGACTAATGACATGGACATGTGGGACTTCTGAAAGGACTGAATTTGAAAATGATAGATTGTACTTAATGCCTTGTAAAATGTTATACATATGGCTCAATAATTAGTGTCTAAAACAGATTTATGCCTAGCTGCCTGGATCTAGAAATGCAGCAAATAAGAAAGGTTACAAGGTTCTTTTAGTTAGGAAATGATAAACACAAATTCATAATTATTCAAGTTTTGATTATCTATAAACTTGAACAATAAGACACATGCAGGTGTTTCCTATAGTATCTGCTTCATCACTTGCTATCATGAATGGTTCTTCTTCATGTATAATGATATCCTTCATGGGAATTGGAGCGTGTCCATTTAAATCCTACTTTGCATGTTAAAATAACTCTATTGTTCTTCAGCCACTAGTGAGTAAAATGTTCTGAAGGGTTCAATGCAAATGTATTATTTCGAAAACTGAATTTAGAAGCACGATGTGTTGGTTTGACTCACAAATGAACACACATTTAAATAATTGAGACTAAAGTCATATGGTGACTTGATAGCCAGAAAATGCATCTGGTCTCACTGCTTTCCTATACTCCATAAACCTGTTGTCCAATATAGGAAAATTTCCTCATTGGATGGTCACCCCCCACGTTTTGCTCGAGATGCTATGGCTTAAGAACTGAAAGTGCACTGGGACCTGAAAACCAGGGGCACATGGCTTCCTACTTGAAGAGGCCCACGTCTGCACCACCTACATCCACAAGATGGCACTTGTTTTATGGGTCATCTACTTTCGATCTCTGCGATTGCTGTGGGTCAGTGATCTGCTTCTGTGCTGGCGCCAGAGGGACTCCCCTCTATCTTGGGGCCCAGAAGCACTCCATTCTGGGCTAGGACTAACCAGGCCTGCCCAAGTGGTGCAGCTCCAAAACTGACACACGTGGCCTACTGAACTCTACTGTGGTTCGCGACTCCCATCTCACATTGTTTCTCAGGATGATGAGCAGCACACCACCATCAATCCATTGACCCTCACCTTCTACCGCCTCCCTCCACAAACAGTATAAGGTAGGGACACTTGTGAGTGCAAATGAATTCTTTTGATAGTCAAAGAAGAGTGCGGCCACAGGGAGGAAGGTTTTGCCACACCCCCACATACAATTTTATATTAACATTTATATCCTTGAAAATGAGACCGACCCAGCAAAACACAATCATAATTATCCTGTGTTCTTTGACTGACTCATTCCCACTGTTCTACCTAACCATTTAAATCTCCATATGTTTCCAATTGCCCATGGGGTACCACAATCCACCATGTTGTATGGCTTAGTTACCAGGAATGCTTTGCTGAAGCATTCCTGGAATGTTTACGTTCAACTCTGGGCAATCACTTGGACAGTTACGAGTTGACACGGGGGAGCCGGACGTGTCAAACTGTGCTCCAAGTGGATGACAATGGTAAAGAATATATGATTGCAAATGCCTACAGGTCCTTATCTCCTTGCGAAGAGAAATATCCCATCATTGAATAGGAGGCTTTAGCGTGTGCTTGGGGTTTGGAACATTTTAAATCCTTCATATGGGGAAATGTTTGTACTTTGAGATGTGACCACAAACCGTTAGTCAAAATTCTAACTGCGGAAGGTTCTACCAATGTTTCGTCCGGACTTTCCAGGATTTCGATACGCATGCAAAATTTGACCTACAAAATAGTGTATACACCTGGCAAAGATAACGTGGTGGCTGATTTTCTTTAAAAAATGCCTGCAATGTTGGAGGAATGTAAGGATGATAAGTGGAACAATTTTCAGGTAGCATTAGTCTATGATGAGGGTCAGTCTGCTATTAACAAAACTGAGTGGGATTTGGAATTCCAAAAGGATAAAATTCTGGAGATGGTTATTGGCTACGTGATCAATGGTTTGCCTCGCAAAGATACTCTTGGCACGGCGGTGAGACCCTTCTGGGAGATCAGATCGGAACTTACCTTTTGTTGAGGAGGGAGAAAATGATTCCCTCGCAAAGTTTACACTCCACCATTTTGGAGTTATGTCATGAAGGGCATTCTGGTATCTCCAGGACCAAGTCTCTTCTTAAAAATTTGTTCTGGTGGCCTAGTCTCGATTTAGGGACTGAGAAATTTGTAAGGGAATGCAGTACTTGTCTCAGTGCTGATAAATCTTTGAAAACCTTTAGACCTCCCATGTGTGACAGTGTTAAGGACTAAGGAACCCTGGGACACCGTAGCGATTGATATCATGGGTCCAGTGCGTGATCAGACTGATGATTTGCAGAAATACTTAATTGTTCTGATGGATTAGTTTTCCCGCTGGCCTGTTGTTAAAATAGTGGATAAAGCTGATACCATTTCTGTTTTAGAATTTTTGGATGAAGTGTTTACCTCCGAAGGTATTCCTGCGACATTGATATGTGATAACAGCGTACATGTTTGTCCAATAAGGCTAGAGCTTATTTTGAGAAGTTGGGAATTAAAAATAGAACCACTTCTCTGTACAATCCAAGTGGGAACGGAATGGTGGAAAGGTTTAACCGTGTCTTGAAGGGTATTATCCAGTTAGCTATGAGTGGTTCAGAGGATTGGGTCACACAAATTGGCAAAATGATTTAGGCGTATCGTGTAACTTGTACTGAAGCTACTGGGTTACCTCCCTTTGTGATAATGCGTGGTCGTAAACCCAGGTCCAAATTTAATCCTGTCTGGGTGTGTTTGTCTGATGTGGAACATTGGTCCAAGGAGGATGTATGGAATAGAATGGAACGCATTTATAACAAAAGCAAAGAATACTTTGATTTCAAACATGGTACAAAAACCCTTCCTATTGAAGTTGGAGACTGGGTTCATGTCAAGAAACCTGGATTTGTTAAGAAGGATGAGAGTGTTTTTTTTTTCTTTTTATAATTCTTTTTATTAAACATTCATCAAAATATGTTAGACAATACAGAGGAATCAGATACAGTACAATTAGTGGGTGTGACAATGGATAGTCTTCTGAGCCAGAACGCTGTGGGTACATACTATGGGGTGGAGGGGTCGTCTGGGTCAATACTAAGCGGAGGGTTGCAGATATGTCCTCGGTAATAGTTCCTGGCGCTCCATATTTTAGACCACTTTTTGGGGCACCTTCGGGCTGTATAAACCGTCTTTTCTCTATACGTACACCAATCTAGGTCTTCCTTCCAATCTTCTACTTTGGGTGGCTGTGCCGCTCCCCACAATTGTGCCATGTTCCTTTTTGCCAGCATGAGTCCCAACGTGACCCATTGCGTGTGGTGACCATTCAAATCAGTGGGTCCCCACATGTTTAAGAGGCATCTACGTGCATCAGGGTGTATAGCAATTGTGAGCACTTTGCTTAATACATTGTGAATCCTGCGCCAGTATGATTGTATGTGTTCACACTCCCATATTATGTGTAGAAATGTTCCTTCCTGACCGCATTGTCTCCTACAGTCTCCTCTGTCGGCCCTCCCCATGCTCACCAGACTGGGCCCTGTGACATACACTCTATGGAGAATTTTGAGTTGAACTTGCCGGAGTCTGGCTGGGATTGCTACTACTCTTGGTGAGGAGACTGCCTCCTGCCAGTCTTCGTCGTCCAACTCAATGCCATCCCTCACCCATTTCTCACGTAGTGGCCCAAGGGGGACTGCCATATTGTTGATCAGCTTTTTATAGGTCAGTGATATGGTTTTCTCAGGAGGGGAGGAGCCTTTCGGGAAGTGGGTTTCTAGTGCATGACGGTTTTGAATATATCTAAAGCGTTCTGAGTCAGCCAGATCATGTTGCTGCTGTAATGAAGCAAATGATTTCACTTCGCCCTTTTCCCACATATGTTTGATCTGAGAGATCCCGATGAGGTCCCACTTATCGAATCCCTTTGATTTCCACAAGCCGCCCAGTCATTCGGAGTCCCACAAGGGGTTCGCCAGAGTGAGTTTCCGCTCCCAGCCCAGAGTTCTGTTAACGGTGTGCCAAATACAGACCGAGTGGGCAGTTGGTCCCGTCAAGGGTCTCAATTGGGTTTAGAATAGAGCGCCTTATTGTAATTCCCTCCCGGCAGAATCCCTCTGTCCATGGCATATCCGGGATCATCCGGACGACCATAGATGCCCTGATTGATGGCTGCAAGGTGCGCTGCCCAATAAGATTGTTTGATGTCTGGGAGGCTAATTCCCCCATCGTACCAATGTAGCGTGAGCTTAGTCAAAGCTATGCGGTGTTCCCGTTCCATAGAAGGTCTCTCTGCAGGCTTTCAACCTCTCTAAAGTATTTCACTGGAGCCGTGTCTAGAGTGTTCCGCAGAGCATATAGAAACCGGGCAGCGACATCATCTTGAAGAGGGCCGCTTTGCCCAACAGTGAGAGCGTAAGGGTTTTCCAGCTGGCTATGTCCCATTTAAGTTTCTGTAGTGGAGGGAGAAGGTTGTGGGTAAAGTGGAGTTTGAGGTCCAATGAGATGTAGATACCCAGATACTTGAAGCCCACCATGGTAATTTGGATTGGGCAGCCAATTGGTGGGGTGGGTGGGTCTCCATTGAGGACGTATAGGAGGGATTTAGTCCAGTTAATGGAAAATCCTGAATATCTACCAAATATTGCCA